>NC_091132.1:39562105-39879605 GCF_040183065.1 Periplaneta americana | reverse complement strand
AACCCACGAGTATGATATGTTCATATCTGCACAAGTTCCTTTCAACACTACACTCATTTCGCTGTCAACTCACTCACTGCACTGGAACTACGTTCCTTTCAACACTACACTCATTTCGCTGTCAACTCACTCACTGCACTGGAACTACGACACATTTCACTGATTCTATCCTAATTTCACTAACACTTCAAAAACATTTCACTGTTCAAATACTTTGAACTGCCACTATAAACTATAAAGCTTCACTGACAGGAACACGTTTCACACTTCACTGACACAACACACTTCACTGGCACAACATAATTCTTCACTGATACAACACTTCAATAACAAAATATCAATTACACCCTTTAAATACTGTGTATAATTACCGTCTATTAGTAAAGTCCTTAAGCCTATTTTTAAATACATTTTTGGTTGTTGTTAAAGCCTTTAGTAAGTCTGCAGGTAAAGCATTCCAGTGCCTGATAGTGCGATTGAGAAAAGAAAACTTTCCAGTGTCCGTCCTCTGTCTTCTTTCCCTCAATTTATATGAGTGGTCGTTCCTTGAAGGGTAATTTGGCGGCTGCAACCATCGTCTCCTTCTAACAAGTCTCCCCTGTCTGCAGTTCCTTTTACATTGTCGTCTTCTTCTGTAGACTTCCGCTCATGGTCTTGTCCAGTCCATCACAATGGGATCCTTTGATGAACTCGCAATTATATCCAGTATTTCGCTAATAATTTTTTCTCCCATTAATTGTTTTCCAAGATTATTTAGATGAAGACTGTGTCTAGTAAATTTATTCCTGTCCAGATTTACGTCAATTATTCTCACATTTCTGAAGATTTCCATACTTTCTTTTTAATCTGTCGTTAAATGAATTGACTTCTTCATTAACACAGGACGAGGCCAGCAGATCATATCTATGAGGGGCACCAATAAAGAGGACATTCGTGTGGCTGCACTTACTTGCTAGTGATGTCAGGTTTCTGATAGCATGCGCAGCATTGTTTTTACTAATATAATTTGCACCACCCCACACTACCACAAAGTCATTTCCTGTTAAATGTTTAATGTCTGATTTTGCACTTTCTACAATGTGCTTTGTTCCGGCATTGGGTTTCACATAGCCAATCACACTGATTGGAATTTTACTGCAATGCTTTATGTTCGCTGAACAACCTCTGACATGACTATCACCAATAACTATAATATTGTGCTTCTTTGTTGCTGGTAGGGTTACACTTCTTTGTCCACTTTTCCCGCCATGTTGTTTCTCTTTATGGAATATGTTGTCATTCATTTGATCACTTTGAAGCAATTCATAACGATTCATAATCACTGGGATGGGTTGAGGTGTGGCGTAATTATAATCATTTATATTCTTTGATTTAGTCCCATTTTTATATACTACTTTAGTCCAGTCAGTCACTGCCAAGGAACTTCCTTCTCTCTCTCGGCACTGAAATTAGGCCTACAGATTTGATCTTTCTCTAATAAAATTATTTAATAACTAAACACAATACATGAAAATATTGCCAACATTTTTTCTTACTGTTAAAAAAATATTATTATTCTTCATGAACTATATTCTCATAAGATGATTTGTGGAAGGCAGAAGCACCCACAGTCATATTTTCATCTCAGTAGGGGCAATACATTTCCAGCGGCACTAATTTTTCAAAAACATTAGGTGGGCGTACAAGAGTTTAGCATTTGGTTTAACCGTGGCTCACTGACATTGTAATTTTTTACGATAGCAGTGATGGGCTCAAACACTTGAGTTACAAGTTCACAATAAAATTTGGCAATTATGAAGTAAACATTGGCCAGGTCATCCTCCAGCAATAGATGTCCAGGGCACATAGGTACATTACCATATACGTTATGTTTTAGTGGCGGCTTGTGACTTCTAAACCAAGTGGTGCACAACAGTCCATCATCTAACGAAAAAAGGTTCACAAAAATGCATGTGGCATTCTAATGTCAATTAATATATCGTTACTTAGCGAAAGGATAAAGCAAACATTTAAATGACAAAATAATAATATAGCCTATCTTAACAAATTCACATAGAAGTCGGCCTGTATAGCGCAGTCGGTATACCGCTGGCCTTCTGTGCTCGAGGTTGTGGGTTCAATCCCGGCATAGGTCGATGGCATTTAGGTGTGCTTAAATGCGACAGGCTCATATCAGTAGATTTACTAGCATGTAAAAGAACTCCTGTGGGACAAAATTCCGGCACACCAGCGATGCTGATATAACCTCAGCAGTTGCGAGCATCGTTAAATAAACCATATATATCTTTTTATCGATAGAGACGATAGTGGCCAGTACATGGTAGGGCAGATGCATGCCATGTTGGATGGATACACCTCAGCAAAACACAAGACTTACAGTATGTCGATAACCATGTCCATTTTGTATTACCTCATTTATTTCATCTCTTCTCGTCTTCATCTGCCAAATAGTGTTTATTCATTAATTTTTATTTTTTGCTTGTCATCAACTATTTCATGATTCCCAAATTTCTGAAGATGGGAAATTAATTAAACACATAGCCTATACTTTAACTGTAAGTAATTTATTTGAAGAAAGTAACCACATACAGCTTGAACAAAATTGAAATAAATAAAATTAAATCACGAATATCTTCAATTAACACACTAACGTTGTTGTTGTTTTCTAATGCCAGGCATTTGACAATAAAGTCATTTGACCTCTTGCACTCCAATATTTTTCAAAGATATTATCGTGCCCAGCCACTGAAGCACAGATTTTGAGATGTTCCGAATCCATTTCTTGATTTGAGTTGCACAATGGGCAGTTAGGAGACTGATATATTCCAATTCTATGCAGATGCTTGGCCAAACAGTCATGGTCTGTTGCCAATCTAAATGCAGCTACAGACGATTTGCGTGGTAAATCGGGAATCAACTGTGGATTATGATGCAGAGAGTTCCATTTTTTCCCTTGAGATTGTGTTATCAAATTTTGTTTGTTGAAGTCTAAGTATGTAGATTTAATCAATCTTTTTACAGAGGAATACGTAGATTTAGTAACAGGTCTGTAAGTAGCAGTGCTGCCCTTCTTTGCTAAAGCATCCACATTCACACTAACGTACTCAAGAGGTACAGAGCAATAAAAGAACTACCTATCTAATATTTTTTTTTATTTCAGTCTCTGTGATCATAGTCGGATTTTTTAAAATTATGTATTTATGTAACACATCAAACATTATTCTTCTGTTTCATTGTCCAGTGTTCGAAAACAAAAGATTTATTTTGGTCGGACATTTACATTTTTGTAATATAATATATGACAAACCACTATTCAATTTGTTCACAAAAATGTGCTGCTATAAAGAGTTTTGTAATTTTATATGTAATATATTTAAGAACTTGTAAATAATTCAAATTATTGTAGTACATATAATTGTTAATTGTAAATAGCAAGACTGGGTAACCCACGTCAATGTAAGTCTATATGTAATATATTTAAGAACTTGTAAAACAATTCAAAATATTGTAGTATATATGTGTTAATTTTAAGTAGCAAGACTGGGTTACCCACGTCAATGTAATTTTATATGTAATTAATTTAAGGACCTGTAAATAATTCAAATTATTGTATTAGATATGTGTTAATTTTAAGTAGCAAGACTGGGTTATCCACGTCAAATGAATTTTCATTATAATAATATAATATAAACTCAGGCTATAACTATAACCCTAATGTACTTTCGGGTAAAATAGGGTTCAAGAAAATGTATATTCAAATAAATAAATATTCTCTTGTTTGAAAAAAAATTGAGAATGTAAGTTACAATTTTATTATCCCATTGCAAACTGCTATTACACACTACTTTGTAAAGTGATCTTACCTAATAGGCCTTGTATGTTTGAGTCATTCCCGATTAAGAGCAAAAAAAACGAAACTGAAAGAACTAAATTGCTATTGTATACTGGTACGCAAAATCAATACTGAACCTTAAGTAACCATACATGTTTCTTTCCCTCTTGCATACAAACAAACATTACGTGCAGTTATGTGTTAGGCATTTGATTTCACTAGTATTCATAATCATTTACAGTACATACAAAAAATAAATAAACAGTAAAAATAAGTAAAACAGTTATTCAAAATAACATAAATAAACACTTAAAATATTTAATCCAGTCAGGTAATGCCACTTATTCACCCAATAGTTTTGTCCCAGAAATGACTAGTTCTATTTTTCTCCCTCACTTCTTTAAACTGTTAATAGACCATTAACCTAGTCAGAAGAGTAAAATACGGTAAGGTTGTCCTGATTTATTACATTGCATTGATTTCCTAATCTTGAGCATGAACTTTAATCCTATCCTACTCTGGACTAGAAAGCTGATATATATCTCTGACCTTACCAATTCTGTAACAAGGAGAGACAATAGCAATGGAATGACATACTGCGTAACATTTTCAAGGTAATGATATTTATATATTAAAGACATTCCATAACTAACATTTTGGGGACCATCTTCAAAAAAACATAGAAGCATTCTCGTCTCCTTTGAACCGAACTTGTTTCAAGGACTCTTAATATTGATGTATCTAAATATCATGGTAAGAGGGTTTTCTCTTGAAGGTCTGTTCTTTCTTAGAAGAAAAATCATTTTATTGTTTTATTTCCCTCCCGCTCCACATCTCATACTTCAGTTCGCTTTTTGTAGACTAGAATTTTTGAGAGAACAAGCGAAAACCCTCAAATCTTTAGTTAAGAGTGAGGAGAACATATGTCCTATACTTGTTTTTTTTTTAAAGATGGGACATGACAGGAGCGCTGCGATCGGAAAAACAACTGAATGTCACATAGTGTGGTAGGCCTGTTGCTATGGTAACAACAGTTGAGCTGCCAAACTTACAGGTCCCACATGGCGAATGCTTAATAGCTTTCTTGGCGACATTTATTGTGCACACAATGTTAGCACTGGTATGTTTCATCTGTGATTCTCTGGCGATTTTTGTATTGTTTTCTTACCTTCGCGTCAATTTATTGTCAATGAATGTTCTAATGTCAACCATCTTAACGACAATTGCTAGCTTCCATCAGCTGGCAACGTGGTAGTCCATATTGGCAACATGGCACTGCAATTCCAAGCTCAGCCACTTAATTATCATGTCCCATCTTTAAAAAAAACAAGTATACCTGCACATGCACAGTCTGCTCATTTCTTTAGTTAACATGAATTTGTGCAACAGTGAAACTTGTACAAATCATAGTGTACATGACAGATTTGAACCGAATATTAGCTCGAAAATATATGGTGATAATGCAAGAATTAGCAAAAGCGAAGCAGTATGACAAGCTGCTTGAGGAGGACACATATACAACACTATATGAAATTATTACATTTATAATAAAAGTTCCATCACAGATTCAACACTTTTACCAGTTTGTTTTATTAAACTGACTTGATTACCAAGCAAATAATGATTTAATGAGCTTTCTTGCAATTCTGTTATATGATACAGCAGTCAATATTACAAAAAAATTTGTAACCAAAATAAATCGCATATTGTTCATATTGAGCTTTCTTGCAATTCTGTTATATGATGCAGCAGTCAATATTACAAAAAAATTTGTAACAAAATAAATCACATATTGTTCATATTCATTTTATTATAATTTTGCACAGTTCTGTTTACATTTTCTTTACTGTTCTCCATTATTTTTCACATCAGTGTGAAGCTTTGCTCTTTTCCCCTGTACTTCCAAATCCTCTTGATCATTGTCTGCCAATGTATCTTCCAATGGAGACATATCCTCAAAGAAATTCAATATAGATGGTTTGTTTGAATTCTGAAATAAAAAAAAAAGCTGTCAATACATAATGGAATAAACAAATATATTTTAGATGAGATGCTGTGTAATAAGTCAATAAAGTCTTTCATCTGTAACATTAAAAGAATTATTCATTTTCAAATGCTTCTTTTCGTTTGTCCATCTGTCTATCCTACCATGCAACCTTTCTTTTCATCCAGCCATGCTTGCTTTCATTCAAGCAGTTAATGCTTGAGGAGAAAGAAGAATAACTTTTTATATCTCTCACCATCTAACCCAGTGGTATTCAATCTATGGTACGTATACTCCCGGGATTGGATACACATCCCACTGACTGCATACGTAAAAATGCTGACCAGGGGCGGCTCGTCCATAAGAGCTGCGGAGCTGCAGCACTCCTGCTTTGACAGGAAAATAAAAATAATATTTATTTTAATTTTTAGAAGAATTGTTACAGCTTTTATTGGTAAATTGCTTTATATTTCATCTGGCAGGGAATATGTACTATTATCTTATGCATAATCTTTTTGCACGTCGACTGTATTGGAAATGACACTGCATTCAAAGTCGTCCTGGGATCTGCAGGGTGGTCAGCTCATAGAGAGTGTGTCTTGCTTGGTCAGGGGGTAGAGAGGTGAAGGGAAGCAGAGGAAAACTGCCGCTGTTTAAAACCCATATCTCGCTACAGTGGCCTCCAGAGCCAGGCTACAAGGGATCTTTCCTCTCCTCCCACACCGCTATTGTAATGCTGCGTCAAATGGATTCTCTATTCCCTTGAAACTTAATGACAAAATTTTTCTTTTCTCTTCACATACTTATTGTTGTAGAATCGTATTGAGTTAATATAACGAAATTAATATAATTAATATTCTCTTTTGCCTTATTATTACGTATATATCCAGCCTCCAGCAATGATTGCATGAGTAGAATCCTTTTGATATAGCACGTAAAATACGAAAGAGACTTCTTTTCCAGTTTTAGAAAATTGTTGCTTTGGTGTGATGTCTTAATACCGTAACTTAACCAGTGCAAATTTGTAAGCATGAGTGTGTGTGAATTACAGAATATTAATTTTATTTTTCTCAACTTTCCCTTGCGGAGAATATTGATGTAATGAAGTGAAATTAAAGGGTTGTCCGTTACCCGACTTAAATCTTACTTAAGCTTCATCCAGCCGAAATAGTGCATATATGTAAGGAGGTATAACAATGAAATTTACGCTAAGCATTTGTGGTTACGTGGATGTGAAAAAAAAAAAAAAATCTGTATTTTGTTTTCCTTGCCTCCTCTTCGGTGGTGATGCTGCATGGACTAGGAGTGGTGTGACAGATTTAGGACATTTGTCCCTAAAAAGCAAAATGCACGAATCTTCGCAGTCTCACCTGAAAAATGTTGTTTCATTGGCTGTGTTACGCAACTCATACTGCTGTGCAATTAAGTGAAACAAACAGAACATTCTCAAACATAATCAAGAAGTGAGAAAAAATCGTGAAATTATTTTAAAAAATATTGATTGTATCAAATTTTGTGGCCAATATGAACTTCCCCTTAGGAGACATGATGAAAAAACGATTCGAAGAACCCTGATGTGTTTCGTGGGTTGCTACAGTTCGTGAGTAATCTAAACGAGCCTCTCAAAAATCATTTGGAACATGCCACTGTTTAAGGTTATTCTAAGACAATTCACAATGAACTGGTAGATTGTAAGTTGAGTGTCTGCCGATCTGAAATTCAGACTGAAATCGATGGTATTAGTTTTTCTTAGGGATTAGCAAATGGTCCCACAGACATCTCCCAACTAAGTCAGGAAGTTTTGGTTTTTCGATATGTAGTCCATTTATTTTTGTCCTATACTTATTAGTAATGGTATCAAGAAGTGAAATTTGTATGTACCGAAATCTACTGCAGCTCTCCCAATCCACAAGTTCACGACCCGCCACTGATGCTGACATATTTATTTTATTATACTTCTTGATAATAATTATTGCAGTTTACATATCGATGGTGTTTGGGTGAAAGATAAGTCATAAAAATGAGTTTTGAGATAAGTGAAAATTAAACTTCAGACTCTGGCTGGGGACACCAGCGAATAGGGATTATAAAGAATGGACACTTCGCGTCGGTACCTTGGATGTAGCCGGACCGATTTCAATGACCTTCAAGCCAGCTAGAGTGTCAGATTCTGCTTTCTCCCTAGAGTTGGCGCTGACATCACACCAGCTAGCAGTCGACACAGCGGAAATATAATACATATAATTAATACATCTAGGTACATTATGTACTCAAATAAAATAAATTGGATCCATAAAATAATAAATCCTCCATTAACTGTAATGTCTAGACTCTAGAGTTCCTTTACAATGAGAGTTCAGACGTTGACCCCTACAACAATTAAAATATGTAATGATTTGATAGCGCTGAAAATGGAAAAACAAAACTCTTACGAGAAGTAAAACCATATACCTATATTATATTATATATAAATATTAAACGAATTCGATACTTAATTTTATAATGCATTGTATTATTTTATAATATAATTTATGATATCTGAAATATAAAATATTATTATTACAACTAGTTTGTCACTGAGCAATAAGGAAAAGCTTTTAACTTGAATTTATTTGAAGCAAAGCGTTACTGGATTATGCAATAAGGTAGGCGATGTTTGGATCCTGTGCCTTAATTCTATTCTCAATTATTATCTTAGCGTATGCTCGATTACACTACCTCTAGCGCTTGAAAGTGGAACTAGCCGCTGGCGCACAGAGAAACAAAACACTGGAAAATTCGCTCAGTGTCCATTCTTTATAATCCCTATTCGCTGGGGACACTGGTTGAGAAGAAACTGCCTTCTGAAGGATGTACTGGAAGGAATGGTGAACGGGAGAAGAGTTTGGGGCTGAAGAAGATATCAGACGATAGACGACATTAAGATATATGGGTCATATGAAGAGACAAAGAAGAAGGGAGACAATAAGAAAGACTTGAGAATGCTGGGTTTGCAGTGAAAGACCTTCCCTTGGGCAGAACATTATGAATGAATGGATTAATGATATAAAACACGACCTACAGCAAGGGACACAAGAGTGCAGGTCTGAAGTTCAACTGGTTTCCCGCTATGCTCTACATCCCTCGCCTGGCAACGTTGTCATGTTATGCACTCAATAAAGGGAACTGATTTGTCTGGCACATTCGGATTTTTTTTGCATTACTTTAAATTGAGCATCACCCATTCGGCCTATTACCTCTGCCCACATGGCTGGATTACATCCAGAATTCTGGTTAGAGAATTCTAGATGGATTTCCATACAGACTAATGACATTATGAATTACACTAAGATCAAAATAAAAAAAGTCATGGTAATATTATTGATTGCAAGGCCTCTAATTGCGGTAATATTGAAGGCATAAATAAAATGGGTGATGCAAAGCTTATTTTGTCTTTTTTCCTTCCAAAGGAAATCCAATTAAAAATATATCCTCCTCAGAGCTACCCTTTTTATTTCCAGGTTTAGTTCAGAACACTACAAGAAAGTAATGTGCTCGATCTATAGTGGAACACAGACTTCTGAAGTGTTCAAGGTCGTACATAGTTTCGGTCGCTTACCCACCCTCTTCACGAACTTTTCCCTTTGCAAGTTACACTGCAAAAAATAATCTCGTCAGTCTCCTTGTGTTCATGTCGTCCATTCATTCTTGATCGTCTCAGTTCCTTTTAGGCCTATAGGTCGTTTATAATTTACTAGTGAGCGTCTCGTCAATTGTGAAAGAAGGTTTATGAAATAGTGTTGTAGTAACACGAGATAATCAGGAGAAAGTAACTGATAAGACGATCAGGAGTGATTAAATGATTGGGGCGAAAGTGACAAGAGATGATAAAAAAAAGATTTAAGACAATGGGAAGGAAAATAAAATCCGGAACTATTAGGGTAGAACGACTGACGAGACGGTGTGAAATAACAGATAGCTGAGAACATTTTAATAGGGACATAGCTGAAAGGACAATCAGAACTGAATTAATTTGATCAGAAAAAAATTACTGAAGAAACAACTGTAAGTGAAATGAAGGGAAGAAAAAAAAAAGATTGACGAGATTAATAATAGGCCTAGTAAACTGATTGAAGGGACGATCAAGAGGAAAAGTAGATGATGGACGAGACTATGAAACGGAAAATGAATCATGAGATGGTTAGGAGAACGGAAAGGTGGGCGTGGATCATTTTGTAGGGACTCAATCGCGTCACTACAAACATTTCTTAAAATGTTTAAACTAACACCAAAAGCTGTTGCCATAACTCTGAGTTTTATTGGAAGAAATAGCTGATGACTCACTGCTAGAAAGATATTAAAAATATTTGTAAACATAAAAAATGATCTATTTAGTCTGCCTACGCATATTTAGACTGTGAAGCATACTCGAACAATAATAGTATTTATTAAACACAAGTTATAGAACTTTCAGACTTCTTTTTATTTGTTCTGGACACCTGGCTTAGGATCTCGCAGAGTGACTGTGATTATGGAACATTGGTGGAATGACAATGATGAGGGGAAATGGGAGAACTCCGATAAAAAACCCTCGCGCCCACTTTGTTCACCATCCAGACGGGGATCGAACTCGGGTCGCCACGGTGCAAGGCAGAGAGACTAATCACTCGGCCACAAGTTATTGAATGCTTGAAAAAGTGTCTACATATATAAAATGAATAACACAGCTTAAGTTTAGACAACTCTCAGCTATACACATAACACAGAAGAGCACAGCACAAGCTTAGACAAGATACTGAATTTCGGTTTTGTCTTTGCAGTGTAGGAAGTTCAGATTTTTACAGTAGAACAGGTCCCCTTCCCATTAGGGTGGTAGGAGGGTGAGTAAGTTTGCAGTAAGAAGAAGGGAAAGTGTGTGACCTTGGCAACCATAAATGCTTGTGGACGACTATAGCAGTAAATAACCACACTATTACCTGTTATTGTCAGCTTTTTTGAACACGATTTTCAGTTTAGTTCAGAATTTTAACTTTTATATCCATTACCAATTAGGCTATATCCAGCATTCGATTTTCATTTTCCCCTCTCACATAAAATCAAAACAGGATTTACTTACAAACACTATTTCTTTAAATAATTAATTCTATCAAATGCTATTTCCAAAAAATGTTTGCTATAAATACAAACAATTAATTTCACCACCTCTAATAATGACACAAGTCTTAAATTTTATTACTTCAAGGAATATAAAGCACAATAAAGTCCTTTGATTTGTTACAGTATTTGAGAAAATTACCTGCAATAATGTCGTTTCCGTACTCATCAAGTTATCATTACTGAGACTAGCCTTATTGAGAACATTCAGTTTGTTTTGAATTAATGGCCATATATAATCGTCTGCTGTTCTTTTTGCCACCAAATACTGAATAAGAACACAGTCATCCTGACCAATTCGGTGTGCTCGATCTTCTGCTTGAGTAAGGATCTGATTACAAAGAAACATACAGTCAATTTATTTGCAGAGAACAAATACTACGGTATAACAGCAAGGAACCACATATATTTCCCAAATGGGACAAGTATCTACAATCTACAAAATTTCATGTCTTAAAAAAATGATTAAAAATCTACTATATAACGTTAGTATTATCATCACTTTTATTATTATTATTACTAGCCGTACCCGTGCGCTCCGCTGCACCCGTTAGAAATAAATATAAAGTAATTACATAATTAAAATAGGACATTTGATCCAGGGAACATTCGTGTTTGATAAAAGGATAAATCGTTCAATATGTTACTTAATTTAAATTGTATTTTAATAATTAAAATGCGATCATTTTGGTCCAGAGACACTCATTTGGTGCAATGACAATTCCTTTAACATGTTTCTTAATTTTTATTACATGCAATCATAGTTTAATGAAGATTGACATAATTTAGATTTAATGTGTATATTTTATTTTACTTGTTATAGGTTTCCATTGAATTATGGTAATAACTTAATTTTAACCCTTGTTTTCTACGTATTCAGTAAATGGCGCTTGGCCCACTATGGTTCTGAACCCTTCAAATAACTTAAATTATATTATATAATATTACATATTATATTATATTATATTATATTATATTATATTATATTATATTATATTATATTATATCAGAAGTTACTGTAATAACATTATAGCATTATGTCCATCTAGAGAAACTACACTTTCCAATGGTGAAATAATAATTAATTATACAAATCGGTTAATTTAGCTTCCGATATTACTTCATACAAACACAGAAACATTCTCTGTAGACTATCTTTCATAGCTTTCGATTGTTGCTGTCCAATGCCCCTTATAGACGAAGTCATTTGTTTTTTTAATTCATTATACGGCCTTAGATGGCAGTTATTTTAATTTTAAAACTCATTTATCTCATTAAATATCAGTCCTATCAAAATTTTTCAAGGAATAAATCTTATCGGAAATTATTTTTAAAGAAACTTTTGTTATGTAATATTTTTCACAAAAATCAATAATAAGCGAGATATTTCGATTTATTTAATTCAGGCCCCCTTATAACCCCCCCTTTTAAATAATGTATTTTGAATGCCATATAGTCTAAAATCTAAGTTACAACGAACTTCATTTATATTCCAATTTTCATCGAAATCCGTTCAGCCATTATCGCGTGAAAAGGTAACAAACATACAGACAGACAGACAGACATACAAACAAAAATTTCAAAAAAGCGATTTTCGGTTTCAGGGTGGTTAATTATATATGTTAGGACCAATTATTTTTGGAAAATCGAAAATTACCAGAAAAATTTCGGCTACAGATTTATTATTAGTATAGATTATTATTATTATTATTATTATTATTATTATTATTATTATTATTATTAGAGAGAAAGAGAGAGCGTTAATTTAAATTAATTAATTAATTAGTTTTTAATATGTAATATACAATATTTATTTTAAAAAAGTCACAATATTTATACATGTGCATGAATAAAGCATTCCATGCAGACTTGTTTTGAATATGTGTGCAAAATTTCATAATTTTAGGTGTAGTCATTTAGGAGGTATTTTATTTCTAGTTAAAATGTAATAATAATAATAATAATAATAATAATAATAATAATAATAATAATAATAATAGACCACCTCTGTGGTGTAGGGGTCAGCAGAGAGCCCAGGTTCGATTCCCAATCGGGTTGAATTTCCTGGTTGAGGTTTTTCAGGGTTTTCCCTCAACCGTAAGGCAAATGCCAGGGAATCGAGCCATAACATCCCTGAATATCACCGGCTTCATTCAACATCGAAATCATATTTATAACAAATCAATAATACGTATACATCTAGTTCACAACAATAGGACCAGTACTCAACAATAGTACACATGACCAAAGATGTTAAAGTGAGTATAAATAACAGCGGGGGGGGGGGGGAATAAAATTAATAATAATAATAATAATAATAATAATAATAATAATGGCCTCGTACAGATTCAATGCTGAATTTTCAGCCCATGTTTTCTCTGGACAGCCCAAACATCTCTTCCGATGTAGACGACAATGAAGCATGGTTTTTTTATGAATTTAAATACTATTATAGTCACAATCATGCCATGGTATGAAAGAAAAATTTCACAACCTCGAGCGGGAATCGAACCTGCGACTTCCTGTTTTCCGGTCAGGCGCTCTACCACTGAGCTATCGAGTTCGTCTCATGCCAAAGGCTTGGAATTATCCTTTCATACTGGCGACTCTGTTACAGAGTACTGTCCATAGCGTCTGATCTAGTCAGCACTGCTTATGGGTTGAAAGAAACTTTACAAATGTAATCTTCGACTTACGATGTTTGGTGACGTATATTCTATGTAGATGCATATGTTGCATATTCATGGCTAAGAAGTGATACCTCGTATCTACAAAAATGATCATTTAGTTTAACTATACTATTATTTACATTAACTACATTACGTTTAAAAAATGGACAGTTAACTAATATTCTGTCGAATAGAAGATCTTGCAAAGTAGAAACATATATAAAAATGTTGTCTAGTTTGAGAAAAATTAATTTTTGTAACAGTTGTTTGAATCACCTGAAAAATTTACAGAAATGAGGTATCACTTCTTAGACATCGATATCATTTTTCCAATGGAACTGGTAATTATTTATAAAATGTATAATAGTTGTAATCAGTAGCGGCCCGCGGTTACAAAGATTGGCAGTTCTGCATGAAAAATAGTGTATTTAGCAAAGGCATGCTGTTTATTGCATCTAAATCGGATAACGCGTGTAATTACAGCCCCTTCTCGAAGATGACTGTGCACCCGAAATTCTACTCCAACCATCCGTGCGCTACACCTCTCCCACCTAATACAACTAGTCACGTAGTAATTATACATAAATAAAATAAATTATTAATATAAAGATTATTGATCAATAAAGGAATATATAATAGACCATGTGCCCCACATGCTTCTCTGGTTTTTTAAAGTCAAATTAACTAAATCCTTCACTCCGGTGTTTGTCCATGTATTTTCTCCTCTAAACAGAATACACGGGTGGGGGAGAAAGCGTTTTCATGAGCGCAGCAAAAAAACCAATCGTTTCCATTACACATTTCGGTATTAAAATGACTAATAGGCTACATGATTTCCTCGACTTTTTTGAGAAATTTCAATATTTAAATTTTGTATAGGACGTCCTAATTTTTTAAGTTAACATGCAATTTCTCTTTTAATTTCGAAAAGGGTTAGTTGATTAGATTTTCATTTCATTCATTTTTAATATAAAATATTTCCTTAGACACACTGACTAATCACATCACACCACCCACAGTACTATAATACACTGGAACTGTAATGATATACAATAGTCCAGAAGCCTAGAACGCAGGTCATAAAGAGATGAGGGTGTTGACGGTTCTTTTGTATATTTGGAGAGAGCTGCTTCGGTTGCAGCTCTAATGCAGTCTTTATGGGACGGTGAAGAAAACCAGTTTTCTGCTGCCCACTACCCTATGTTAAGCTTCAGGAACTGCCGATCACAGATCAGAAAAGTACACTACAGCTAAAATTCTCGAGCAGTTCAAGGTTCCTACAGACAGTAAAATCTCGAATCGAAAGAGAATGAATTGGAAAAATAAATTAAAAAATAAACTAGATTACATAAAAGCACGTTTTTTCATTTTTAATTTTTTTCAGGTCCATTTAAATGGCGGTTCTGCAGCTCTGCAGTTCTTATTGTAGAGCCGCCCCTGGTTGTAATTGAAGTTCCTGCATGACTTCTTTATTTCTTTTATGGTCCCAGCAAGTGCATCCTATCATTGCTCTAATAAGTTCATTGTATTTGATGTAATTCAATTTACCTGATTATTTTTCACTGTTCATGCTCACTTCCATACAGGTCTTGCTAATGTGTCACAGGCGCCGACTACGGGTATGCTCGGTCACTCAAGCAAACCCCAAAATTTGAGTGGGTATGCACAGTATACCTCATTGAAAATTGTAGTATTATTTTTTCTTTACGTTACTATTCTGTAAAAAAAAAAAAAAAAATGTAAACATTTTCATCATACCCAACCGGCACTATAAAGTGTTTGCTTCTTGACCGTAATTAAAATCGACTCACTCATCGCATTGATGGGTGGCTGGCTTTTGTAATACACCGCAGTAAAAAGGTTATCTTAAAACAAACGGCTAATTGAATTCGTAGGAATTAAAATCCACGTTGACATATAAGTGAAGTGACCGTTTTCTAAATAGTCCGAATATTAAGGGAATGCTGCTTGTTAAGTCAATAATGTAAATTGAAGGCAGTAACCTTCAATTACTGTATTAAATAACTAGAAATGAAGCCGGTTGGGTACAATACGATGAAAATGTTTATACTACGAATTTAATTGGCGGTTTCTTTTAGAATAACCTTTTGACACAACCACATACGTTACCAGTGAGCCGACATATCTGCTGCGAAGTGTGTCCCATCCCTTCTAACTAAAACATTCAGTAAATGGACAGTACTTCAGGGGCGGCTTTTTATTAAGGGGCACATGGGCACGTGCCCTCCCAGTGATTTTTATTATCGTATTATGACTATATTATAATACAATTTAATTGCATTATGAAATAATAACTTAAAGAGTTTCACATTTTCATTGCTACTAATGTTTTCAGAATGTGTAGTAGTCTACGAAACCCAAGTTTTTTGAACAGATAATAAAATGGTCTCTCTCTTCTCGTGCCCAGCCATGGACGAGGAAGGGATGGGGTTGTGAGTTGTAGGAAGGCGGAGCTCTTTGCCTCAGACCGTGTGCTTTGGGCACTGTATTTGCCGTGCCCACCAAGCCTCTTTAGTTTAGGAACAGTCCAATTAGCTGCGTGCCATTTTTAGGGGTGTTGATACTTGCTGAATAGCAGACGACATTTTACAGCTAAACTTAACATGAAAAACGTTAAATGTAAGTTTACTAATTTAGAAGCTCGACTCATTGTATAAATCACGTATGTATGTATATATAGATATTCATTTGTCACAGTTATGTTGTTAATGCTCCCTGTAAACTTTTATGTTTCCATCGTATCCAAAAAAGAAAGTTTACATTACAATACATGAAGTTGGCAGTTCTAAAAAAGCTTTGTCACTGACAATAGAGAATCTTGGCGGGCGTCTTGCCGCCTTCAGTGCACACTACAGTTTTCAACTGAGTTTCACCAAGTCTAGTGCTGCGGTAGTAAGAAGGTAGGCAGTTGCGTGATCTGTGAGTACGAACGAGTGAGAATCAGCGCATTTCTGTGAATTACACTTAGAATTCCATTTAACTGTCCTCTGGGCGTAGCAGTGCTCTCAATTGAGAGAAAGATGGTACATTCTATTCCGAACTTCAACAATAGAGTTATAGAGGTTTTTTCTCGCAGAAAGAACCGAAAAATGGAGCTCATCTACAAGAATTAGAAAGGCTAGTGCACATAAATTGGTTTTATATGTTTTTAATTTTCAGGGTTCATCATTAAGATTGTGCCCCACTTGACAGAATGGCCTTCGGCCGCCACTGCAATACTTATAACAACTTGGCGAAGTTCTTTGTGCCTTAATTGGCAGCTCTTCAACAATCACGAAACACAACAGCCAGCGAGAGATTTTTTTCTTGTGAAATCATGTTGGATACAGTGTAACTTATACTGAATTTGAATTTCCAGACTTCAAAAATTGAAAGAAGTAGTCAGAAGTCAGAACGTCTACACCGCTACACGTTAGTTTGTGTTCTGTTTGACCTGTGTCACTTATGCTTGAAATTATATTATGTCTTCATGTCTTGCGTGTCAAAATCGTTAAAAGGGATAAGCATATAGTGAAATACAAAAGGACTTCGACTGATAATCGTGATGGTGATGGTGATATCGAATCGACAGCATGTAGCAGTAAAAGTGATCCATCTTCGGCAGCTTGTGACAATGAAATCCCTGTTACTATTTCTGGTAATTCCACGAAAAATGATACCGGTACTGAAAGTGGCAGCCGCAGGGGCAGGACTTATCAAAAACATTGCGTAAAAACATATACATGGATTCAGTATGACGAAAAAGATAACAGAGTTTATTGTTTTTTGTGTAGGTCTATGTGTGAAAACAAGAGATTGCCTCCAAAAATTGTTACTGCGAACAAGGATTCCTATAATGCATTCGTTAAATACGGCTTTAAGAACTGGTCTGTTGCTCTAAAACGATTCAAATCTCATGAAAAAAGTAATTTGCATATGTGTTCATTTAGTACAAATAATTCTATGAAAAAAGGAATAAATATTCTGTCATCAATTAGTCATTCTAAAGTAAAAGAAATGCAGGGTGCTACTATTTGTTTAAGGAAAATTTTTACTTCAATATTGTTCTTGGTTTGTCAAGGATTGGCTTTACGTGGTCATGTTGATGAGTCTTCTAATTTTGTCAATCTTCTGAAATTACGTTCCGAGGATGTACCCGAACTGAAACTATGGCTAATCAGACTACTTACAGATGGATGTCTCATGACATAATGAAATTATAACATTGATATGCATGTCTCTTCAGAGAATTTTGATTCAACAAATAAAATAATATCATTTATATGCATTAATGTTGGACGAGACGTCTGATATATCAATTAGAGAGCAGATGTCTGTTTGTTTTCGTACTTTGACCAAAATTTTGCTGTTCATGAGTTGTTTTGTGGTTTTTATGAGCTCCCATTAACTGATTCAGATACCCTGTTTAAATCTGTGAAGGATATATTATTAAGATATTCTATTTCTGTGAACAAATGTCGTGGGCAATGCTACGACAGCGCAAAAAACGTTAGTGGTTGTCTGCAAGGATTACAGTCACAGATAAAAGAAATTGAACCCAGTGCTATTTACATTCAATGCTGGCTCATTCTCTAAATTTAGTTGTTCAAGACTTATTTAATAACATTCCAGTATTAAAAGATATTCTGTCAATTCTCAAAGATTTGATTTCATTTATTCGTGGTCCACCCAAGAGGTTAGGAAAGTTCGGAAATCTGAAACAATTGCTTTCAGATTCTCATGACACTGAAGCAGGTCAAGGTTTAAGATTGTTCTGTCCAACGAGATGGTGCATGCGTGTTGTGTCTCTGTTGTGCATAGATAATAATTATGAAGTTCTTTTGCAATTTCTTAATGATATGCAAGATTGAATTAATCTACTTCATATGAATTGTATAGCTTAACGAAAATAAGTTTGTAAATTGAACTAATTTGATTGTATATGTTTGTATAGTTTGGCTGATGAATTGTATATGTTCTTAAAATGATTACTAGTCTGTGTAGCTCTACTGATGAATTGTATATAGACCTACTGTAAATTGAATGGTAATATGTATAGCTCAACTGATGAATTATTTATGATTATAAATTGAATTAATCTACTTGATATTAATTGCACAAATTTGTATAGCTTAATGAAAGTATGCTACTTTGTATTGTATATATTTGTATAGTTTTGGCCGATGAATTGTATATGCTTTAAATTGAATAGTAATCTATATAGCTCTACTGATAAATTGTTTGTGTTTGTAATTTGAAGTAGTTTGCATGATATGTATTATCAATTTCTGTATATCACAACTAGTTGAATTGTTTATGCCTTAAATTTAAGTAACTTGTTTTGTATTATACATATAGCTCAACTTATGAATGATCGTTTGCGTTTGTAAATTTAATAATCTGATTGGCTATGTATTGTATACTTTTAGTAGAGCCATCGATGAAGCTCAGTCGGCAGACTCGCTGGGCTGCTGATCCGGAGCTGCGTTTGGGCTTGGGTTGGATTCCCCTTTGGTCTTTGGTTTCTTCCGAGGTTTTCCCCAGCTGTGGGACTGAAGCCGGATGGTCTATGGCGAGTCCTTGGCATCAACCCCTTTGATTTGATTACCTGGTTGGGTTTTTCCGAGGTTTCCCCCACCAAAAGGCAAATGCCGGGTAATACTTTGGCGAATCCTCGGACCTCATCTCATCTCACTACATCTCGCCAAAAAAAAAAAAAAAAAAAAAAAAAAAAAAAAAAAAAAAAAAAAAAAAAAAAGTTGCACAAAATTGTAAAAATTGTAGAAAATTACTAAATTGTAAAACTATACAAATTTGTAAAAATTGTAATTGTAATATTGTAAAATGTTGACTTGTTCCACATCTTAAAGCTTCATTGCTCATGTAAGATCTATGGAATAAAATAAATGAATGAATGAATGAATGAAATGAATGATGAAAGAAATGATGCTGGTGCAAAAGCTAAAGGATTTCTAAAATATCTGCAAAAATTTGAAACTCTGTTTCATATCAAGATGCTAATTTCTGTATTCCAAAGAATAGAAAAACTTAATGCAGTACTTCAAGAAATTTCATTAAATTTCCGCCTTGCTCGTAATTCTGTAGATGCTGTTTTGTCTTCAATAGAAGGAGCCAGAAATACAGATACATTTTTATCACTTTGGGAACATGCTAAAGAAAAGTGTGATGCATTGCAATTAAGTCTCCCCACTGTTTCACGCCCTAGAAAACTGCCATTAAAATTAGGAGGTATTCGACAGATATTGGAGAAAAAATGGGAGTATAAGGGTACAGTACATCAGTTATTCATAGATTTCAAAAAGGCGTATGACTCGGTTAAGAGAGAAGTTTTATATGATATTCATATTGAATTTGGTATTCCCAAGAAACTAGTTCGATTAATTAAAATGTGTCTTAGTGAAACTTACAGCAGAGTTCGTATAGGCCAGTTTCTATCTGATGCTTTTCCAATTCACTGCGCACTAAAGCAAGGAGATGCATTGTCACCTCTACTTTTTTAACTTTGCTCTAGAATATCCCATTAGGAAAGTTCAGGATAACACAGAGGGTTTGGAATTGAACGGGTTACATCAGCTTCTTGTCTATGCAGATGGCGTGAATATGTTAGGAGAAAATCCACAACGATTAGGGAAAACGCGGAAATTCTACTTGAAGCAAGTAAAGCGATAGGGTTGGAAGTAAATCCCGAAAAGACTAAGTATATGATTATGTCTCGTGACCAGAATATTGTACGAAATGGAAATATAAAAATTGGAGATTTATCCTTCGAAGAGGTGGAAAAATTCAAATATCTTGGAGCAACAGTAACAAATATAAATGACACTCAGGAGGAAATTAAACGCAGAATAAATATGGGAAATGCCTGTTATTATTCGGTTGAGAAGCTTTTGTCATCTAGTCTGCTGTCAAAAAATCTGAAAGAATTTATAAAACAGTTATATTACCGGTTGTTCTATATGGTTGTGAAGCTTGGACTCTCACTTTGAGAGAGGAACAGAGATTAAGGGTGTTTGAGAATAAGGTGCTTAGGAAAATATTTGGGGCTAAGAGGGATGAAGTTACAGGAGAATGGAGAAAGTTACACAACGCATAGCTGCAAGCATTGTGTTCTTCACCTGACATAATTAGAAACATTAAATCCAGACACTTGAGATGGGCAGGGCATGTAGCACGTAAGGGTGAATTCAGAAATGCATATAGAGTGTTAGTTGGGAGGCCGGCGGGGAAAAAGACCTTTGGGGAGGCCGAGACGTAGATGGGAAGATAATATTAAAATGGATTTGAGGGAGGTGGGATATGATGGTAGAGACTGGATTAATCTTGTTCAGGATAGGGATCAATGGCGGGCTTATGTGAGGGCGGCAATGAACCTCCGGATTCCTTAAAAGCCAATAAGTAAGTAAGTGACAACCATAATTTATCAGATATTCAAGTAAAGTTGCGAATTTTATATTTTGAGGTACCGGTAGTGGATCAAACAGTAAGCAGCTTTAAAAACAGATTTCCGCCCGAAACAATGTCACACCTTGTCAAAATAGAACAGTTTTTATTAGGCAAAGAAGATAGTAGGTACGTTACTTCTTTTTACGGTGACGATTTCGACTGTGTAAGACTGAATCTTCATAGAGATATTTTGTTGGATGTGGTAAAACAACATAATGTTACACTAGATAGCTTTGAAAGTGTAGTGCAATACTTGAGTAGGACAGAGGATGACAAGTGTGTAGCTCTGAAGAACATGATACCAGAATATGTAAAATTATTGCGACTTCTTTTAACGATACCTGTATCCACGTGTACTGCAGAACGTTCGTTTTCTGCACTTCGAAGACTTAAAACTTACACCAGAGCCACCATGAACCAAGACCAGTTAAATCATGTAGCGTTATTGAACATCCATTCCGATCTCGCAAGGGAACTGAACCTGGAACCTCTAATCAACGAATTCATCAGCAAAACAACTGTCAGTAGGAACATGTTCCAGTCTCTCCCTATTTAGGTAAGTGATCATGTATTTTAAGTTAATTTTGTAGCATTTTCATTTACTAGAATTATATAGGAGGTAATTATGAGTTTTAAAGTGTAACATGATGAGCATAACCCAAGATTTTCAAAAGTCGGCACCTATGTAATGTTTTATATGATCTTAGTCTTATGTGTCGTATGAGGGAAAGTTTCAATATTCTGTTAATTATTCCTACTGTTTTACTTTACCAGTGTTTAAAAATTGTTTGACAAAATATTTAAATAAATAAAAAAAAATTATGATTTGTATCAGAGATATGTAAAAATCACTTACTCTTTTTCAATTAACTTTTATTCTAATTTTTCTACAAAATAACATATTCCCCCCCTCCTCCCCCGCATTTATTTCCATGTCATATTTTAACTGCAGCACTGTAAAGACTTTCTTTATTACAGCTATCTGCGATTTCGAAGCAAAGGATAGACTCTACATTTTTTGTACAGATCATCAGTAATTATTTCCATTCTCATGCACACTTTTATCCTGCTCTTGTCTCTCTTTCTGCTAATGTTATTGTCATTATGCCTACTAGGATAAATAACGTTAACATCATTTTCTCTGTGTACATTCTCTTGGTTCCAGGCCATGCTACTCTCACAGAAACTGCCAACCGTACTGTTTTGTTCTGACATATGCTATAGTCCGAGTCAACTTACTTCATACCCTAAGGATGAAACCTAACCTAACAACTATAATACGACCTGACAATAACAGTTCTATATTAGAGTGTAGGCTTTCACGACCGGCGTCAGTAGTAGAAAAGTTTTCCGGACTCTGAGGCCGTGGTCTGTTGGTTGTGTGACCAAACGTTTCGTTCACTGCTGCGGTGAACATCTTCAGTGGTGTATATTGCTGGTGCAGCTGGTTCTACTGCGCGTGCCGATTACAGTCTGCGCTGGCTGCATCGTTGTATATACAGTGTGGGAGGAGGGGGCGGCTTGCTGTTGTCGCCTCGGTCCGCGCTCGAATGTGCTTCGCAGGCGGGTTTGCTGTTGCCTACGCGATCCGTGTCCGGGGTTGTGTTGTTTAATTGTGATACGCGGGCGGGTTTGATGTTAGTTTTCCTTAATGCCGGATACCAGGCCTTGTTAACCTTGAGGCCTTCCTCTTTTCGATTGAAATTGTTCTTATGTTTATATATTTCAATCGCCTCTCGGTGTAGCCTCGCGTACAAATGTGGCGTGTCGCTGAGTGTATCATTGTCTTCGAACCTAATATTATGTTCGCCTTCCAGATAAGCATGTTCAGCTACAGCCGACTTACCTACGTGGCCAAGGCGGCAGTTCCTTCTATGTTCGGAGATCCGAGTCTTGAAGCTTCGCTGTGTCGTCCCTATGTAAACTGCTCCACATGAACACGGGATCCTGTAGACCCCAGTAGATGACAATCTGTGAGCGTAGGCTGTTGCGTATCTGCTTGGTGGGCAGGAAGATAGTGTCCACCTTGTGCCGGTACAACAGCAAGACCCCCCCCTCTCCTACACTATATATACAACGATGCAGCCAGTGCAGACTGTAATCGGCACGCGCAGTAGAACCAGCCGCACCAGCAATAGACACCACTGAAGATGTTCACCGCAGCAGTGAACGAAACGTTTGGTCACACAACCAACAGACCACGGCCTCATAGCCCGGAAAACTTTTCTACTAATAACAGTTCTGTTATTTTATAAATTATGTTCACAGTACCTGCATCTCTAAAATAATATCGATTATTGACCTGTAATCCTAAAGATATACTTACACCTGGGTTCCAGTAGAGTTCAGCAAACACCACCAAGTGAGCAGCCGTCAATGTAAAGCCTGCATTTGCTACAGTAATTGACAGCACAGCCGCTACATACTTCTCTTCATATTGGAACTTATCACAGAGAATCTTTCGGTAATTGGAATTTGTGTTACCATCTATTCTTATATATCTGTAAGGAAAGAATATATTTTAAACGTCTTTAAATACTAGTATAAAAAACTACCAATACTTAAGAGATTATAACTTGTTTCACATCTATTTTGTCACTTCTCTTCAGCCTCTGCAATGTCTGATTCTTAAACTGCAGTAGACACTGAACTAACATAATTTACTTTTATCGATCCTACTAGGGATAACAATATAAATACTGGGTGTTCATTTCAAAGTGTGTCATGACGTCACTGTTGTTGGGTCACCGATTTGAAGCGAGTTTCAGCTTATATGTTAGAGAAGTTGCCTATTATTTAAGGCGTTCTTCAATCTGAACTTGAGAACGTGTACGGTATAACTTGAATGTCGTAGCAACAGATGGCGGTCTGTACGGTCTGTGTGCTACCATAACCTCTTTCGAACTGTGTTTTGCGCTGGCAAGTCGTACGCAGGGTATTTGTTATCATCGGTTGCGTACGGTAACATTCCACAACACAAATCAAATGCTCCGTGTCCATGTTGACCGTCGAAGTTAATGTCAACAAATACGTAATTAATCGTCTTAACCCTCTCCCCATATCCCGACAGTACGTATTTCCAAACAGTTCACATTCCTGCCACTACCGGCGTTACCGTATGTATCGGTATGTACTCTTCAGAATGAACGCCGTACTTGCTAGGCATCTTCTCTGCCTCTTAGGTTATACACCTGAGCTGCGGAAGTAGATTGAATTCTCTAGGCTCATCGGCTAGCCACATGACGGCATACAGCGAGCCATGACACATTTTGAACTGAACACCCAGTATATTCAATGGCATAGTATGGGATCTTTCATCAACACAAATAAACTATTTTTCTGTCAACAGTTAGTATTTAGAAAGAGTTTCTGTTGTGTTCTAATTTCGTATTTGTATGTCTGTCTTTTTTGTTATTACTAGAGACTGGCAGATTATGAAGAAAATTTTGCCAAAATACGAAATTTATTTTGGAAAAATATGAAAATATGAAATAAACATTCTATGCTAAACTATCTTCATTCCTAAACCATTTAGAGCACGTTTACAAAATTATTTAAAAAATAAATCTTTACAGATCGAGTTTTGTTTATATATAATAATATGCTTGCTTACTTACAAACGGCTTTTAAGGAAATTAAATTGATATGATATAGGTATATAACTGTAAATCAATCTACATTTAAATACATTAATGTTTGTACATGACTTAGTACTTTTAGCCTCTACAGAAGATGCTCTACAATGATCTGTACATAATTTGAAATCAATAGCAAATACATATTCAATCGAAATTTCTACAATAAATCTAAAGTTTTGACTTTTTACCAATACCAAGCAAAATTTATATCAGCAATCAAATATTACAAAGAGTAAATGAATTTAGTTATCTTGGTTATGAAATATCATTTATGACACAATCAGATATACCAGACAAAATTCTTAAATTTAATAAATCTATGAGTATCAACAGCATTATGAAACGATCATTAGTCCAAAGACACACACGCCTTCATTTCTATAAAACCTTGGCGAGATCTGTTCTATGTTACGGGAGTGAGGCTTGAACTCTTCAGAAATGTTATGAAAATCGCATTACAGCCAATGAAATTAAATTCATATGCCATACGGCAGCTTATACAAAATGGGACAGGAAAAGAAATGAAGATGTCTTGAACAAGCTTCAAATGATACATGTTCTGGATCACATACATCAATATCAAAGCAATTGGATCCAACATGTAAATCGAACTTCAAACAACAGAATACAAAAGCAATTCTGAATTATAATCCAACAAACTTTGGTAGACCATAACAGTTCTTCAAAGGACTACAACCTGTGAGGATGAGGATGAGAATGAGGATGAGGATGAGGATGAGGATGAGGATGAGGATGAGGATGAGGATGAGGATGAGGATGAGGATGATGATGATGATGATATTTTGCCTGTCAGTAATTGAGCCGTTCAGAGCAGAAGTGGTGAAAGTCAAAACTGGATAATGAGGTTAAAGTAAAAATTATGTAAAATACAGAGTAAAATAGGAATTAATATGTCCTTCGTGCTATCCACTGACTATTAATAATTTAAATAAATTGAATATTAATTGCTACTTTGCGCTCTATTTTACAGAATGTTTACTTCAAACCTCATTATCCATTTTTGATTTACACCACTTCTGCTCTGAACGGCTCAATTATTATAGCACTTTGGAGTGAAGCTCATTTACAGAAATTATTATTCACTATCTTCAAACGACATATGTTGGCTTCTTCTACAATTAAATGTGAAAAAAGTACTGCTGATTTATTGTTCATTAATCAAATTAATCGACTTACTGTTCATTAATCACTTAATATGGAAGAATATTAATCATTTCTGCACAATAGGTTAAATAAGATATGAAAAACGAAGCACAGAAAACCGTTTGATTGTCGTAAACATTCCACATTTCTTATACTTTATTAAGACTCTTACGAAGTCTATAAACATCAATATGATAAGATATTATACTAGCATCTATACTATATTGTCTAGCATCACATCTATATCGCATGAAAATTTATGACTCTGAACACCGTACCATCTGCAAAGACCATAGCACTAAAATGAATGGAGAACATCTACTTCAATACCGAAAACTAGATTCTAATCTCCAGAAGACGAAGAATCTCTCAAAACTGTACTGGAATGCCAGAAGACTCATGGATTGAATCCTTACGTATCGCCATCACTATTGAATGTACCGCTGGGTTAAATTGCGTTTTGTTTATTCTCTTGGACTCTTAATAAATTTAAGACATTACAGTAAAATTAATACCTATCACAATTATTAATAGTACTTACTCTTTATTCTTTTCCATAAGAGTATCACATATTCCATCCAGAACAACTTTGTGATGAGCAAAGCAAATGAACTTCTTATCACTATCCAATATATCACTGATGTAATCTCTGAAAATATAAAAAAAAAATGTCACAGATAAGTAAATTGAACGTAATTTCCTATCTTTCTTGGTTCTTTTTCTTAAAGTATCATTTCTGTAGTGTTCTCAGCTGGTCTTTAAGATTCCAAAACATTATGTTTCATGTGTATAAGAATTTGTGTAGTTTGTTAGCATTAGAATATGTACTCCAAATGTTGAAATTGGAAAAAATCGAAAAAATCAAACTGAAAAAATTCTACTTCTACATTTTATTTAAACAGTCTGGTAAGTGCGCATTCACACATGAACACATATACACTATTTCGTCACAAATCACTATTGTTCCTGCCACCACAGTCATCATAATAATATCTTTATCATCATTTTAAAAAGAAGAAGAAGAAGAAGAAGAATTTATTTTCCTTTATAGAAAGAGCATTATCAAGTATTCATGCTCAGTTTTCATTTAGTAATAAGATGAAATACATACAAAAAATGAAAAATACAAAATAAATAAAAATATACTGTATTTCATCACATAATCCCCGCGTTTTTTATTATTTTCTTCTGGCGTGAAAATATACAGTGTGATCATTATGTGAACAACAAATTATATATGGTAACTGTTGGTCGCGTCAATTTTCAGTGATCAGATTCCATGTAACAGGGGAGTGTGTAAAGCCCGGTTCAGACGGTGCGTATTTCTGTGATGGATTCCAAGGTGGCTGCGCGGATGGGTCACCTGCGTGGTCATTCACCGGAAGTAATGCACTCTGGTGGCTCTGTGGATTGCTAGCTTGCTGGATTTCGAGGGTAGGTTCCTTGCTATTTTTCGTGATGGTTTGCAGGCTGGAAACCAAAGATGATCATATAATATCACCACTGAAACCATGTCGCCATGTTCGTTGTTTTCCAACTAAACCTGTTTTTACTATATTCTTTAGTTTCTAAGAAACAACAATTAAATATCGGAATTTAGCTGTTTTGCACTTATGGCTTAATTACTTTATTACGACATTTACTTCTGTTAATGTAGGACTTTAGTTGTTTTCCACTCACGGTTTAGTTTCTTTCTGACCATGAGTGTTGGCAACAGATGAAGCAGCAGATGATTTTCCAATTTGAACTGTGAAAAGAGCCAGCTCCGTGCGAACAACTACCATCACCGTAGGCAACATGGGAGCCAGCCAGTCAGCACGCAGGCGACCCATCCGCGTAGCCACCTTGGAATCCATTACAGAAACACGCACCGTCTGAACCGGGCTTAAAGCAACCAGGGCCAAGTTGCGTGATTTGTAGCAGAAGATGGAGAAGGGACAGAGGGAAACCGGTATTAGTGTGTGATGCTGGAACTGTAACGTAATGGTACATCTGATACACTGAAGTTGATATTGTCTGACTACTGGACCCAGTTCGCAGAAAGATGATTGGTCTAGTCCAAAGGAAAAGTATCTGAACATTCATAACCAACAATTATTGTACTGAACTAAAGTCATTACTGGCTTCTGACTTGGTGCTAACATCTCGTACCTGTACTCCCATTCCATTCACGTTCGTCAGCTGCCACTACTGTTTCTCGCACACTCGACCTTGAACATAAAGATATTTTGTGTTGCAGTGGCGGCATGTTATTTTTAAATACTTCTTGACTGTGATAAACGGAAATATCCATGCAACAATTATGCGATGAAATTTTAAAGTTCTGATCGGTTTGTCTATAAATAAGTAGCAAGCATTATGTGATGGCGACGATTACATGATGAAACATGGTATATAATTTTTTCAAAGTAAATGTCGTTAAAGGAGAGAGAGGCATCTTACAAGGGAACCTTCTTTCATGGTGAATTGAAAAGGCGGTAATGCCGTATATTTTTGGAAAGAGGAGGCAAAAGTAAGTTAGCAGGTGAAATTTTTCCGCCTGAGCTCCATAGGGACAAAAGTTATGGGACTGTAAATCTAATATGGCAGTCTCAATGGAAGTGACTCAATGTGCACACAAAGGTTAAAATAAAGTTGTTTCTTAAAGCAATGCATTGCAAACGAGATATTACAGTTGTGGGTATTATCGCTAGGAGGCGGTCACCTACTTTCAACTTACGGAGAGGTAAGTCTTGCTCAAGCTAATTCTGCACAAAGCACTCGACTATATGAACGATACAGTCGGCGGAAAGAGACAATTCTTCACCTCTGTAAAAATCGATTCCCTCTAATCACACAGGGGATGCTTTACGATTACGATGCAAAAGTGAAGAAGAAGAAACCTGAAATGTTAAGTACGGACGCTATGATTCATGACAGAACTATCAGTATTAGGGGCCTACAGGTGAAGGCTCAAATTGATCCTGGTAACCATCTTAACTTCAGAGCTTCTGACTTGTGGGTATGGGGATTCAAGCAGTGGAATCGTATCTTTCTCGTTCTGTGACGCATAAAGTGAGCAGGAACTTTGCATCAAAGGAGGCAGAGGTGAAGCAGAAATCAATTTCATGTCGAAGATGAAGCAGTTGTTCATCGATCGTGGCTTCACTTTTCGCCAAAAGTCGATTTGACCAAAGTCGATTTGAAAAAGAGATTCACTCCGGGCGAACCCTGCATTTCAAAGGAAGGAAGATGATTTATGCCACAGTAGGATCAGAGGCTGCTTCGACGCACTCCTACATGATTATGCCAGTCATTTCTATGGACGGACAAATCTCCTTCCTAATGCATCTTCTGTCAGTCTAATCACAGAAAAAGTTCCCTAAAAATAAACCTGCAGATCATACAACATCAAATCATATCCTTTTGTTTCAGCGAATACGCGGAAGGCAGATATGAAGGATATGCTTTCGCAAATATTTTCGCCCAGCATTTCTTCACTGCATGAAGATTGTGTCCTCCTGCTGTTGGATTCATGGTCAGCAATTAATAAGGACGAGACACTCATCAAGTCGTCAATTCCTGACTCGATTAGGAAGTTTGAATGGCATTTGCAGCCAGGGGGGGCTGCAATAGCTTCATTCAACCTCTTGATGTTTATTTCTTCTGCCCATACAAAGCGTTTGTCAAGTATTTCACGGATGCAATTATAACTACGTCTGATTTCAACATCTGGCACCGAGACAACTTCATTCGATTGCAGTCCTTTGCTCTGTATCAATTCCACCCCCTTTTGTTTAAGAACTTTCTTCGGTACGCCTTGTATACAGCTGGCTACTTGGACAAAGAGCCAGAGCCTTTTCAAACGCCATGTCAATACTGTTTTCATTCTTTAGGAGGTGATGAGTGCAGCGCTTGTACGTCTTTTGCTTTTGTATGGTGTGCACATTTGATTAAATGTTGCTGTTTACATCATTCTGTGATCGATGTCCATAATGTTTGCAATTCAAACGTACAACAGTTGTAATATCTCTTTGCAATGCAGTGACTTCAAAAACAACTTCATTTTAACCTTTAAGTGTGCACACTGAGTCACTTCCCACAGACTGCCATGTTAGGTTTACAGTCCCATAACTTTTGTCCCTATGGAGCTCAGGCGGAAAAATTTCACCTGCTGACTTACTTCTGCCTCCTCTTTCCAAAAATATACGGCATTATCGCCTTTTCAATTCACCATGAAAGAAGGTTCCCTTGTTAGTACAAAGAAGACAAGTGAATGAAGAATAATAACAGAAATTTAATCTAAATAATTTTAAAAGCTCACTGAATAGCCTTCAGTTTAGCACTTCCTGTGGTATAATAATATGCAAGCAGTGCTCCCCTCTTTTTCATGTCTGTTGAATGAGCTCGATCCAAATTCTTCACGCATTTCTTCATTTCTCTACTTTCAGAAACTACTAGTCCTGGATTCAAAATCACCATTTGTCTACAATAAATACGAAAATAAAAATAAACAGTGAAATTAAGGGAAATCAAGTCAGCAGATGTAACTTAGATATAACTTTCAATTAACAAATTTCGTACAAAATATCCCACAGGAACAGTTATTAAGTTTGTTTCTACAGCAGGGAAAACACGGAAATTTTACTTGAAGCAAGTAGAGCGATTGGTTTGGAAGTAAATGCCGAAAAGACAAAGTATATGATTATGTCTCGTGACCAGAATATTGTACGAAATGGAAATATAAAAATTGGAGATTTATCCTTCGAAGAGGTGGAAAAATTCAAATATCTTGGAGCAATAGTAACAAATATAAATGACACTCGGGAGGAAATTAAACGCAGAATAAATATGGGAAATGCGTGTTATTATTCGGTTGAGAAGCTCTTATCATCCAGTCTGCTGTCCAAAAATCTGAAAGTTAGAATTTATAAAAGTTATATTACCGGTTGTTCTGTATGGCTGTGAAACTTGGACTCTCACTCTGAGAGAGGAACATAGGTTAAGGGTGTTTGAGAATAAGGTGCTTAGGAAAATATTTGGGGCTAAGCGGGATGAAGTTACAGGAGAATGGAGAAAGTTACACAACACAGAACTGCACGCATTGTATTCTTCACCTGACATAATTAGGAACATTAAATCCAGACGTTTGAGATGGGCAGGACATGTAGCACGTATGGGCGAATCCAGAAATGCATATAGAGTGTTAGTTGGGAGACTGGAGGGAAAAAGATCTTTAGGAAGGCCGAGACGTAGATGGGAGGATAATATTAAAATGGATTTGAGGGAGGTGGGGTATGATGATAGAGACTGGATTAATCTTGCACAGGATAGGGACCGCTGGCGGGCTTATGTGAGGGCGGCAATGAACCTTCGGGTTCCTTAAAAGCCATTTGTAAGTAAGTAAGTTTCTACAGCAGTTTCTTATGGTTTGCAACTGTCATGAGCTTGCGCACATAAACTTTTCTGCTCAAAAATTCCAAATTTGCATGTTCATGACAGTCGCAAACTGCTGGAAACTGCTGTACAAACAAATCTATTAACAATGTTGGCATTTTATAAAAGGGCTACACTGGAAGAAATGAAGTTATCAGTCACTTATCTCATGACATAAATCGAACAAGGTATCACTTTTTCATGATTTGCATTTTACAGTCTACACAGGTTAGATATGTAACAAATTATAGCATAATTTTAATATTTTATGCTGCAAGCAACAACATAACCAATAAAATTACATAAAATTTCCAATAAATAGTTTCCTTATGTACACTTAACGGCAAAAAGAATGGGCCGCAGACAATTTCTAAGCTCCAGAGACATACCAGTGCACATGCTCATCTCGTCAAAGCTGTAGTTCACCAGGTAACACATAATTAAATCATTTAAATTTGCTGTATTTTGTTTAAAAGTTTAAAATATGTTATAAAATCGAATGGAGGGTTGATTCTAGATACATCTATGCCTCTGAAGAGTGAAATAATAATAAAATTGATAAATACAAAATCAACCGAAGTGAATATGAACAGGAAAACCAAGTATTATGTCCACATGATATTAACAGTCATAGTAGCGTAAGTCGTTGCAGCATTGGTTTACTGAACGAGTTAATAGTAGTAGTAGCTCAAGGTTCGAATCTCTCACAATCTCTTTTCTTTTTTTTTTTAATTACAAATTTGCCATCATATGTCTTGCAGAGCTATATTTCTGTGGCGACATCTTTTAGAATATGCCCAAACTCTAATAAATAATAAACCTCCCTTTCTCTTCCAAGCAATACTCCTGTTTTTTAATAAAATGTTCTGTCTCATCATTATGCTTGAAGATGGCAGAGAGACAATAGAGAGCGTGGCATATGGTGTCGCCGAGCTGTGAGGAGAGAACATTTGCCGATGGAGCATGCCGTGGACCATCTAGCGTATGCTACTCTCCGACAGGACTTCGATTGGAGAAATGTAATTTTCTCTGACGAGATAATTGTCTCCAGTAGCAACGATAGTCCTGCCTAGGTTATCGTATGGATGGCCATCGATAAGATGAATGCTTTGTGGGATGACTTAACAGGTCGAGTCGTGTGTTGGGGTGGATGTCATACGATGGGATAGGACTTCTGGAACGCATCCACAGTTGGTTTATGGCAGAAGTCTACGAACACGTTTTGGCAAAAGTAATGATCCCTTCTACCCGAGAACGATATCCAGAAGGAACACTTTTCTTCCAGCAGGATAATCACCCAGTACACACTGCCAACCAGATTCAAAGATGGTTTACGAGAAGGCCTGATATCGACCTGGTCGACTGGCTTCCAAAATCATCAGATATGAATCCGACTGAAAATTTGTGGGCTACAGTCAAACGGATCCTATGCTCTAATTGGACAAAACAACCACTCGTTCGGACAGCTTGTGTGTTGTGGGACAGAGTTCTAGATGCGTGGGAGGAGGTGGACATGAATATAGACCTGTTCCATAATCTTGTGGACCCATGTCGCGCAGAATGAGGGCAGTTGTTGACGCAGGTGGTTTGTGGACAAGATACTAGTCCTCACTACAGGCCTTTTTTGTTAATATATTAACAAATTATATGTTTTGTTTATTTATTTATTTATGTTTGATATGCGTCCGAGTTTTTAGGATGTGAAACAAGTATTTTTGTTTATACTGGCCAGGTCTCGTCTATTAATACCCACAGGTGATGGGCAATAATATTTTTACAAAGCAGAGATGACGAAGTTTATGAACAAATGCCATTTCACATTTAAACAAATAAATTAATCAAAAACTAAAAAAAAAAAAATATATATATATATATATATATATATATATATAATAATTTTACCATACCTTGAAGCGAACTCACAACCTTTCGTACGGAAGTTAGACATTTTACCACTGGGCCACACACTGCTCGTAAGGTTTACTACATTATAGACGGCTGACTTTTCAATGAAGAGACACCACAGTAATGTCTTGCAGTGCATTGCGTTTACACAAGTGAACCGTGCGATAGTACTTAGCATTTCTATAGACCAAGAGTCGGCCCATTCTTTTGCCATTAAGTGTACATTCAGAAATTCATAGACACTAAAAACACGCAACATATGTTATAGGAATTATAATATAATATATTATGTACCGTACCTGACTTTAGGTGGTAGTTCAGGTATTACATCTGATTTGAGCCTGCGGATCATGACAGAGTCCTCTAGAAGAAGTTTAAGTTCTTCCAAATTGGATGATCCACTGAAATTCCATCCAAACTGATCCTTTACTCCAGCACAATATCTTTTCCCAAATTTAACAACACTGAAATAAAGATGAAATAACATGGTTACTCCATATGATTTTGTGCTGGTAAAATACATTTTTTTAAATAGCTATTCCTAAAGGTAGATCTTTTAACATTAGGCAAGCATGTCAAAAATTGACTAATTATACAGCAGCATGCAAAAAGTACTTTTAACATTGACTTTCAATTGTTTGTGCTGATTGTCAATTGTTCCACACTAGATGTCATTAACAGCAGTTGCAACCAATCGATAAAGTAGTTCAAACAATAAGGCCTACTTTTAAAAATTACTGTTTTTGGTTAAGAAATGTACACAAATTAAATAAATTACTTCGACAACTAATTGAAGGTGTGAGAATGATATAGTTCTAAGCCATACAGACAACAGTTTACAGGAAAGAGTATTGAAAGTTTAGATCCAATACTATTACATGCAGTACCACAATTTCTCCAGCCTAGGCTATACTTATGTAGAGCAAATTTTATAATATTCTACTAGTAGACACTCCACATGTATAAGAAAGGAATTCATACAAAAAATTATTATTGTTAAAAGTGTGGCTTTAGACTATCTCATTCTCACCTCTTCAATTTACTGGTAACTATATGGAACAACAAAGAATTAAATTCAATTATAAAAGTTTAAAGGGCACTAAGGTTTGAACCAGGGACCTCTCAATCTGCAGTACAATGCTTTACCACTAAGCTACAACATCATTTGTCTGTAATGTGTTGAAGTTTCTCTACTAAACGACATTTCATACAAGTTGAGAGGATGCGAAGGCATTTCTTTCCCCTTCTACTGCCCCTGAGTCCGTCTGTAACAGACCGGTAGCTGTTACCTCTTATACCTGCACCCCCCAAGTTGTACACACAAGAAAATAAAATATTAAATAAAGTACATAAATAGATATAAAATACAGTGACACAGATGTTTAACAATTACAAGTTTGAGTATATTTTAGTGTCGTTCTTTCAATATTTTCCAACTAATAATTAATTAAATTAAGGAATGCTAGTTTGTATTATGAAGTTAGGGGGGAGTGACACAGTGCAGATTGGCCCATTGTGTATGCTGTAGAGTAGCAACTAGCGGTGAAGAAAACATTTATCTTCTGCTATCAGTAGCTTTTTAGTAGTAGTAGTAGTAGTAGTATTTATTTATTTAACCTGGTAGAGATAAGGCCGTCAGGCCTTCTCTGCCCCTCTACCAGGAGATTCCAACTACAATATCAACAATAAAATTACAATTAGTATTAAATTTACATTTACAATTACAAATAATATTACAGTTAGTATTAAATTTACAATTACAATAAAATCAAAGTACGAAAAGATTACCTGAATAATTAAAACTAGATAATTTATCATAGAGAAACAAAGAATATTTTATATTTACTGAATTACAAATTAAATCTAGAATAACAAAATTGTATAGTGATGAAATTACTGAATATTGAAATATTTTGTGATAGATTAAAGAAACTATTTACAAGTAATCAATTACTGACCAAGTGCCTAGTAAGTTTTCGTTTGAATTCAATTTTATTTCGACAGTCCCTGATGCTAGCAGGTAGCGAATTCCAGAGTCTTGGCAGGGCTATTGTGAAAGAAGATGAGTATGAGGAGGTGCGATGGGATGGTATTGTTAGTATTGTTTCATGACGAGAGCGTGTGTTCAGATTATGGTGGGAAGAAAGGTAAGTGAAGCGAGACGACAGGTACGAAGGAATAGAAGAGTTCAAGATTTCGAAGAGAAAGAGAAGTGAATGTAAATTTCTTTTCTTATCTAGTTTAAGCCAACCTATTGCTTCCAGGGATGGGGTAATATGATCATATTTACGAACATTGCTTACAAAACGTACACACAAATTATGAGCACGTTGAAGTTTCATTTTGTTGTCGCTGGAGAGGTCAGTCAGTAAAATGTCCGCATAGTCGAAATAGGGAAATGCAAGTGTCTGCACAAGGGACTTTTTTAAGCAAGAGGGGAGATGAACATTTATCCTTTTTAGCACATGGATAATTTTTAATGTGCCAGTTGATATAAACAACAATAAAATGAAATACAAACGCTTAGTATAGATTTTCGAAATATAGATTACCGATAAACATTTTCAATAATAAGGATTTTCATTAAGTTCAAAGTCAATTAGTCGAACGTTAGTAAGATAGCCAGTAGCATCTTCCCCTTCACGGATGGTAAAGAGTGTGAGTAGAGGGGAAAGCCTGTCAACCAAACTGAAATGGGGATTAGAGTGCAGTGGGGAAAACGTGAGAAACTATGTAACCCACAGTCTCATATTGCAAACATCCCTATTAATCACAAAATAAAATGTCATTTTTAACACTTGTATCGTAAATAACTATTATGAATACCAATAAATTTAAGTTTAACATGCTTGATAGTTCTGTTATTTATGTACACCAGGCCTAGGCAATAATAACTCAATCGAATCACTGTAGATTTCATCTTAACTCAGCACTCCATCTTCCCCAGCTGAGACAAGTACACAAGAAGGAAAGCGTTGCTCAGTGACGGATTGTACAGGGATATCATTTTATTTTTACTTCAATTTTCATTGTACCTGAATTTTTTAATGTACTTCACTCCTACCCCTTCTACTAGTAAACTTCCATCCGTCCTCCACACAGAACCGACGCTGTAAAGCACCTCGACATTTCTCCCGTTAAAGTAAGTACAGTGCATATCCCTTTCAGTTCTTCGGTAAAAAATCTTGGCATTCACATGGATAATAATCTCAACTGGGACATGCAAATCACAGATACCTGCAGAAAAGTATATTTTATTATCCATATGCTAAAAAGGATAAATGTTCATCTTCCCTCTTGCTTAAAAAAGTCCCTTGTGCAGACCCTTGTATTTCCCTATTTTGACTATGCTGACATTTTACTGACTGACCTTTCCAGCGACAACAAAACGAAACTTCAACGTGCTCATAATTTGTGTGTACGTTTTGTAAGCAATGTTCGTAAATATGATCACATTACCCCATCCCTGGAAGCAATAGGTTGGCTTAAACTAGATAAGAAAAGAAATTTACATTCACTTCTCCTTCTCTTCGAAATCTTGAACTCTTCTATTCTTTCGTACCTGTCGTCTCGCTTCACTTACCTTTCTTCCCACCACAATCTGAACACACCCTCTCGCCATGAAACAATACTAACAATACCATCCCATCGCACCTCCTCATACTCATCCTCTTTCACAATAGCCCTGCCAAGACTCTGGAATTCGTTACCTGCTAGCATCAGGGACTGTCGAAATAAAATTCAATTCAAACGCAAACTTACTAGGCACTTGGTCAGTAATTGAGACTCGTTCAGACATGGTTTCTTGTAAATAGTTCTCTTAATCTATCACAAAATATTTCAATATCCGGTAATTTCATCACTATAGAATTTTGTTATTGTAGGTTTAATTTGTAATTTAGTAAATACAAAAATATTCTTTGTTCTTAACTCCTATGATAAAATGTCTAGTTTTCATTAATCAGGTATTCTTGTCGTACTTTAATTTTTATTGTAATTGTAACTGTAAATTTAATATTAATTGTAATCTTATTGTTCATGTTATAGTTGTAATCCCCTGGTAGAGGGGCAGAGAAGGCCTGAAGGCCTTATCTCTACCAGGTTAAATAAATAAATAAATACTAAATACTAATACTAAGAACCAAGGACGCATATGCAGTCAAAATCGTCTTATGGTCATAGTATACAGTACTGAGTGAGTATAGTACGTCCCAGAAATATGATCGCATTTTCCAGTGAAGAAAGAGCATTCATTATTGAATAATATTTTCGCACAGGTACTGTGTGTTCATTTGGTTATGTCGCATCCCGGTTTTCCCACCTGTTTCTGCTGGCCCCTCTGTAAAGGCTAGTGGCTGGGCTCTCTTAGCTCTTTTCTGAAAATATTTACTGTTAGGAATTGGACGTTTATGTAATATTATAAAACTGTTTAAAATAATTTAAATAAAAGGGTCTCATCAAGAAAGTAACTGTCAAGTGATTTCTCCCCTTTCTACGACACAACCACTTGGACAGACAATAGATAGCATGTCTGAGTAAATTTATCTGTGTGGATCGGACAAAAGTGAAGAGAAGGCCTGAAGGCCTTATCTCTACCAGGTTAAATAAATAAATAAATACTAAATACTAATACTAAGAACCAAGGACGCATATGCAGTCAAAATCGTCTTATGGTCATAGTATACAGTACTGAGTGAGTATAGTACGTCCCAGAAATATGATCGCATTTTCCAGTGAAGAAAGAGCATTCATTATTGAATAATATTTTCGCACAGGTACTGTGTGTTCATTTGGTTATGTCGCATCCCGGTTTTCCCACCTGTTTCTGCTGGCCCCTCTGTAAAGGCTAGTGGCTGGGCTCTCTTAGCTCTTTTCTGAAAATATTTACTGTTAGGAATTGGACGTTTATGTAATATTATAAAACTGTTTAAAATAATTTAAATAAAAGGGTCTCATCAAGAAAGTAACTGTCAAGTGATTTCTCCCCTTTCTACGACACAACCACTTGGACAGACAATAGATAGCATGTCTGAGTAAATTTATCTGTGTGGATCGGACAAAAGTGAAGATTGAATTTACAGTACATAAGGTACTCTGTTGAGTAGGTACAGAATTGTTTCAACAGGCGCAGGATTATGGCCTCTCCATAACACCTTATTTGAACGCTTTGCATTATTTTTTTGGGTTTACTGTAAAATGTTAAATGTTTTGTTTTATTTAACGACGCTTGCAACTGCAGAGGTTATATCAGCATCGCCAAATGTGCCAGAATTTTGTTCCACAGGAGAATTTTACACGACAGTAAATCTACTGACATGAGCCTGTCGCATTTAAGCACACTTAAATGCCATCACCCTGGCCCGGGATCGAACCCGCAACCTTGGGCATAGAAGCCCACGCTATACCAACTCGCCAACCAGGTCGATTGGGTTTACTGTCAAACAGTTATGTTTGCTAAACATTCTACATAAATTGAAGAATTACATTCAATTCAAAAGATATGCTTAAAACCGTTTCCGATAATATGCACAAAAGAACTGAAGCCTGTATTGAAATGAACAGCCACCATTTTCAACAGTTTGTTTAAATATCCAGATTTTAATTATTTTTCAATTTCAATCCACTCTCTATATTGTATACTAATGTGCTCTAGACAGTATACTACTCACTGCATAATCGGACGAGTAATGGTGACTTATGATATACTCAAACCAAGAAATGGATTCGGAACACCTCAAAATCTGTGCTTCAGTGGCTGGCCATGATACGAGGGGGATCCAGGAAATAACGACCGTTTTGTTGTAATAATTAAAAAAATATATATTTATTTGAAAAAACAAAGTCTGTTACATAACTGAAGCTTCCTTTACTTCTCTACATAATCACCACCTACATTTAAACATTTGTCGTATCTGTTCACTAGCTTTAGAATTCCCGTGTTATACTCCTCTGCTGCCAGTTCATTAAGCCAGGTGTTCACTGTCTTCAACTCTTCATCACTTCCAAAACGCGTACCACCCAGAAAGTCTTTCAGCTTAGTGAAAAGGTGAAAATCGCTAGGAGCAAGGTCTGGACTATAGGGCGGATGATCAAAGATTTCCCAACTGAATTGATCCAGCAATTCTCGAGTTGAAGCAGCAGTGTGCGGGCGGGCGTTGTCGTCAAGAAGCACAACTCCTCTCGAAAGCATTCCTCGCCTCTTGTTTTGGATGGCTCGCCGTAGTTTTCGTAAAGTCTCACAATAATGATTTGCATTGATCGTAGTGCCTTTTGGCATGAAATCCAGCAAAAGAACACCTTTGCGATCCCAAAAGACAGTAGCCATGACTTTTTGTGTTGAGAGAGTCTGTTTGAATTTTCTCGGTTTCTTGGGTGATGAGGGATGATGCCACTGACGTGATTGGCGCTTGGTCTCTGGGGTGTTGTGAGACACCCAGGTCTCATCACCAGTCACAATTTGATCAAGAAAGGCGTCTCCATCTGTGTGATATCGCATCAAGAATGTCAATGCTGAGGCCATTCTCTGAGTTTTGTGTTGGTCACTCAGTTGCCGTGGAACCCATCGTGCACAGATTTTGTGGTAGCCAAGATGTTGCGACACAATTTCACCAAGCAAAGAACGAGAAATGTCAGGAAAGGCAATATGCAATTCGTCGAGTGATATGCACATGTCTTGCAAGATTCTGTCGTTCACTTTAGTCTTCAGGTCTTCTGTGATGAGTGATGGGCGTCCGGGTCGAGTTTCATCGTGGACATTTGTTCGCCCATTGTTGAACATTTCGCACCATTTTCTCACATTTCTTTCATTCATTACAGTATCACCATACACTTCTTTCAATTGCCGGTAAATTTCTGCAGGTTTCAAATGTCGGGCATTCAAAAATCGAATCACACTCCTCACTTCACAGTCGGCGGGATTATCAATCACGTCGTTCATTTTGAAGTAACACAAAATGCACAATGGCATTAAACAACAAAATAGAACAATATAGAAATACATGGATGTCTCACATTTCAAGGATGCAGGAGGACAGGATACCATATAAGTTTTGGAAATATAAACCTCGGGGAAGAAGAGATATTGGAAGACCAGCCAAAAGATGGATGGACCAATTTCAGTAGCTGCAACAGAAATCAATTTCCTAATGCATGAAGGATGATGATGATGATGATGACAAAATGCACAATGGCGACTTGTTGCAACCAGTACTCACAACATTATGAGAACACATGTTAAGGAAGCCAGTTGACCTTTAAACAAGGAAGGGGAGTCAGCTGCGGGGCGGGTATGCACGAACGGTCGTTATTTCCTGGATCCCCCTCGTAATATCTTTGAAAAATATTGGATTGCAAGAGGTCAAATGACTTTATTGTCAAATGCCTGGCATTAGAAAACAACAACAACTCACTACATAATGAATAGGTCCACCTGGATAGTTCAGTTACTGAGTTAAAACATTTACTATTAGTACTGTACTGTATTTTGATTAAATAAAAACCTAACGAATATTATCAAACTCAAAATCGTAATATTCCTAGTTTACGTAAATGGATGCACTACTTTTCTTCCCTCCTGCACCTAGTAAAGTGGTTTGTTTGTGTTTTACACTAGTATCATCAAACTCTGGTCATGGAACAGTGTTTCTGATTCTCAACCATTAATCAAAAGGTATAGCCAGGTTAATATTACAAAATGTTAGTAAAAACAAAATGAAAATGATGTCCCGGTATAAGCAGGCATCATAGCTTTTATAAACTTTTGGCTCTCGCTGGTCGCCTGAAATCCATCACTGATGCACAGTACCTACTGTGTATTTGTTTTTAAGGCAGTGCAAGCGAAAAGAACATGGGCGAGGGTTTCAGGGTTCCGTTCCACTTCCCCATTGTATCCAGGACTGATGTATACTTACTTTGGAAATAATCTTGGATTAATTGCAGATATCTGCGGGTATAATTCAATAGGTCTTGAGAGAGCTGGAGTTCCAGACAACATTAATACTCGTTTGGATGACTTCAGCAAGACACTTGCAGCCTTTGAACGTGCTGATTCTGAAGATTTGATAAAGTGGGACTCATCCTGTGAAAACCATAACAACCTAATGACAATGTCTGACGTGTTAAGTATGCTAGCTAATATTAAAGATTATCTTATTTTCATAATTCCACCAATACTCTACAATCACCCTCACTCTGTAAAGTTTCGAGCCAGGCCTCCAGAACAAATAAAAAATCACTGAAAGTTGTAAAAATGTTGTGTTTAATAAAAGACTATTATAACAAGCTCAAATCTTTTAAAGATCCTCCATAGTCAAAAATAAATTCGTGTGTATGTATCCAATGCCTACTCATTTCACTTGCGTGATTCGGGTTCTGCATATTCCAGATAAATGGTAGAACTGTGACCAATTTTTCAAGTTGCACACCACTTCAGCAGGCCATGCTATGCATGATGTGTATCTGTAGAGAGTTATGTCGTGTACTAGGGTGAGTGTATGTGTAAGTGTTCGTGTCAGTGTAGTGTAGGGAATATGTGAGGATGATGATGAAGATAAAGAAAGGAGAAGAGGAAACCCAGTGTCAGCACATAGCCTACTCCTGTCGAATAGCACCAAGGAAGCTGCCAGACTTAATGTCGCTGTCCGAAAGACAAATCACTATCAATAATGACATATGCACTGTGGAGAGATCTGGAATTTAACCCAGGCATATTGGTGCACCATCTATTAGTCAAATGCTGGGAAACAAATTTCTGTGATAGACATTTAAAGAGAACTTTTGCATGTTGTTGCTCCGAGATTGTGTACATTGCTGTTATGTTATCACTATGGTTCAGATAAAGTAGCTGTATCAAGATAGGCATCCTTGGTCCGTGCGTTTTGTTTACAAACATTAACTATACCTTGACCAAAACTACTTCCGACTTGACAGTTTACAGAGAAGGGGGAGCAGTGTTGTCATGTTGCCCATCATTCGTGTAAGCGAGCGCGCTGCCGATAGAGTGCAGTAATGAACGGCTGACATGAACGCATACATTTCTAAGCAATTTGTTGAACACTAGGCATTAAAATTTGTGTACATTATTACTTTTATTAGTCTATTATTATTATTATTATTATTAGTAGTAGTAGTAGTAGTAGCAGTAGCAGTAGTAGTAGTAGTACTGGTATTCTTCAATGTAATACCGTTAGAAAAGCGTCGAAAGGACTGTAAACTGTAAAAACAGGTTCAAATTTAATACGAAATGTCTACTTTTATGAGTGTCGGTATTCTTCAATTTAATATTGTTAGAAAGGCGTTCAAAAATTGTAAACTGTAAAAATATTTATGATTAAAAATCTGCACGGCCTTTTTCTTTTCCAATATCGATAACAGTGCTCTTATTAATTTTAACACAAGCAGCAGTTCTCATTACGACTTGCGCCAAAGGTAAAAGAGGCCCGCCATTATCTTTTTGGCTCTCAAAATACTCTCTTACATAACACACCATCTCTCACGCTTGACTCTTTAACGAGGCACATTGTACAATATTCTTCGTTCTCCACCTGCCTTTCCTTCCTTCCGACACTGCACAATTCACCTGTTTAGAAACTCTTGCAGAAACTAGAAAACACACACTAGCCATACATTCCACCAATGACAACGAAGATAATACGTGTAATATAATTGAAACAAAATAATTATCGATACCGGTACACTAGACCAATAATACAATTAAATAATATTTTTAATTCACACAAAGCAAGCGCTAACCAGCCAACTCAAAGTCACTCCGGGCACTGTATTCAGCTCTAGGCCGTGGTATTCACGTGCAACTTGTAAACATAGACACGGCAACACCGTCCCGTTACCATGGTTACACCTCTCTCGTGATTGGTTGATTTGAATGGTTGCCATGGTAACATGCTAAAGGCGCCATTTGTCAGGTCGGAAGTTGTTTTGGACAGACCATAGTTGTTGCGTATTCTCCAGCCAATTCACTGATGTTTTACCTAGGGGGTGGGAAGCTCTCTTCCCAGCAGGTAGAGTTTTAGCTAGTGGAAGGGGGTACTGTTTACTGACGTGAGAGTCAAGGCCCTATCCTATATAGTGTAAATTTTTTTCAATTCAACAACAATGTAATTTATTGTCACAACAATAACTCTTCACTCTCTACAATTTAACTTCACTCCCGTCAACAATGGGATTTGCTCTCTGCACAGCAACACAGCGTTCGTTATTGCACTCCACAAACGACAATGACAATTTACTTGGACTGTTAACAACAATGAACTGTTAATCTTAACTAATATTCACAAAGCACTATTTACAACACAGAACTGTCAGTTCTCAGTTCACAGTTCTTCTAGCTCAGTCACTCAAGTTCACAGTCTCGAACCACAGTCCACTGTACTCGAACTCAGGTCCCTCCAACTGCAGTCCACTGCACTCGAACTCCGGGCTTCAGGCTCCACAGTTACGAACACAACTCAAGTCGCGCTCTGGTCTCGAAGCTGGCTTCACTGCTCTCCAGTGCCCGACTGACTCACTGGATGACTAAACTGAAACTAATCATGAATGAATCTGTCGTTCCTTCGCGTCCGTAATTTATAACCACAGCGACGTAACCGAGAAAGTTCGAATTCGCGATTTTTCCACTTCCGACGGATTTCTCGGCCTCTCTAGGCAAGCAGAAGATGCGCGCGCAAACTCCCTCGCCCTGTAGGCACTTTCCCCTCTCTTCTCTCCGCCGCGCGCCGTCCCTCAGTGCTCCGTGGAGCCCGTGTCGACTCACGCGCGATCTGCTCTCTTGCGGGACGCTGGTCGTGAGTTCGAATCTCACGTCGCTGTCACAATAGTTATACAGTGTATCCTGATACAGCTACTTTATTCGAACCTTAGTTATCACATAAATAAAGTTGTTGATCTTTGCAGTTTTTCACCAATTTATACAAATTAATACATAAGATAGTGAAAGTGGAGCAGCTGCTACGGCGCAGTATATCTTCTATGTAGTGTTGTGACGTTATACAGCAAAAACTACACTGTTGAGAAGATTTTTGTCATAAAATATGCCAAAATCAGGAACTGAATGAATGACAAATGTGGCATGCAAATGAACTGCCAAAATTGAGCCAAAAACGAGAAAAAGACTGGAATGAGTGCGGGAATGGAGGGCAAGGAAAAAGGTTATCTTCTACAGTTCAGTTACAAAAAGTCAACTATTTAGTTAATGTTCTTACACCAACAACAATCAACGAACAATCAATGGGTGCAATGCCTGATTCATCTGGTGTCAGTGATTTAAAATTATATCGCAGGTCACTAAACAGAAACTTTAAATCAAATAGAAGTGATCATCAAATATATAGAATGATTGCAGAGTACAGTTTTCATATCTTATAAACCAATTGTTTCATTTTTTAATTCTAAAGAGTATTGAATATGAAAGTGTTACATTTAATCCAATTTATCATTTCTCATTACATGAACATTTAAAAAGATTACTACACATTCACAGCTTAAGAGGTTTCAGTTCGTCATCCATAGAGGCTCGCATTCATTTTTATTTTCGTGTAAGGACACTGTTTATTTTAATCTAATAAGAATCAAATTAACAAATTCCTATGTAACTGGCTAATTTTCAATTCTCATTTCTCGCAAAAGTTATACACATATACTGGTTTTTTCAATAATTTGAAGAACTTTCATCATAAAATATTAGAGTCTGTGTTGATTTATACCATTACTTCTTTATTTCCAGAAATGTCACCATTTTCCATATTCAATTGATAAAAGGTATGAAAAATTTAAATTTACAGCAACTTTAGCAATACTGAAGCTATGGTGAAATAAAAATGACGGAAAATCAAACTACTTGGATAAGGAAGGACGAGGTGGTCTAAAATATAAGATTTATAAGTAAACCTCAGATTTTTAGATCCTTAAAAAAATAAACATTTAGGCACCTAAAATAGGCTTAAAATAACCGAAACGGGCACTAATAGGCAATTAAAAATGCAACTTAATGCACCTAAAATGTTTTTCTATAGACTCAAACTGCAATAACTATAAAAATGCAACTAATTAGTGAGTATTAAGCATTGCAATAGACAGTAAAAAAAGCAGTAAAAAATTATTGGAGTTAGAAACTTTATTTTTGTTAGATCTTAAATTATGAATGATTGATAATGAATTCATCAGCTTCACTGCTCTGTGGCTTCTGATATGTAAGTGTTAATATTACAATTTAATTAATTAATTTATTAAAGAATTTACAATTAACACATTGGCGGCCGGGTAGCTCAGTTAGTAGAGCAGCTGGCTACGGACTGGAAGGTCCGGGGTTCGATCCCAGATGGTGACAGAATTTTTTCTCGTTGCCAAACTTTCAGAACGGCCCCGAGGTTCACTCAGCCTCCTATAAAATTGAGTACCAGGTCTTTCCCGGGGGTTAAAGGCGGTCAGAGCGTGGTGCCGACCACACCACCTCATTCTAGTGCCGAGGTCATGGAAAGCATGGGGCTCTACCTCCATGCCCCCCAAGTGCCTTCATGGCATGTTAGGGGATACCTTTACCTTTACCTTTTTTACAATTAACACATTATTCACAATTTATTGACATTGCAATACAAGGTTTTTCTCTACATTTTATGTTGTGAAACTGCCTTTTCTTAAGAAACAATGTTATCAGCAGAAAGATACAGTATTTCCAATGAATGGTAAGGGTGAATATTTAAATTTATCAACATTTGTCACAATGATTATATTAGGGAGAAGTACATATTTCCCATTTATCACATTCCTACTGTTTGCTCAAGTAAAAGTAAAGGTATCCCCGTAACATGCCATGAAGGCACTTGGGGGGCATGGAGGTAGAGCTCCATGCTTTCCATGACCTCGGCACTAGAATGAGGTGGTGTGGTCGGCACCACGCTCTCACCGCCTTTTACCCCCGGGAAAGACCCTGTACTCAATTTTATAGGAGGCTGAGTGAACCTCGGGGCTGTTCTGAAAGTTTGGCAACGAGAAAAAATCCTGTCACCACCTGGGATCGAACCCCGGACCTTCCAGTCAGTAGCCAGCTGCTCTACCAACTGAGCTACCCGGCCGCCTGTTTGCTCAAGTACTTAATAAAACCAGTCACTCTCCAGAAATATTCTTCATTTCTACAAACGACCAAACTATTATAAGATTTGGGGGGGGGGGGGAACCGCGTGCGCGCACGCACGCACACACACACAAATATGAAACTGTCAGTAATTTAATTACCATTATGCAGACCCCAAATCTAATCCTTTCCAACTGATCTAGACATACAGACATCAGAGCATATGAAGTTATTAGTATCCTTGCATCCTTTACATAGTCCTTGCTTGATGTCATGATTGTTACGCTGTGATAGGAAATGCTGGGAAGCCATGTTATTATAGCATCTGCCCACATATACCTAGAAATACAAACATAAATAATATCAAGTGTTCACCATTATAAATTAAACATTCAGTTATAAAAATAGTCATTACTCTGAAGTATCAGTATATGGCAGAAAATTATGCGAAACAAATTTATGAAATAAGCCACAAAATTACTACACAAAATCTTCCAGCCTCACAAATGCCATTTCCATGATGAAGATATTAACTCAGGAGTGGCCACTAGGAAAAATTCGTGCAGTTGATCGTGCGTGAGAGATTCCCTCACATTATGTTTCCTCGTTAATTTTTTTAAGAAATGTTCAAATCAGTAATGGGGAAGGGGAGAACAGGGAGGGGAAGGAGACGGGAAGAGTGAACGAGGGGGAGGTAGAGGGAGAAAGGGAGATTGAGAGAGAGCAAAAGAGAGAGAGGGAGCAGGGAGCGAGAGAGAGAGGAAGGGAGTGAGGGAGGGATGGGAGAGAGAGAAAGTGAGGGAGGAATGGGAGAGAGAGAGAAAGAGAGCGAGGGAGGGATGGGAGAGAGAGAGTGTTGTTGTTTTCTAATGCCAGGCGTTTGACAATAAAGTCATTTGACCTCTTGCACTCCAATATTTTTCAAAGATATTATCATGACCAGCCACTGAAGCACAGATTTTGAGGTGTTCCAAATCCATTTCTTGGTTTGAGTTAAACAATGGACAGTTAGGGGACTGATATATTCCAATTCTATGCAGGTGTTTGGCCAAACAATCATGGCCTGTTGCCAATCTAAATGCAGCTACAGACGATTTTCGTGGTAAATCGGGAATTAACTGTGGATTTTGATGCAGAGAGTTCCATTTTTTCCCTTGGGATTGTGTTATCAAATTTTGTTTGTTGAAGTCTAAGTATGTAGATTTAATAAATCTTTTCACAGAGTAATACGTAGATTTAGTAACAGGTCTGTAAGTAGCAGTGCTGCCCTTCTTTGCTAAAGCATCCGCATTCTCGTTTCCCAGGATTCCACAATGGGATGGTATCCATTGGAATACAATTCTTTTATTGAGTGATATTAATTGAGAGAGCATTTTAGTTATTTCTGCTGTTTGAGATGAAGGTGTGTGTTTAGAGGCGATTGATAGAATAGCTGCTTTGGAGTCTGACAATATAACTGCATTTTTAAATATACTGATGTGGCATAGAAGATTCCTGAGACTTTCACTTATTGCAATGTGTGTGTGCGTCTGCATGTGTGTGTACATGAGTCAATTATAACTAGAAAATTCCTTTGCTAATATTATTTCCAAGATTAAATAATGGATTCAAATATTAATTTAAGACTACTGTCCTAATCTATACTGTATTTTTTAACAAGTACATAAATAAAGTCAATAATATTGGTTAAGAGAGAAGTTTTACATGAATTTGGTATTACCAAGAAACAAGCTTGATTAATGTGTTTCAGTGAAAAGTACAGCAGAGTCCATATATGCCAGTTTCTATCTGATGATTTTCCAATTCACTGCGGGTTAAAGCAAGGAGATGCACTACCACCTTTACTTTTTAACTTTGCTCTAGAGTATGCCATTAAGAAAGTCCAGGATAACAGACAGGGTTTGGAATTGAACGGGTTACATCACCTGCTTGTCTATGCGGATGAAGTGAATATGTTAGGAGAAAATCCACAAACTATTAGGGAAAACACGGAAATTTTACTTGAAGCAAGTAAAGAGATAGATTTGGAAGTAAATTCCGAAAAGACAAAGTATATGATTATGTCTCGTGGCCAGAATACTGTACGAAATTGAAATATAAAAATTAGAAATTTATCCTTTGAAGAAGTGGAAAAATTCAAATATCTTGGAGCAACAGTAACAAATATAAATGACACTTGGGAGGAATTTAAACGCAGAATACTATGGGAAATGCTTATTATTATTCGGTTGAGATGCTTTTATCATCTAGTCTGCTCTCAAAAAAGCTGAAAGTTACACTTTATAGAACAGTTATATTACCGGTTGTTCTTTATTGATGTGAAACTTGGACTCTCACTTTGAGAGAAGAACAGAGGTTAAGGGCATTTGACAATAAGGTGTTTAGGAAAATATTTGGGGCCAAGAGGGATGAAGTTACAGGAGAATTGAGAAAGTTACACAACACAGAACTGCACACATTGTATTCTTCACCTGACATAATTAAGAACATTAAATCCAGACAGTGGCGTGTGGTGATTAATAATCCTCGTGGTGCACAAATATTTATTATGATTATGATTATCATTATTATTACACCCTATACGACATAACTATTAACATATGTTATATAGGTATAGATTTACATAATTTTGTTAGTCAAGAAATTGCAGTTAATCAGTTTTCTATGTAGGTCCATTAATAGCAAAGTAAAGTGTTCAATTTCTATTGCAGCACACCGTAAATAATATTGTTTTTACTATATTGAGTTTTATAATAAAGTTCACACATTCACAAGCATTCGATACATCTGTCGTCTCATCAATCTTAATTGCTAGAAAGTCAGCAGCATTCTTCATTTCTTTGAAATCTCATCATGGCATACATCAAAATGGCTTGAAGGATTTCGTTCTGTATAGTGTTTGATGTGTCCTTAAACACTGTTGTTCTTTCCAAATGTTTCTTAAGAGTACGTCTAATTCAGAACTGAAATTGATGAGGCCAAGAAAAATACTAGCATTTAAAGATGAGTCTCCGTCATCGTGACCTCTCAAAGCCAACTCAAAAACTCCACAAAACCGCACGCACATACATCTTTTCTTGGTAACTTTATCATTGTGAAGTTCGACAGTCTAATTGAATCCAATTGTGTCTGTATGCTTGTTTGAACCAACACTGCTAATTTAACATTACTGTTGATGTGTGCAGCTGAAGAATCGTTTTTTTGTAATTCTTTCATTCGTGTGCTTCAAATCAATCATACCTGCAGAACGATAATCAAAATTATTTAGTTACTACGCACAATCCTAAATTCAAACAGAAAAATAAATAAAATTCATAAAACGTACTTGTTTTTGTCAATGAATGTTCGCCGTCGAACAATAGGCAAGGAAAACAAAATACAGCGTCTTTTATATTGCAGCCGCATATTGTATTTTTCTAAGTCCGAATGTTGAATTTTCTTGCCACTTCTCTATTACTGTTCTTCGTCACTTATAATTTTAATTCCTGTGTACGTCTACCCATCTTCTTTATTTTTATCTTTTCGTGTAAAGGTCTTACAGAAAATTACATATTTAAAAGATTTTGCACACTATTCATTGCAATATTCATGATGGAACGAGCTAACAACTACTGCAGACAGCTTGAGAACACATCTGAAAGTGCTCCTAATCCCTCCTACGCACACTGCACTGCCTCCCTACCATGCTCCAAAGCCTGCCAGTGATACACTACTACTGCGCATGCTTGAATGGAACAGTGTGCCCCAAGTGTCGAGCGGTAAACGTAAGTCCAAGTCGTCAACAAGAACAGTACACATGCAGTGTTATTTTTACATAGTACTGTGACAGCCACATCGAGACTCGAACATGCGTCCCGCAAGAGTCGCACGGGAATCGACACGGGCTCCACGGAGCACTTGGGGGTGGCACGCGGCGTGGAGAGGAAAGGAGAAACGGCGGCATGCTGGACTGCGGGAGAGAGGGGGAAGTAAGCAGCTGGTGACTGAGGGGAGAAATCCAGAGAAGTTTCAGGAAGCGTCACCCTCTCGGTATCTGAAGATTTTTCGCGAGATCGTAGCTTCTCGAAACTATGGTTTGGTTATAAAAGAAGAGACACGAGTGAACTTGAGTTAGTTGTTGTAGTCGTTGGACAGCAAGCCAGCCAGTCTTGTGTAGCAGTGAAGCCAGCTTCGAGACCAGAGTTCGACTTGAGTGTGTCCACAGCTGTGTGAGAGTCCGAAGTCCTGAGTTTGAGTGCAGTGGACCGCAGTTGGGGGACCTGAGTTCGAAGGTCAGTGGACTGTCTGTGAAGGTCTTGGGTTCGAGATACTGTGAACTTGAGTGACTGAGCTACAAGAACTAGCCAAGGCAAACGAACTGTGAACTGAGAACTAACAGTTCTGTTTTGTAAATAGTGCTTTGTGAACATTAGTTAAGATTAACAGTTCATTGTTGTTCTCAATAATTCAAGTAAATTGTCATTGTCGTCTGTGGAGTGCGATAACGAATACTGTGTTACTGTGTGGAGTGGAAATCGCATTGTTGACGGAAGTGTTTACATTCAATTATAGAAAGTGATTATTGTTGTTTTGAATAAAAAGTTACATTTTGGCGTCAGAAGGGGGATATTGTTGACAATGGAGAACCTACAGCAGATCCTGCAAGCCATCGCGGAAATGAAAGCAGAAATGAACATGCACATTAGTGAAGTAAAAGATAACATGAACAAACATATAAGTGAGGTGAAAAACGACATTAGTGAGGTAAAAGACATGAACAAGCACATCAGTGAGGTGAAGAACGATATAAGTCAAGTGAAAGGCGACATAAGCGGCGTGAAAGATGACGTCACTACGCAAATTGGAAGCGTTTCGGCCCACGTAGATGGAATTGTCGCCATCGTGAAAGACGAACTTAAAGCCGATTTTGACAACCTAAACAAGCATTTTACAACTATAAACGAGACACTAACCGAATTGAGACAGGACGTAGACCAGTTTGACAGCAAAATTCGCGCTCTCGAGCATCGTCAAGAGCAGATGAGTGTGTTAATGGACCAACATGCTGAAGAAAACAAGCACATCCTCGCGTTATTGGATCGCCAGGCTAGAGAACAGAAACAGATAATCACCGAGGAAGTTCAGCGGGCCATGGAAAAAGCGGCAACAGATTTGAGGACTCCATATAGTGGTCCTGCAGAGCCATCACCTTCAGCCAGACATTCGAACGTCAAGACGCCGAAGTTCGACGGTACGACGTCTTGGGCGATTTTCCGTCGCCAAGAGCACAATGGGTGGATGCCGGCAGAGAAAACTACTGAGCTGCTGGCCGCGCTTCAGGGACAGGCGTCGGAGATTCTTCACAGTATTCCAGAAGATGGTACAGTCGCTGAGATAATGGCGGCCTTGGAGGGACGTTACGGTGACCATCAACTTGCGGCAGCATTCAGGACCCAACTGAAAACGAGGGTCCAACAGTCAGGCGAGTCCCTGCAAGAATTTGCGATGGCGGTGGAACAACTGGCCCATAAGGCCCTCAGGGGCCTACCACCTAACTTCGTCGCTGGAGGAGCGTCACAGCGGCCGATGCTGGGGGACGCCAACCGAAGCCACCGGAGCGGCGGAGACAATGGACGTCCACCTGCTGGTCCTGCGGCAGACCAGGACACCTGAGGAGGGACTGCGACCGATCAGGCCACTGGCAGGAGAGAGAGGTGACTGACACCGAGAGGAGCCAACAGTCCCAACAGTCGCCTGAGCAACAGGGACGACGGGTGCCCACCTGCTGGTCCTGCGGCAGACCGGGACACCTGAGGAGGGACTGCGACCAATCTGGCCACTGGCAGGAGAGAGAGGTGGCTGACACCGAGAGGAGCCAACAGTCCCAACAGTCGCCTGAGCAACAGGGACGACGGGTGCCCACCTGCTGGTCCTGCGGCGAACCTGGGCACTTGCGGAGGAATTGCGACCGACCTGGCTCCAGTCAGGAGAGGAGGAGCACGTCGGCGCCGTCATCACCGTCCCCTCGGCTCGTCCTGAAACCGGTCAACAGAAGATGCGAAGATGGGCTGATTGCTGAAGGACGGATGAAAGGCCATCCATGCAGAGTACTGGTGGACACCGGGGCGATGCTCACTATCGCCAGACCAGACGTCGTGCGTGGCCTACCTGGGAGGACGCCACTGCGCCAATACGAGCTCCGGACTGCTTCAGGCGAGAGCTTGCCCATCCAGAGAGAGGTCTTCCTGGACCTGACCTTGGGGAAGAGGAAACTGGAGATGTGGGTGTTCGTCGCCAACATCACCGAAGACGTCGTCCTGGGACTCGACGCCATGTGGTAACTCGATGCAACGGTGGACGTCCGGTGCCGTATACTTCATCTTGGTCAGGATGAAGTGTTCCTGATGGACGCTGAAGACTAACCTGTGGCCAGCGAGCTCTCCTTGGAGGGCCAAGTGGGAGAGCAAGATGGCGCCCATGCAGTACGAGTAATCGCCGCCCAGCCAAGCCCAGGATGGAATGACACCACATCAAGGAGGGAGCGGCTGGAGGATCCAAACGTTGGACCGATTAGCAGCCTACCAAGGGACTGTCCAGGACGGCCAGCCCTAAGGAGGGAGCAATGTGACAGCCACATCGAGACTCGAACACGTGTCCCGCAAGAGTCGCACGGGAATTGACACAGGCTCCACGGAGCACTGGGGGGTGGCACGCGGCATGGAGAGGAGAGGAGAAACGGCGGCATGCTGGGCCGTGGGAGAGAGGGGGAAGTAAGCAGCTGGTGACTGAGGGGAGAAATCCAGAGAAGTTTCAGGAAGCATCACCCTCTCGGTATCTGAAGATTGTTCGCGAGATCGTAGCTTCTCGAAACTATGGTTTGGTTATAAAAGAAGAGACACAAATGAACTTGAGTTAGTTGTTGTAGTCGTTGGACAGCAAGCCAGCCAGTCTTGTGTAGCAGTGAAGCCAGCTTCGAGACCGGAGTTCGACTTGAGTGTGTCCACAGCTGTGTGAGCGTCCGAAGTCCTGAGTTTGAGTGCAGTGGACCGCAGTTGGGGGACCTGAGTTCGAAGTTCAGTGGACTGTCTCTGAAAGTCTTGGGTTCGAGATACTGTGAACTTGAGTGACTGAGCTACAAGAACTAGCCAAGGCAAACGAACTGTGAACTGAGAACTAACAGTTCTGTTTTGTAAATAGTGCTTTGTGAACATTAGTTAAGATTAACAGTTCATTGTTGTTCTCAATAATTCAAGTAAATTGTCATTGTCGTCTGTGGAGTGCGAAAATGAATACTGTGTTACTGTGTGGAGTGGAAATCCCATTGTTGACGGAAGTGTTTACATTCAATTATAGAAAGTGATTATTGTTGTTTTGAATAAAAAGTTACAGTATTATAATAAAGAATTATGTCGCTCACATAGTCTATTGCAGCTCATTGATATAACTTTAAAAATATGTGTTATTAGAAGAGGTGGTGCACTGCTCCTGTGCTCCTTAAGAGAAATCGCCACTGAATCCAGATGTTTGAGAGGTGCAGGGCATGTAGCACATATGGGCGAATCCAGAAATGCTAAATGTTATGTTTTATTTAATGATGCTAGCAACTGCAGAGATTATATCAGCGTCGCCGGATGTGCCAGAATTTTGTCCCGCAGGAGTTCTTTTACATGCCAGTAAATCTACTGATATGAGCCTGTCGCATTCAAGCACACTTAAATGCTATCGACCTGCCCGGGATCGAACTCACAACCTTGGCATAGAAGGCCTGCGCTATACCAACTCGCCAACCAGTCCAGAAATGTATATAGAGTGTTAGTTGGGAGGGCAGAGGGAAAAAGACCTTTGGGTAGACCGAGACGTAGATGGGAGGATTATATTAAAATGAATTTGAGGACGGTGGGATATGATTGTAGAGACTGAATTAATCTTACTCAGGATAGGGACCGATGGAGGGCTCATGTGAGAGCGGCAATGAACCTTCAAGTTCCTTAAGCCATTAAGTAAGTAATATCTGTTGTAAATGCATAATATAAGAAACCTAACCATAAAGCTATATTACATTTACCTGAGTGAAGAGGGTGCAACTATCAAAAGTGGCCAATCATTTATGTAGTAGTGAGCAATACCTAAAGCTTGGATGGTTTTTCCAAGTCCCATATCATCTGCCAGAAGACAACAGCCATTTCTTGAAATACCGTAACTAAAAAGAAATAACATCATGAAAATTATCAGTATCAATACATTGAACAATATATTTTATGTAATAACTAAAATAACTTGTTTTATTTAATGATGCAACAAACTGTGCAATATCACATTTATTTTTTATAATATTTTTTTCAAATTCACAAAAACTTTCTGTTACTTATATTCGAACACTCAAATGAGTAGGCAGTTCGCAGAACACATTCCAGTGACAAATGTGACCTCTTATAAATATTTATGGCGTCTGAAAACCCCTTGTGTGTTATACTTTTTAAATATTTTATTCTCAGAAAAATCTATCAACCATGTCCAGTATTATTTCCATGTGCGACATCTGGGATTCGAACTTCGAACTCAGTTTTTTAACGTGTCTTATTGTGAGCTTCATGAAACTATAGAGAACCTTATTCTAAAGTAGGAAGTAGAAGTATCATATCAGACCAGAGATTTTAATTAAATACAGATAGATTAAGAAACCTGCATGGAAATACTATAACAAAGACAAGAAGAAACAAGTATTTATAAAAAATAAGTGTTTATAACTATATGCATAACTGCTCATTTTGAAAACATCATGTATCTTAAATGCAAAAGTTAATTTATTATACATATTACAGACGTTAAGGTTACTTGAGCTCTCATTTTACAATAGTGAAAGTTATTTCATTTCTCATTTTCATGTATATTGATGAAGTATGTATTTGTATTAAAAAAGCACAAAAAAAATATATTAAACATACCAAATTCCTTCTCTTTGGAATGGCATCAATGCATCCAATAAAGTCTGATCAATTCTTGACAGATCCATAGTGTCGAAACACTGTTGCTTACATGGAGCATCGCGAAATATCTGCACAAAAGGATATTTCAAATAAAAGCAATTCCTAATCATTTTTTTATTAGTTACATTTCGTAGCTCCCCCAATTCATAACTATGCTGGGTGGGCACCAGTCCTATACACTGGCCGAAAAATTTGAGAAAATTCCTTCCCCATGTGCATAGGCGGAGTTATGGGAGAGACATGGGGGAACAGTGCCTCCCCCCCCCCCCCCAAGCTTGTCAGAACTCTATTTTTTTTCTATTAACGCTACAAAATATTGAATTCAAAAGATCTTATTTACTTTTGTTTATGATTAAGTTTCCATGCTTAAATTGACAAAATAATGTCTTCAGATCATGTGTCTGCACTATAATATTTATTTCAAATTTCTGGACGTATAAGAATTTCTATATCTCATTTGAGGAATGGAAGCACTGTAAAGTTTCTTTTGTAACAGTCTGTGTTAGAAGTCTGCAGGTGTTCAGGCCGCCACTTCGAGAAATATAAATAACATACTGCACAACAATGCAGAAAAAAGAAAAATGATCCCGGTATAATGTGTAAACTTAAAGATGAGATTAAATAAAATAATTATTTCATTTCATATCTTCAGGAAGATAAGCTTCATATAAGAAAGTTTCTGTTAGCACTGTTACCTAGTTTTATTGATGTATGCATGTGTTTCTGTAAGAGAGAGAAAAAGCGGGAGATTGTTTTAAGTTATGTCCCATTTGGCCTATAATTTGTAGTAGACCTACAATTCAAACCCCATACAACTCGGTTCAAAACATCGTGGATATGGATGTAACACTGTAAGAAACATGCCTCCCGAAAATACTTTTATTAAATGATCATATTCCGATATCTGATCAGAAAGAGAAAAGGAATTGGTTGGGTCACTGACTGAGAAGAAACTGCCTACTGAAGGATGCCTGGAAGGAATGATGAACGGGAGAAGAGTTAGGGGCAGAAGAAGATATGAGATGATAGACGACATTAAGATATGTGGATCATTATGTGGAGACTAAGAGGAAGGTAGAAAATAGGAAAGGTTGGAGAATGCTGGATTTGCAGTGAAAGACCTACCCATGGTCAGAACACGTATGTATGTATTCCGATATACAGTACCAGCCAGGGTCAAGCTATAACAGGGGGAGGAGGTAAATGATGTCCCCCATATCTCAGTTATATGGGGATTCTATGGTTTTGCTTTGCCCCCCAAGGAAATGGTTCTCTCTCTGCCTATACCCATGAGGACTTAAACCAGCATGAATTCTGTAATGTGAGACTTTCTCAAATTTTTCTAATGAAATGGTACGAGAAACATATCTATCTTAATAAACCTAACGACACAGTTGAAATATAATGGAATGCCAGATAAATGAAGTAAACCTTCAAGTTTACCATTGGACAACAACAAAAACAACAACAACAACATATTATAGGCCTACATCAAAACCACAGAAGCATACGCATCATTATTCCACGTTTCCAACAATGTAATGCAATGTATTTTACAGATACTGTCTTACCTTCAATATGTTCGCAGGAAAAGCATCTATGAACACTGCTCCTCTAAGATCTTTCAATTTTTTCATAAGAGTATTATAGTCCTCTAGTGCAAAACTCCATGTTTTTTCTTTTGTATCTGAAAACAACAGTTCATTAAACAAACAGTATACAAGAAGAAGAAATAATCCTGTTCCTTACACAACCAATGTCCTGTAGGAAATTATACAAATTGTTATTTTACACAGCACAATCAGTAAGATTAGATTAGATTAGATTAGATCTTTATTAGCCGAATAGAATTACAAGCATTCATGGCGTCGTCAGTACACAAGAAAAATGACATAACATACAATATAATACAAAAATAGACTTAATTCTAAATAAATTTAATAGTTTAATATTATAGGACAAGCTTGATCTTCAGTCTCCACTGTTCTATCTAGTATCTTCTCTTTTTGCTTTTCCCTGTCTTTTCTTAAACTCTGAGTTACCTGAAACATAAATGGTCAAGGGCAGTATCAAGAAACGTTAAATTCTAAAATTTTAAATTTAGATATTCATTTGTGCAAAATGGCATATGTGTCAATAAAATGTTCTTTACCTCTTTTTTTAATTTTCTTATGTTAAGTTCTTTGATTTTCTGTGGAAGTTTATTATATAAATTGCTGCCTCTATGTGATATGCTGTTAAGACTTCTGGTAAGCCTGTGGTAATTCAGATGTATGTTTTGGGATGTTCTGGTGTTATACTCATGATATGTTGAATTTGTTTTAAAGGAATCTATGTTTTGATGAATAAAACACACTGTTTCTAAAATATATATGCAGGGTACAGGTAAGATTTTTAGTTCTCTGAAAATTTTTATACTTTCAGTCCGAATAGGAACTTTTTTAATGATTTTGAGTATTCTTTTCTGCAATTTGAGGACTTGTGTCACTTTTGGTGAAGATCCCCAAGTAATAATGCCATATGATAGTATTGAATGAACATATCCAAAATAGACTGATATTAAAAGATCCATGGATGATATCTTCGCAAGGACTCGAAAAGCATAACATAAGCGACTCAGCTTCTCAGTTAGATGTTGTATATGCTTTTCCCATGTTAGACTGGAATCTATCCATATACCTAAAAATTTAGAGCATTCTGCTTCCTTAATTATGGTATTACTAAGAACTATGTGAATCTGGTCAGTTGGATATTGATTGAAAGATACATAGACAGTTTTATTTACATTTAATTTAAGCTTATTATTTGCTAGCCACTTGTCTAGTTTCGTTGATGTTGCATTAATTTTCATTTGCAAGATGTGTTATTGTTGTGGGATGATTCTCTATATTATGTATTTAATAACAGTTCACTTTGTGAATATCTAGAATGAAAAATTCCAGCTCGTCGGACTTTACTACTCATATTTCCTTCGGCTAACCATCAGTGTTTTCCACACATATTATGCGAGTCATCAACAGCAAGCAAATGAGAGTAAATTTGTTTAAGTCGAACTCCGACAAGCAGTAAACAGAGAAGAGAGAGCAATGCCCTAGCCATAAGTGATAAGTGTATATACAGAAAAGCAGTGTCTTAAGTAAAAATGGACGTGGATATTAATGTGTACAGATCAAGAATAGGAGGGTTCAATATGAGAAGATGGTAATAATAATGAGACAGGAATTCTGCGTCATTAAAATGGATTCTTCTGGGCAGTTATACTAATGCAACTAATAATATGAGGAATCGAAATGAATTTAGGACCCATGAATGACACAGGTGAAATGCTGAAGGAAGTGATTGGAGAAGAAATGAAGGTAGGATTAATGAAAATCAACCAGAAAATAAAGCAACATTTACAAGATTTCAGTCAAACAATAGCAAGCATGATATTAACCATTGAAGCCAACACCAAGAGGATTGAGAAACTATGCCAGAAAAATAACCGAATGAAGAATAAAATTAAATATTTATAAGCTAACCAGAGAAGAATAATTTGATAATTTTCTACATAAAGAAGTTGGACGAGAATAAAATGTGGATATAGCCTGTATGATTCAGTGTGGAATGTGCTGGGACCCAAAACCACCTCATACTCATTGTACTAGTCAATTCCTAGGTATGGAATTGCTGATAATAAATTTGTAATTACGGTTGCTCCTCAAAATGATATTTGACCCCAGGGTAGGACATATCCTATAAAAGCTGTTGCTATTGTTAAGAATAAAATAATTACGCCTACCTAAACTTTACATAGGATTTCTAAAATGTACTGTATTTCGATTCCTACAGATATACTGCATATGATGCACAATGCTTTGTTGAACTTATGCCCATTCCGAAGATTTTGCAAATGGAGTTTAGACTTGGTCCATAACTTCATTCAGTAGTGTACGTCACTTGCATATACATAAAACATTCTAGAAAGTAACAAAAACACGCTGGGATAAACTTACAGCATGTAATTCCGTCGACTTTTAATCATAATTGCTGTATTTCTTCACAAACTGAGATTACATATGAAATTTAAATGTTTAATGAATTTCTTATTAATTACGTCTTCTAAACTTACCAAATGATTTACTATTAATAGATCTGAATATGTCTACCAACTGTGCATGATATGGAACAACTACAGAAAATCTCTGTCTTGACAATAAGCGACAATATCCAGAAACCACTTTTTTCTTTGATTTATAAAAATGGTTAACACTTTTCTGATGAACAGCACTGTTTCTCCCATACTGTCTCCTACGTTGTGATTGATTTGAATTTGCTCTGAAGGACAAAAAATTATTTGTTGAGTGGCTTATATTCCAAGACTCAACTGGTCGCACTTTATGCTCGGTATTTGGGAACTGAGAAAATGTCTTTGTACTTGTTGTACTATTTGATGTGTTGTTCACATTACTTGATGGGAACTGATTCTGAAGTCGCAACCTTTCGTTTCTTCTCTGTAAAGCAAGCTGGCGATTAGCTTCAATTCTTTCTCTCTGTTCTTTAGTTACTGTAGACCTCTTCTGAAAAAAGAATTCAATCAATGAAGAGCTTAGAAATTGTAAGAATGTAAAATAGGCCTACTTTATAATATGTTATGCCTACATTCTTATAATACAAAGAGTTCCTATGCAGACCAGTCCCAGATAGTAATGTTCCACAGGCTTAATGCCTGTCCCAAGGAAGCTAAACACTAAGGAGTGGACTGAGATCGGTCCGGGTAGGGAAGCATGCATGGACCTGTCTGTACGTCAACCAACAACAGATTTTTTTTAGGTAGAGGTTGAAGCGAGGGCGGTCTGTATAGGAACTCTTCGCACATCAGCACCAAAATGTCCTAAATTTGCAAAATCTTCTCCCTTTTACTATATGCCGTAATTATTTACATTAACAACATCGCCTATTTCTCGCCGAAAAATTCGAAAAAACCCGTCGGATTTTTGCCCGAATTTTAAAACATTTATAAATTGTTTGCCCGCAAATGCATATTTTCACTCTCAACAAAAATTCAAGTACCAAATATTATCTGTTGAAATAATTAAGTTACAATTTCTTTATACAACTTCAAATATATGGCACTCCACATAAAATAATTTTAAAAACATAAAATGAACAAATCTATGCTAACCTAGCTCACCTACACTAACCTAAGCTGAGCTGAGCTAAGCTAAGCTAACCTAATGGCCCCAAACCTCCCTTTTAATTTTACCTACCTCGTAACGTGCAAAGCAACGCCCAATAACGTCATCAGAGTGCAAAAGTGGTACAACTGCACTAATACAACTTAGAAAAATTACAATAATTTAAATAAATTATCTTTCCTTATAACATAAATTTATATGTTCAAATAACACAAATACAGAGACATAACAAATCTGTTCCACACTGAAATTAATACCGGTACATATAACCTATTTTTCATACCTTTTTACTCGATATAAACCGAGGTCGTTAATCTACATAATTAATACAATCCTTAATAATCGGTACTGCAAAACTAGTTTTCATCCTGTAGCTTATCTCTATCAGATTGTCATTAATTTATTTGATATTCGTTTACTTTAGCAGCACCAGCCAGATGTGAGGAGTCAGCAGCAAAACCTGTGACTAACCTTGTCACAGTTCTGGCTTTTCCATTTCCTGTCACTTATTTATACTCTCATTTAACCCACTCTAACTTTATCATAGTCCTGGGTCTCCTGGTCACTTATCCTCTCATCTAACCCACTCTAAATTCGTCACATTCCTCGGACTCGTTAGCCAAGGCACAGGCCTCATGTCAGCTACCCCTTCATCTAATCCACTCTTTGTTACAATCCTCTGTTTCCTGTCACTTAACTATCCCCTCAAAATCTAAAGCTCTCTAACGGGAAAAAATATCTGCTGCTTCTATGAGGTGCCAAATGCGCATTACTAGTCAGTGTCTATAGGAGAACCGGTACAGCAACAGATATTGAGTTTTAGCGCCATAAAATACTGTACCATCTTATAAGATTTTAAATAGAAAAATGTAACTAAAAATTAAACAACTAGACCTAAATCAGATCTAGCCTACATAATTCATCTGAAAAATTGATACAATATCCTCTAACATTACAAAAGTATGAACACAGAGTGAATATGTATGTCCACGTATTACTATGTCTAGTCAATTGAAATCGGTTTGGTCTAGCCTACCATCTGAATCTGTAATAACAACCCTATTTTAATATCTTACGTTTCGATCCTACTCTAACCCTATTTTGATATCTTACGTTTCGATCCTACTCTAACCCTATTTTGATATCTTACGTTTCGATCCTACTCTAACAGCTGGAAATGTTAAAACAATAAAGTAGAAATCTGTTAATGTCAGCACTTGTATTACGAATTACCACACATAAAGCACATTATACACCATTATTGCTGGAAGAGTTTTTAATTCAATTTAAGTTCATTTCATTCTATAGCGAAATGGCATTTCAACCTAGCCTTTAACCCTTAAGGATCGCATATATTATTTTTTTTATTTTTTTATTATTTTTTTTTCTCCGTTCTATTACTCTTTCATCTTAAGTATCGCGTCGGGTCTATATGACCCAAGTGTAGACCCGAGTGTTTTTTCTTTCCTCTGTTTTCTTTGCTGGAAGGTGATATGAATAGTGCTGGTGGTGTGTAATTTCTTCTATTGTTGAAATCTTTGAAACGGTCTGGCTGTATTTTTTTTTTTTACAATTAATTTATTAACATAAAGTGTATATTCCAAAGGTCAACAGAGATTACATTATGATTTTTATGAACTGCACTATGTTAATACTTTGTAAGGTGTCCATATTTAACAGTTAATACAGAAAAATCTGTGAAATTAAACGCACATTCAAAGTAAACTGACCTCACTAATGAATAAGGTTTTAAAACAGCATTTTTAACAATTAAATAAGGAAATTCTGAATGTAATTTCACAACAAACTAAAAAGGTTAATTTGACAAGCTTTAGCTTATAACTGTATCTTAATCTCAGGCTTCATGATGCCTGCAAGACACGTGGTTCCGAAAACTTCACAGATGCACTGAGAATTAACATTTAACAAAGAGCACACAATCACATATTCAAAGGAGTAACTATTCTTCGGTAAGAAAGTCTAAAATTTGAAGTTTTTTCCTAACATGTACATCAGTTTGTAGATACGCCTTTCTGAGTTCTTTAATAAAGTCGGGTAAAGATTTTGTTTTCATTTGCAGCATATAATAAATAAAACCCATGGCAAGCCACAATATACTAAAATAATGAGAAGTCTGTGGTACGTCCAGATCAAAAACGATCCGCAGATTCGTGTTCGGGTTTTTTGCCTTATGCACATTATTTAGCTGTTGCTGAAGCCATAGCCAAATACCCCTTGAAAGATCTGAACATCTTGTTAGTCTGTGGCTAATTGTATCAATAGTCCCACATTTATTGCACTGTGGAGTTGGAACAATGTGATACATATATTTTCTTTCTTCTGTCATAATTATCCCATTAATTAGCGCATATGACTCCCATTTCCAATTTGATGGTATATGCGGTATTTTAAAATATGACCAAATCTTCTTCCAGTTATTATTAGGAAATTTAGATTGTACATTAGGTAAACACCTCACTTGATCTTGTAAATAGCTGTAGATCAGTTTAGTTGTTATTTGTTCTGGTGCAATATTTGTGTCTTCCAAAAATTTGTTGGCGTCAGTGGTGAGTTTTTTCAAAGACCTAGTCATACTGGATGCATGCAATGAAGAAACATAGTTAGATATGAACACTAAAGTGTCTATACTATGGTCAGTGCGTAATATATCTTTTATAAATAGAGCATCACATTTAGATTTTACATTAATTAACTGTAAACCTCCTTCCTTGATCGACAATCTGCATTGAGGTCGTGCGATACGAAATAAGAAACCTTTCCACAAATAGAATCCTACCATCTTTTCAATTTGTTGAGCTGTCTGTTCAGGTTATCGGAAGAACTTGTGCAAGGTACCATATTTTGGATAAAATAAACGTGTTTATATGCCACACTTTTTTAATAACATTCAAATTTCGACTGAGGTGTCTTTGGATTCCATATCTGATTTTGTTAACAATATCCTTCCACTTTATCTCAATAACATCCAAGATATTGGGTGTAAATAGTATCCCTAAAATTTTCATTTCATTAACATTAGTAAATCGAGTTGTTATCGTTTGTCCTCTTGGAGTTAGGGCCATGAACGTACTTTTCGTAAAATTAATGACAGAGTTTGACACATTCCCGAATACTTGTAGAACTTTTTGAATACGAGGAGGATCTGTTGTTTCTTTGCATAAAATAATCACATCGTCGGCATAGGCATAAACCAGGGGTATAGACACCAACTGTCTGTTATTACACAAGTAAAAAGTCAGCATCCTCAGCAGTGGTTCTAATGCACATGTAAATAATATCATTGACATTGGACAGCCTTTACGCACGGATCTTTCTATGGCGATTGGTTTAGTAAAATACCCGTTTATTCGTACACGTGAATGCGCATTCTGATATAATCGTTTGAAGGTATTGATAAGTTTTATAGGCATATTCAATTTACATAACACTGCAAACAAATAGGAATGATTTATATTATCAAAGGCTTGCTCAAGATCTATGTTAAGTAACCCAGCAATATCATTATCTCCTTCTTTCAAAATCAAATCCCTAATAGTAGAGAGGATATTGGTGATCTTTCTTCCTGGCACTGCACACGTTTGCCCTATATCTATAAATCGAGGAAGCAGAGTTTTTAGTCTTCATTAGAATTTTGTAGTCGGCATTTAGAAGTGTAATTGGTCTATAGTCTTTAATCATTCCAGTGCATTGCTTTTTTGGAATAAGAATTACAATGCCCTCAGTAAAACTTGTACAGTCTAATTGACACTTAAATACTTCATTAAACACTTGTAAGAGTTGCTCTTTTACGAAGTCCCAATAAGCCTTGTAAAAATTATAGGTAATTCCATCTGGACCTGGAGCTGATTTGGAACTTGCAGAAAATATCGCTCTTCTAATTTCCTCTTCAGTAATGGGTTGTTCTAATAGTTGTTGATCATCAAGTGATATGGCTCATTGCAAGTATTGAAGTACATTATGTTGATCTTGCTCAGAGTGTCCTCTATGGTGAAATCTTAACTGAAAATATTTGAAGGCTTCTTCCAATATTAAAGGGGGTACCTGTAATATTTTGGTTATCTGGTGTTTTTAAATGATGAATAAACTTTGTTTGACCTTTATTTTTTTCTGTAGCAATATGAAAAAGCGCGGCTTTTTCTTCAGCAATGATAGAACTATTTGTGCTTCGTGTTAAGGAACCTTAAAATACACGCTCTTGAAGTAAGTTGAGTATCCTCTTAGCAGCTTGCATGTGTTTAAAAACATCTTTACCGTCACATTGTTGTTGATATATGTTCTGCAGGAGTTGATATTGATAGCGCAGCTTGTTACGTGCAATACGAACCCTTTGTATGCCTTGGGATTTAAAAAAACTGCTGAATAGCTGGTTTAACAATGTAGGTCCATTTATGAAGAATGTTAGATGAAGACCGTCTCACTCTATCAGTCACTGCCTCCCAAAAAATTTAAAATCTTCGGTAATTTTGTCATCACTTAATAACTGAAAGTTCAGTTTCCAATAACTTTTCCCTATCTGTGGTACATGATGAAGTTTTTCCACTTTCAAAATTACGCAATCATGGTCAGTAAAGGAAATTGGAATTGTACTGACCGTTTTAAGTTTATCTGTTGAAGCTGCATTCACGTAAATTCTGTCGATACGAGAAGCTGCATTCAGGTGATGATACATAAACCGAATGTTGTTGCCATGCAGTTTTTCCCACACATCATATAAACCGAGTTGAAGGGTCATGTGGTCTAAGGCAATCGATGGATTATATTCTCCAGTTTGGTCTTTTGCATGGAGCACACAATTAAAATCTCCACCAAAAAATAGAGGATCAAAATTATGTCTTATATAATAAGGTAATTCATGTGTAATAAAGTGTTCTCTTTCTGCTCTTTTATTCGACCCAGAAGGAAGGTAAACATTTACATACAGCGTATTATCATTTGTTAACAGCGTCGTTATTCTGCCGTTTGGATGGATTTCGAATTGTTGAATTTCAATACTACAATGATACACAATGGCAGTGCCTCTTTGATTTTCCCCAGGGTTGCATATCGCATGAAACCATGGACCCAAAAAATGCATATTATCTACATTTATTTCTTGTAACAAAAAAATATCGATATCATTATCATTAATAAATCTTGTTAATTGCTGTTGTTTAGATCTACTGCGAAGAAGATTAACATTGAGAGTTGCCATTACATTTAAAGTGAGTGACATCAAAAATAAAATGCACAGGCAAAAATGCATTTTATAATAATACAACTAATTATGATATTATTACCCTTCGACTTTGGAAGTTATGGTTTGTTTCTTTTTAGCAAGACGAGGATCTCTTGAATTAACCTACCTCTTTAAATAAGGTCGAATTATTAAATCAGTCGTTTCACTATCCATCAGTGTATCTGGAAACATTGCAATCATAAGAATCATCTGTTCCGTGTTCTTGATTCACCGTAGAAATAGGAAGGTCATTTACACGATCGACAGGCATATTTTCTATCGTGTCTTGTTGTGAGGCAGTTTGAGTACTGGCCTTGACATTGACATTGCGCGCAGAGGGATTATTCTGGGCTGAAGCGGTGTTTAATTGTGGGGGAGTGCCATCCTCGGGTATCTTGTCTGACGTTGTCTCTGTTGTTATGGTTGAACTGTTAACTGATAAATCAATAACTTCAGATACGTCTTCTTTGTTTACTGATGACGTCGAAGTGGTAGCTTTAGTTTCCGTCGTATTGCTAGATATATTATTTTTGCTAACATCCACTTCCAGTTGTTGACAAATATTATGCTCTCTTTCTGCAGGATCGTGGTTATTTACATCCATCTGAAGCACAGATCGTCTCGCTGGCAGCGTCCCAGCTACCAACTTAGACCAGCAGGTTGATCACTTTTATTACAAAAAATCATATTCGCGAAGTCTTTTTTGTTAGGACAGTTGTTTCGCAAATGGCCAGTTTGATGACAGTATGAACAAGCAGTAGGTTGATTTTCATAACTTACTAAGGCTTTAAATCCACAAACACCAATATATGAAGGGATATGCGTTTTCAGAACCATTTTAACTGTACACAGTCCATTCTTAATCTTATATCTAAAAGCCTGTCCCCATGAATCATCAGTAACTGAATAAACCGTGCCGTATTTTTCAAGAACAGTACTTATATTAGTATTAGAAAGTTCCGGAGGAAGGTTATAAATTTTGACAGATTTAATGCCGGGTCCTGCTTTCTCTATTTTCACTTTGGTTCTCTGTCCATTAGAAAATGTGAACGACAACTCACCTTTGGTTCTTTATAATATTTCTTCAACAATGTTAGTGGAAGTACATTTAATGAAGACTTGCCGTGTCACTCCATTCAGTTGAATCATCTCTAGTTGTTCTTCCATTAGTTGGAGATTTTCATAAATCCATTCATGAAGTAAATATGGTTCTGGTCGAGAAATATCTTGCTCGGTGAAGGATATCACAAGCGTTTGTTTCCTTTCTATCATCATAATTCTTAGCAAATAATATCAGGAGACTTAGTCAAAAGTATATATACGCAAACTTATGCAGGAACACTTAACAAAAATAATCACAGTTTATAATTCTAACAAAAGTCACTGTAATATAATTATGTCACTTATGAAACTGAAACATTCACTAATCAGACAGTACAATCGCGTGCGTATGCTACCAAAGCTTGCTCGCAACTGATAAACTTATTTAATTTCTCATTTTCATGTGTACTGATGAAGTAGGTATTTGTATTAAAAAAGCACAAAAAATATTAAACATACCAAATTCCTTCTCTTTGGAATGGCATCAATGCATCCAATAAAGTCTGATCAATTCTTGACAGATCCATAGTGTCGAAACACTGTTGCTTACATGGAGCATTGCGAAATATCTGCACAAAAGGATATTTCAAATAAAAGCAATTCCTAATAATTTTTTTATTAGTTACATTTCGTAGCTCCTCCAATTCATCGCTATGCTGGGTGGACACCAGTCCCATACACTGGCCGAAAAATTTGAGAAAATTCCTTCCCCATGAGCATAGGCGGAGTTATGGGAGAGACATGGGAGCAGTGCCTCCCCCCCCCCCCCCAAGCTTGTCAGAACTCTATTTTTTTTCTATTAACGCTACAAAATATTGAATTCAAAAGATCTTATTTACTTTTGTTTATGATTAAGTTTCTGTGCTTAAATTGACAAAATAATGTCTTCAGATCATGTATCTGCACTATAATATTTATTTCAAATTTCTGGACGTATAAGAATTTCTATATCTCATTTGAGGAATGGAAGCACTGTAAAGTTTCTTTTGTAACAGTCTGTGTTAGAAGTCTGCAGGTGTTCAGGCCACCACTTCGAGAAATATGACTAACATACTGCACAACAATGCAGAAAAAAGAAAAATGATCCCGGTATAATGTGTAAACTTAGAGATGAGATTAAATAAAATAATTATTTTATTTGATATCTTCAGGAAGATAAGCTTCGCATAAGAAGGTTTCTGTTAGCACTGTTACATAGTTTTATTGATGTATGCATGTGTTTCTATAAGAGAGAGAAAAAGAGGGAGATTGTTTTAAGTTATGTCCCATTAGGCCTATAATTTGTAGTAGACCTACAATTCAAACCCTATACAACTCGGTTCAAAACATCGTGGATATGGATGTAACACTGTAAGAAACATGCCTCCCGAAAATACTTTTATTAAATGATCATATTCCGATATCTGATCAGAAAGAGAAAAGGAATTGGTTGGGTCACTGGCTGAGAAGAAACTGCCTACTGAAGGATGCCTGGAAGGAATGATAAACGGGAGAAGAGTTAGGGGCAGAAGAAGATACGAGATGATAGACGACATTAAGATATGTTGTTGTTGTTTTCTAATGCCAGGCGTTTGACAATAAAGTCATTTGACCTCTTGCACTCCAATAGTTTTCAAAGATATTATCATGTGAAAATGGCAAGTTGTGGCCGATTTAAGTGAACACCATATTTTAACGTTTTGGTGGCTACTTCATTCACACACAACCCCCAAAATGTCTGGAGGACCACACCTGCTGTTGGTCGACGGGTCCATTGGACCTAGCTTTTTTTTTTTTCTTGGGTTATTTTACGACGCTGTATCAACATCTAGGTTATTTAGCGTCTGAATGATATGAAGGTGATAATGCCGGTGAAATGAGTCCGGAGTCCAGCACCGAAAGTTACCCAGCATTTGCTCGTATCGGGTTGAGGGAAAACCCCGGAAAAAACCTCAACCAGGTAACTTGGCCCGACCGGGATTCGAACCCGGGCCACCTGGTTTCTCGGCCAGACGTGCTGACCGTTACTCCACAGATGTGGACTGGACCTAGCTGGGAGATCTTGTTGATCACCAGCTTTCCCTCCTTAAGCCACTGGAGGACGATTTTAGTGCCATAGCAGGTCAGCACTAGGAACAGAAAAGTAGAAAAAGGAGGAAGGAAAGTGAAATGAACCCCTAGGCCTCGAATGCTCTAATGCTGTCGGGGTTGATGTTAAGATATGTGGATCATTATGTGGAGACTAAGAGGAAGGTAGAAAATAGGAAAGGTTGGGGAATGCTGGGTTTGCAGTGAAAGATCTGCCCATGGTCAGAACACTTATGTATATATGTATGTATTCCAATATACAGTACCAAAGTCAAGCTATAACAGGGGGAGGAGGTAAATGATGTCCCACATAACTCAGTTATATAGGGATTCTATGGTTTTGCTTTGTCCCCCAAGGAAATGGTTCTCTCTCTGCCTATGCCCATGAGGACTTAAACCAGCATGAATTCTGTAATGTGAAACTTTCTCAAATTTTTCTAATGAAATGGTACGAGAAACATATCTATCTTAATAAACCTAACGACATAGTTGAAATATAATGGAATGCCAGATAAATGAAGTAAACCTTCAAGTTTACCATTGGACAACAATAAAAACAACAACAACATATTATAGGCCTACGTCAAAACCACAGAAGCATACACATCATTATTCCACGTTTCCAACAATGCAATGCAATGTATTTTACAGATAATGTCTTACCTTCAATATGTTCGCAGGAAAAGCATCTATGAACACTGCTCCTCTAAGATCTTTCAATTTTTTCATAAGAGTATTATAGTCCTCTAGTGCAAAACTCCATGTTTTTTCTTTTGTATCTGAAAACAACAGTTCATTAAACAAACAGTATACAAGAAGAAGAAACAATCCTGTTCCTTACACAACCAATGTGCTGTAGGAAATCATACAAATTGTTATTTTACATAGCACAATCAGTAAGATGTGTTATTGTTGTGGGATGATTCTGTATATTATGTATTTAATAACAGTTCACTTTGTGAATATCTAGAATGAAAAATTCCAGCTGGTCGGACTTTACTACTCATATTTCCTTCCGCTAACCATCAGTGTTTTCCACACATATTATGCGAGTCATCAACAGCAAGCAAATGAGAGTAAATTTGTTTAAGTCGAACTCCGACAAGCAGTAAACAGAGAAGAGAGAGCAATGCCCTATCCATAAGTGATAAGTGTATATACAGAAATGCAGTGTCTTAAGTAAAAATGGACGTGGATATTAATGTGTACAGATCAAGAATAGAAGGGTTCAATATGAGAAGATGGTAATAATAAGGAGACAGGAATTCTGTGTCATTAAAATGGATTCTTCTGGGCAGTTATAGTTATGCAACTAATAATATGAGGAATCGAAATGAATTTAGGACCCATGAATGACACAGGTGAAATGCTGAAGGAAGTGATTGGAGAAGAAATGAAGGTAGGATTCATGAAAATCAACCAGAAAATAAAGCAACATTTACAAGATTTCAGTCAAACAATAGCAAGCATGATATTAACCATTGAAGCCAACACCAAGAGGATTGAGAAACTATGCCAGAAAAATACCCGAATGAAAAATAAAATAAAATATTTATAAGCTAACCAGAGAAGAATAATTTGATAATTTTCTACATAAAGAAGTTGGACGAGAATAAAATGTGGATATAGCCTGTATGATTCAGTGTGGAATGTGCTGGGACCCAAAACCACCTCATACTCATTGTACTAGTCAATTCCTAGGTATGGAATTGCTGATAATAAATTTGTAATTACGGTTGCTCCTCAAAATGATATTTGACCCCAGGGTAGGACATATCCTATAAAAGCTGTTGCTATTGTTAAGAATAAAATAATTACGCCTACCTAAACTTTACATAGGATTTCTAAAATGTACTGTATTTCGATTCCTACAGATATACTGCATATGATGCACAATGCTTTGTTCAACTTATGCCCATTCCGAAGAATTTGCAAATGGATTTAGACTTGGTCCATAACTTCATTCAGTAGTGTACGTCACTTGCATATACATAAAACATTCTAGAAAGTAACAAAAACACGCTGGGATAAACTTACAGCATGTAATTCCGTCGACTTTTAATCATAATTGCTGTATTTCTTCACAAACTGAGATTACATATGAAATTTAAATGTTTAATGAATTTCTTATTAATTACGTCTTCCAAACTTACCAAATGATTTACTATTAATAGATCTGAATACGTCTACCAACTGTGCATGATATGGAACAACTACAGAAAATCTCTGTCTTGACAATAAGCGACAATATCCAGAAACCACTTTTTTCTTTGATTTATAAAAATGGTTAACACTTTTCTGATGAACAGCACTGTTTCTCCCATACTGTCTCCTACGTTGTGATTGATTTGAATTTGTTCTCAAGGACAAAAAATTATTTGTTGAGTGGCTTATATTCCAAGACTCAACTGGTCGCACTTTATCCTCGGTATTTGGGAACTGAGAAAATGCCTTTGTACTTGTTGTACTATTTGATGTGTTGTTCACATTACTTGATGGGAACTGATTCTGAAGTCGCAACCTTTCGTTTCTTCTCTGTAAAGCAACCTGGCGATTAGCTTCAATTCTTTCTCTCTGTTCTTTAGTTACTGTAGACCTCTTCTGAAAAAAGAATTCAATCAATGAAGAGGTTAGAAATTGTAAGAATGTAAAATAGGCCTACTTCATAATATGCTATGCCTACACTCTTATAGTACAAAGAGTTCCTATGCAGACCAGTCCCAGATAGTAATGTTCCACAGGCTTAATGCCTGTCCCAAGGAAGCTAAACACTAAGGAGTGGAATGAGATCGGTCCGGGTAGGGAAGCATGCATGGACCTGTCTGTACGCCAACCAACAACAGATTTTTTTAGGTAGAGGTTGAAGCGAGGGCGGTCTGTATAGGAACTCTTCGCACATCAGCACCAAAATGTCTTAAATTTGCAAAATCTTTTCCCTTTACTATATGCCGTAATTATTTACATTAACAACATCGCCTATTTCTCGCCGAAAAATTCGAAAAAACCCGTCGGATTTTTGCCCGAATTTTAAAACATTTATAAATCGTTTGCCCGCAAAAGCATATTTTCACTCTCAACAAAAATTCAAGTACCAAAAATTATCTGTTGAAATAATTAAGTTACAATTTCTTTATACAACTTCAAATATATGGCACTCCACATAAAATAATTAAAAAACCATAAAATGAACAAATCTATGCTAACCTAGCTCACCTACACTAACCTAAGCTGAGCTGAGCTAAGCTAAGCTAACCTAATGGCCCCAAACCTCCCTTTTAATTTTACCTACCTCGTAACGTGCAAAGCAACGCCCAATAACGTCATCGCAGTGCAAAAGTGGTACAACTGCACTAATACAACTTAGAAAAAATACAATAATTTAAATAAATTATCTTTCCTTATAACATAAATTTATATGTTCAAATATCACAAATACAGAGACATAACAAATCTGTTCCACACTGAAATGAATACCGGTACATATAACCTATTTTTCATACCTTTTTACTCGATATAAACCGAGGTCGTTAATCTATATAATTAATACAATCCTTAATAATCGGTACTGCAAAACTAGTTTTCATCCTGTAGCTTATCTCTATCAGATTGTCATTAATTTATTTGATATTCGTTTACTTTAGCAGCACCAGCCAGATATGAGGAGACAGCAGCAAAACCTGTGACTAACCTTGTCACAGTTCTGGCTTTTCCATTTCCTGTCACTTATTTATACTCTCATTTAACCCACTGTAACTTTATCATAGTCCTGGGTCTCCTGGTCACTTATCCTCTTATCTAACCCACTCTAAATTCGTCACATTCCTCGGCCTCGTTAGCCACGCCTCAGGCCTCATGTCAGCTACCCCTTCATCTAATACACTCTTTGTTACAATCCTCTGTTTCCTGTCACTTAACTATCCCCTCAAAATCTAAAGCTCTCTAACGGGAAAAAATATCTGCTGCTTCTATGATATTTTACGAGGTGCCGAATGCGCATTACTAGTCAGTGTCTATAGGAGAACCGGTACAGCAACAGATATTGAGTTTTAGCGCCATAAAATACTGTACCATCTTATAAGATTTTAAATAGAAAAATGTAACTAAAAATTAAACAACTAGACCTAAATCAGATCTAGCCTACATAATTCATCTGAAGAATTGATACAGTACAATATCCTCTAACATTACAAAAGTATGAATATGTATGTCCACGTATTACTATGTCTAGTCAATTGAAATCGGTTTGGTCTAGCCTACCATCTGAATCTGTAATAACAACCCTATTTTAATATCTTACGTTTCGATCCTACTCTAACCCTATTTTGATATCTTACGTTTCGATCCTACTCTAACAGCTGGAAATGTTAAAACAATAAAGTAGAAATCTGTTAATGTAAGCACTTGTATTACGAATTACCACACATAAGCACATTACACACCATTATTGCTGGAAGAGTTTTTAATTCAATTTAAGTTCATTTCATTCTATAGCGAAATGACATTTCAACCTAGCCTTTAACCCTTCAGTTTCGCGTCGGGTTTATATGAAACGAGTGTTTTTTCTTTCCTCTGTTTTCTTTGCTGGAAGGTAATATGAATAGTGCCGGTGGTGTGTAATTTCTTCTATTGTTGAAATCTTTGAAACGGTCTGGCTGTATTCATTGTTGAGTTTATCATTTAGCGCCAACAGCTGTTTATATGCGATTTGACCCGACGTGAGTGTGTGTGTGTGTGTGCTTCTAAAAAACAGGAAGATTTAGTGAATAACTGAGATTTCTTTATTTATGCGTAAGTATTATTTGATGTAAGTTTTATATTATATGCTTCACATTTTCCGCGTTCATTTCAGCTGTATATGCAGTTCTTCTTATTATTATTTTCACAGAATGTCAAAGAAAGTAGTAACAGACTGCAGAGAAGTCGAAGTCGGGGGAATTACTAGTAACAGACGAAGAAATTGCAAGGGAGTTGAATACGATTCTCATTAATGCACTAATGATAATGACGATGGTGAATCTGTGGGCGAACTTTCTGAGCTTGACGATGTCATAGATGAAGACACAGGTACCTCCAAAAAGCCAGAAATTGTGACGTTTTATAACTGTACCAAGGGTGAAGTTGATTCATGCGACGAATTGTGTAGCAACTATAGTGTTGGACGTAGGACAAGAAGGTGGCCACTGGCAGTGGTCTTCCATTTCATAAATGTTTCAGCACTCAACTCATGCTTTTTTTAGTAGGTTGTTTTACGACGCTTTATCAACATCTCAGGTTATTTAGCGTCTGAATGAGATGAAGGTGATAATGCCAGTGAAATGTGTCCGGGGTCCACCATCGAAAGTTACCCAGCATTTGCTCATATTGGGTTGAGGGAAAACCCAACTCATATGTTGTTTATTATAAGATGAATACCAGAGAGAAGATACAAAGAAGAATATTTCTGAAGTACCTGGCTAAAGAATTTTTTATGGAGAACGTTGTCAGAAGAATGAGTAATCCTCATGTACCACGCAGTCTTAGGGAAAGAATAAAAATAGTCCTAACGGAGAGAGGCGTTGAAGTGCCACCGAAAGAACAGCAAAATCAAGAGACAAGAAGTGGACCAGCATTTCAGAAAAGGAAGAGATGTCTCTGCCCTAGCACAAATGATAATAACTAGCATTCAACACAGTGTGCTGCTTGTTTGGGACATGTATGCAAAATTCACTACAAAATTGTTTGCACAATATATGGAGAACAAGCCAAGAAATGAACCACTGTTTTGTTTTACAATGTCTGTTTGAAAAGATTTAAGACTGAAGCCAGCAGTGCATATTGGTTTGTGGTGACATCTTAGGAATCGATGTAGCAATTCAGAATGAACCCCTTTGAAGGGCATTCACTGCAGTAGCCTTTAGGTACAGTGATTTTTTTTATTACTAACCCAGTCAACATTTTTCAAGAATGTTTCCATATCTAGGATAATAGTAGGAGTTTGTGTATTCCTGTAGAAGAGGACCGTAGTAGTCTTTAGGTACCATTATGAACCTAACCTTAAAATTGTTCAATCACACCTCGTAAAGAAACAGAATGGTTATAAGGTTTCAAAGTCATGTTTTCACTTTTCTTTAGTTGAGATTTACAAATTTCATTGTATTTAGATAGTTTTCACTTTTTTAAAGTTGAGATTTACAAATTTCGTTGTATTTGATTATGTTCAATATAAATAATGTATTTCAATCAAATACTACAGTTCAGAATAAAAATATTTTATTTACTTCAGTTTAAACATTTTATTTACCCCATAATTTTGCCATGAATCCACGTCCAGATCTTACTTTGTGTCATTGGGTCAAATTGACCCGACGCGAGTGTTTATGTAACTACCATGGATGAATATATATATATATATATATATATTTCTTCTTCTTCTTCGTTCTCTTTCTTGGCCTCGGGTTCAATTCAATGATCCCATGTAGCCAGCTAAATTCTCTAATGTAAAATTGTATTCTCTTATGTACTGAATAAATAGCACCGAAGTACCGCACCGACCGGTGACTAACTATTTTAAAAAAACATGAATGAGTTGTGGATGATAAACGATGACAGTGAACACGCCTGCACTTCACGGAGACAGACCGATGACTGTGAATATATATTTATTGTAAGTAAATACCAGTAAGGATTCTGGCATGAGATGGCCGCGCATGCGCAGTTAGCAATCTCACAACTTGCTCTTGGCCATCTCACACGGTCGATGATCCTGCCCCGAGCCTCTCGTTATCCATAAAAGAGTCAACTTTCAGCAAACACTACACAAATCAACATTCATTAATGAGTTTATTGTAGGTGTGCAATACTCAGAGAAGAGAATAACTGACGTGCAGCCGGGATTCCCAGATAAATAGGCTCTGGGCTACAAGCTTGAAACTGTGGAACCAAAAATGTGTATATAGTCGCGTCGCTGTTATTTCCTGGGTGACTCTTTGCTTACGCCATAGAAAGTGAGGACTATTTTTGTTCTTTCGTTGCCAAGCTACCAGACGAGGAATCTATTTGCCGCACCGTTAAACATTATCATGTCGTAGCTCCTATAATAATAAATCGACTCTCATAGGAGCTACGACATGATAATGTTTAACGGTGCAGCAAATAGGGTCCATGGATAAATATATAATAGCACAGTCTAGTATATACAGCCATGAAGCTCAATATATAATAAATATGCATCCATAGATAGTTGCTAACCACTAGGATCGCTACTATCACCTCATTACAGACAATGCAAAATAGTACTTGCACAGTCTATTGTTCCTAGCAACCTCAACTCAAGCTTCGTGACTGTATATACTAGACTGTGATAATTAATATAATTTATTATATATTTGTCCATGTAAGGTCCTTGTACAGTCTAGGTTTACCGTCGCTTTGTACTTCAGTACAACGCGACGTTAAACCCTAGATCATATATACTAATATATTTATGATCTAGGGTTAAACCTTGACTAGGACGAGGAAATCGATTCCAGTTTTAGTAACAAAAGTTAAAGGTTGCTATTATTGTATAACTCATAGTTGGCATTCTTGTAGCCTTATATTACGTCATGGTTTATGTAATCATAGCGGGAGTGTGTTTATTATTTCGGTTCATTCTCAAGGTTTTGAACACAAGAATTTTTACAGACTCTCGCTCCAAAATGCATGCTTTATTTATTCACATTCTGCATTGATACATTCTATATATTCGTACAGGGATTTGATAAGGACAAGTGTGTTTTTTTTCTCTCCCATTTGGTAAGTAGAGGTTATGTTATTGTAGTCTCCGAATCGTGAAGGTCTCACTTTTTAAATATTATTTGAATTATTTTGCAAACAAATTACTGATAATCAGTTTACACAATAGTTGTGTGATGGATAAGCGTCCTACATTTTCCAGAACACAAACAGATTCTATGGATGCTGTTCATCCACGATTCTTGAAATCAAAAAGTTCTCAAGGTTCAGAACGAACAGAAGAAGCTGCTTACTGTCCATCCTGCAATGTACGTATTCAAAATACAAGTTCTGCACTGAGAAGCCATTTCCAAAACCAGAATGTACCACATGAATGTAAGCCTTGTGTGTACTGCAGGGGTCCGGTATATAAATACTTTCTAGGAAATGAAACATATTTTCATGAGTGCAATAAAAATGCTACTCAGGGAGAGAATAATAGTGATAATGATGCTTCAAGTGTATCAGAGGAAAATGACAGCGATGTCGATGAAGGTCGAAGCACTACAACAAATGATACCTCAATTTTATCGAGTGATCGTAATTCTGAGGTTCTCAATGTGTCTGACGTTTCTAATTACGAAAGTATGTGAAGGTGCACCAATCTAGTTGAACGACATTCTTTGGGTGAGAGTTGCAATAGGTACAAAACAATTTTTTCAATTTTAAATGACAAAAATTAGTAAATGGACCAACAGGGTATTGAGGTATGCAAATGTAACATGTACCTGTTTGGTCAATCGTTGATAGTCATTAATTTGTTAATATCAGTAAGATTATTACTGGTTTGATTCGTGGAGTTCTATACAAACATATCGTAATACTTTTGATTAATAATTAATTTCAGAACTGCTGTCATTAATAAATTTTTGTGAGATCGTCATAATAAAATCTCAGTTCTAAAGCATAATAACATATAACTTAATTGGTGTTAAGTGTCTACTCAAATTAATGTAGGTAGGCCTACCGTTTGAATTTTGAAGCCATCCATTTATGTTTAAAAATGTGATAATAATGCTAAGATATATTTATAAACCGAAATTAAACATCGGTCATTGGGAGATTGCCCCGACTATCATAGTAAGCATAATTAGGTAGCCTGTGCAATGTTAAAAATTTTTTACCAGTATATGAGATTATAGATCAGTAAGTCTAGATATTGTCCCTCGCTCTGGCATCGTGGTCTAAGGATCCTGCCTCAGACTCGCGTTACGGAATGCGCACTGGTTCGAGTCCTCATGGGGGAAGAAATTTTCTCATGAAATTTCGGTCAGTGTATGGGACTGGTGCCCACCCAGCATCGTGATGCACTTGGGGAGCTATGATAGGTAGCGAAATCCGGTTATGCATACCAGCTATAATGGCTGGGTGGCTCATCGTGCTAACCACACGATACTTCGATTCTGGTGGATGATCGTCCACCTCTGCTTCGACATGTGGCCGTGAGGCCAGCAGCCAGCTAGTCGGTCTTGGCCCTTCGTGGGCTGTAGCACCACGGATTATTATAAGTCTAGATATTATTTAGCTATGTCTAATTAGAGATTAAATACCGGTGATGTACCAGTATTGTTAATGTTGATATTACTTTCTTGAAATAAAATATAACTTTTTCTTAAGCATGTGCACTTAACTCATATGTCTAGAGAGAGAGTACTGGTAGTAGACCTACTGACAATTTTTTTTTATCAGGATAAATGTCCATGAAAGCTACACCTAAGAAGCACAATTTTGTTTTACTTCACTGGCTTCTGTGTATGTAGTAATACACACATGGTTTAGTTCGCAGCTACAAATAATTTAAACATAAAAATAGTTTGATACCTACATATTCTAATGCATTGTAACCCCCCTGCCCAACTCCTTGCTTGTTACCATTATAACACATGATAGGTCCAGGAAGCAATATTAGGGAAAGGGATGATTTATTTAATATAAATACTACCATAAGCAGGATGAGTACAGCCTATCCAATAAAAGATAATGATGCGAGATGGACCATTTGGAATGATGCAATATAAAAAGAGGAGATGGGAGGAGAAGTAATTAAAAAGGTGCGCGATTGCGCATCCTTGCTATGAAATTTGGGGCTATGAGGAAGTATCTATGTGAGCTCCAAGCCTGTTGGCCACTTGTCTCACTCCGATTTTCGCCTTTTCATTTGAGAAAATAGAAAATAATTTTGAAGGAGAAAAATCGAAAATGGACGTAACCTAATAGATACCACATGAAGAGAAGAAATGTCACAAGCATGACTGAACAGCAGCAGGGCAGAATTACCGAAGATGTTAAAGACCTGGGCAAAGGAAGAGTGGGAGGCCACTGTTCTCGCTAGACAAGGGATCTGAGCCCTTGTACTGAGTGGTGGACTCGAGCAAGCGTGCCTTGAAGTACCCAAGGCGATACCACAGTGTAATATATACTATCATGAAGCTCAATATATAATAAATATGCATCCATAGATAGTTGCTAACCACTAGGATCGCTACTATCACCTCATTACAGACAATGCAAAATAGTACCTGCACAGTCTATTGTTCCTAGCAACCTCAACTCAAGCTTCGTGACTATATACTAGACTGTGGTGATACACGAAAACCAAGACTTGGATTTGTGAAGGATTTAATTTGGAAAATTCCGAAATTTTTAACGGGAAATATATAGATCTGTGGCCCATTTCTTTTATGGCTCATCCTGACATTTGCCTTAGTAGCATAGGAAAACCACAGTCAGGATGAATTGTCTCAATTTAGGAGACTAATCAATTGGCTATGAAGTTACTAGGTATAATAAAATATGGCTTGATGGACTCTGAGGGCATTATGTGGGAAAGAATGCATATTCTAACCTGGGGGGAAGGGGGGAGGAAGGAATGTATTATCCTTTACTCGAAATTAAATTTGATTTCCATTAAACTTTTTCGTTTATACGTTTTCTTACACTTATATGATTGTATTTTAAAATCCAGGAAATATAGAACGACATTTATACATTCTAGGCTACATCAGTTTTGCTCGAAATTAAATTTGCCGTGAAAACGTAAGAACGCGAAAATTCAGCACGTGTTTATTGTTAAGATGCGCTCACTTTGAAATTCATAGAAATTCGAAGCTGCTCATGCTTGCCTCTAACAATCTTCTATCCTTTAATGATGCTGTTACTGCTTTAAATAGAGTGAAATATTTTTTAACACACTGTGAAGTAACTGAAAAAATTACTGGACAGATATCACAATTTGAGTTTGTGGTTTATTTGTTGGGAGCAAACAGTCCAGAATAACTGACTTTTTTTTTTTTTGCAAAATAATCACATGTTATCAAATGAAGCTCACACTATAAGAGCAAAGTTAGTCACTTTCTTAAAATTTTCTGGATTGGAGTTTGAAATGTATTATATCAGCCAGCTTTAGCTCTAAACATCTAAGATTTTCTACAACTTTTATATTATTCCAGAATAAGTGTATAAATTTGAGTATTGTGTTGGTTTAACTGTGAAGTTCTAAATTTCTCTTGTGAAATTTTTGTTAAATTAACTTGAATTGTTCTTCCTGTATAGTGTTCAAACGCTATTTCAGATGTTATTAATTGAAGGCTTAGAGTGAAACTAACTACAAAAATTGACATTTTCAGGTTTTTACGCAAATTGATAGCAAATTCGTTCTTCTGCTTATGTGGTCACAAAAAATCGTAACTCAGTTCCGAACAGTCTTGTATACATATAATGCAATTGTGCAAATCAAGATTTCAGGTATAACTCCCTGTAAAGTTGATTTGAATAATTTCGAGGGAAAAATTGTTCCGGAGCCGGGTATCGAACCCGGGACCTTTGGTTTAACGTACCAACGCTCTACCACTGAGCTACTCGGGAACTCTAACCGACACCGATCCAATTTTTCCCTCTATATCCACAGACCTCAAAGTGGGCTGACAACCGTCAAGCAACCAACTTCGAGTGCACACTAACTCCGTGTGACTTAAATTGTGGTTTTCTGTTAACGAACAGTAACGTGTATTATGCAAATCAAGATTTCAGGTATAACTCCCTGTAAAGTTGATTTGAATAATTTCGAGGGAAAAATTATTCATATAATGCAATTCATAACTACAATATGTGATGGTATAGTTCATGTGAAATAAGCGTAGTGTCTGTTAATATTGTTGTGAATAAAACATTGATTGTAGTTACGTTAGTTTCACATTAAGCCTTCAAGTCATTTTAGTTAGGCTACAGGCTATGTTTTTTTTTTTTTTACTTACGCTTTTTTTTTTTCAGACTCCTGTAAAAACATATAAATGAAGTTTTATTATATTAACATTAGTTTTATAGAACTTACATTTACTAGATAACTTATAATAATAATAGTAATAATAATAATAATAATAATATTATTATTATTATTATTTATTTATTTATTTAATCTGGTGGTGTTAAGATCATCAGGCCTTCTCTTTCATGCCACCAGGAATATGTATACATACATTGAAAAAAAAAAAAGAATGTAACAATGTTAAACTTGAAATGCAATAGTAATGGCATTTGCATAATTCTGTGTACTGGTAAATTATTTATACAAAGAATCTTATCTAATTTTAATCTCAGTAGTCAGTTGTTTCCTAGTTTTAATGTGTTGGTATATATTTTTATCAAGATTGCAAACACAGTGAAATAAGGAAACAATTTCTGTAAAGAAAATAATGTACAATATATTGTAACAGTTCCAGGAGATTTATTAGCTGTATGAAAAAAAAAAAAAAAATTGTAGATATTTGTATGAGGATTAAATCGAAAATAAGTTTCGTGTATTTATATTTTTGGGACCATTAAGCTTATGGGGTAAAAAATACCATGTGCTAGTACAAGCACAATCAGTTTTGCGATTTGTGACTTTTTGCCTTAAATGTGCATATTGTGCACGAGCAGCAGTAGCAGTGATTTGAGCGAGATGTGACGGTGGTGACATGCTTCCCATGATCACTAACCTTGATGACCATCAACATCCACTGGTGGCCATGATTTGCACCAACAGATGGGTAACTGTGGATGAGATAGCCAGAAATTTGAATGTCAGCAGCTCAACCCTGCCAGAATGAAATCAGTCTACAATATATTGTGTGAAAGTATCAGCTGAAGATAGATCATGGGAAAGCCTCCTTCAGAAACCAAATCTAATTCCAGAAGGACCAAGAAAATCAGCTGTTGCAACTTCTACCTGCTAACTTACCATGACTACCTGCCAAAATATCTACATAGAATTGGCATCTACAATCACTAAATTTCGTACTTTGTGGCAAGGACGTACATATAAATGGACACATACCATCTAGCTGCCTTCAAGATCCTCCCAGCAAATCAAGACATCATGGAAAAGTATTGGACTGCTTCATTACCAACTAGCTGAGCTTTCGAAAACAACAATATATCGTGTGATTTTAGTAGGAAAGGAACCAGTTTCTTTTCTGAATTATGATGGTGGACGAAAGCTGGATCAACAATTCACCCTGAAGTCAAAAATTGTCTGCATGGAGTGGAAGCATGCAAGTTCCCTGGTGAGAGTGCAGTTCAAAGTGAGCAAGTTAGCAGCCAAGATCCTTCAGTTTTCTGGAATGCCAATGGAAACTTTTGCTGGACTTCCAGATTGCAGAATTGTGAATATCAATATCAAAGGTTCCATCTTTTCAGTTCAGGGGTTCTTGAAGCTAATGCAAGACCCCATATGGTGGCAGCAACAGCAAGCCACTTTACAAGTTTGGTTGGGATCGCTTCGACCATGCAGTACCAAACATAGGAATCAGTGACTTTCATTTCTTCCCAGCTATGAAGAAGATGTTAGGAGAGCAGCATTTCACAGCAGTGAAGTTAAAAGAAGAGGCTCAAAACTTCGCTTACATGCAGTGCACAGACTTTCCCAAAGAGGCTTCTTAGACATTGTGAAAAGTGTATCAGTGCCAAAGGAGACTGTGTTAAAAACAAATTAAAAATATCTTCCTCCATAATGTTTTTGCTCTTCAGAATAGAAATTTCTTTAGAGCCACGAAACCTATTTTCGAGTTACCCCTGTTGCCCCTCTTAAGGGGAGGAGATACTGATTTTTTTTTTTTTTTTTTCCGGTAATTGATTCACAGTTTTCATTGTATGTACAAATATCATTGCTGCACCAACTTAAATTTGAGATTAGGTTTTGAAGAAAAAATAGGGACCCAAATTTTGGGAGAAAAAAAACACAAGGATGCAGTAATTCACTATGTTATATATCAGCTATTTCAAAAAATTAATTCAAAATTTTTTATGGCATTTTACTCCTAAAAGCATGTTCTTTAAAATGTCTGGAGCATAGTTTTGATAATGGCTTTCAGAATTTGAAAATTACATTTTAAGAATTAATTTTATATGTGCTTTTATAGAAATATGGAGGTATATTTTTGAAATACAACAAAATAACAAATTTATATTCCAGAGGAAAACTTCCTAAAGAACATGTGTACCAAATATCATGCATGTAGCTTTAATAGTTCGGAAGATATATAACTTTTTGTATGGCATAAAGCAAAAGAATTAAATTACGGGAAATTGAAATTAAAGTTTAGTGTAATTTAAAAACCTTGTTTAGCAGGGCTTTAAAAATTACGTCACAGCAGGTGACAAGACCATAAATGCACATCAAATTTCATGTAATGTATTTTTCACATATCAGCTACAATTTTAATTGAAAAAAAAAAAAGAAAATTTGCATGGTTTTTTAACCATATTTAACTGTCTTCTCCTCATTAGCTTTATTCTCATGATACATTTCTACAAAAGTTACATAACATTTCAATACCATTTTAATTTTATTAATATTTGTAAAATAACGAAAGTAAGATGTTTAAATTTGCTAATATTGAGAAATGAAACATTAATAATAAATTTAAGTAAATTACGATCCTTAATTTAATGTTTTTGTAAGCTTTAGACTGTTTTGATATACATGGCAATATATAAATAAATAGTCCATATCTCACAGTCTGTTTCCAAAGTATTTCATCCATGGATGTATGTTCCAAACTTTGTTAATGGCATCTGGTTATAAATAGCTTGTTTAAAAAAATAGGTTATGACAGTTGGACGGAATGTAGTAGGATAATACTGTAGTACAGAATATTTCACTTGTCTATACTTCTTACACTAAGAGCAGAGGACGCCATTTGACCCTCTAGCGTTTCTCATTTTCACGTAAATATTTTTAAGTTGACTGTGTATGCTCTGCTCTTTCGAATGTACTTGTACATGTTTGTGAGCTCCGTAAATTGGCCTGCACGGTCCCCTACCTTAATGCCCTAGATTTTTGGTTGTGGTGACATTCATGTAATTAAGGAAAATCAATAGCTTGATGATATTACACTACCAACCAGAATTTTTCGATCAGCTATGAACACAACTATATACTTTATTTCAATGTACAAACACATCGGAAAAACTAAATAGACCAACAAAATAAATATTTTCTCTCTCTAACATTTCGACATCTGATCACCTAATTGGAATAATAAATTATTATGTAAAATAAGACCTAAATATTACAATTAGATTTTGAAAAGGAGCAAATAAGGTTTAAAGTCTTAAGGGTTATCACGATTGGTTTAAACATGCACTAAAACAAGACGTAAGTGCAAGTTTAAACCAATATATTATTGAGATTTGCGATAGATTAATTAGTTTAGGAAATTGTATATTTATTATGTAGAACTACATTTGTATATAGAGCTTTTGTTAAATTATTAAGTTTTGTACTTTTGTGAACTATATCAATAAATCTATCTATCTATATTTTCTCTCTCTAGCATTATGATATGATAGAATATTCAAAACGAAATTCCTGTTTTAACCACAAATCTATAGTTGTGATAGGTGATGGAAAACTTTTGACGGTTGTGTACACCAGTGGATTGTGAATCCTTGTACCTTACATCTCTGTGATGAAGGCTGAACACTGTATGATAACTCCATTTGGTATTATATTTTTGATCAAAGTTTATTGGATTTTTTTTTTTTTTTTTACTTATATTGGAGAATGTTAACTTACCAACAAAAACTTTTTTTGGGCGTTTTGTACAAATATTTCAAACTATATGGAAAGTTCCTAATCACGAAAGGTATTTACCCTTGAATTAAAATTACACACATTAATAGGCCTACGAATTCGTATTCTATAATAAAGTTTCTAATATTTTAAATATGTATACAATACTTGAATTTTGTGAGATTTTCTAAATACCCAGTGATATTTAAGGTTCCAGGCTTACATACATCTAATTTTATTTTTCGACTAAGAATGTACTTCATACCGGTGTTTTACATATATTTCTGTATGAACCCACATCAACAGTATTAAGTATATAAATGTATAGTTAGTTGTCCACACAACTACACCTTGCATTAGTGTCGTCCACATTCCACAGAGTATCTTATTGCTTCTGATATTTCATACTTTTAAGTTTATTTTTAGCTAAAGGAGGACCCCTATAGCTTTTTTTTTTTAAATGAGACATGACAGTAAGCTTGGAACTACTGCGCTATGTTGCCAATATGGACTACCATGCTGTCAGCTGATGGAATTGACGTTAGATAGCTGATGTTAAAACATTCATTGACAATTTATGCGAAGATAAGAAAACAATACAAAAATCGACAGAGAATGGAAAACGAAACTTATCAATGCTAACATTATGTGCACAATAAATGTCGCCAAGAGAGCTATTGAGCATTCACCACGTGGAAACTGTAACTTTGGCAACTTAACCATTGTTACCATGGCAACAAGTCTACATTCAGTTGTTTTTCCGATTGCAGCGCTAATGTCATGTCCCAGCTTTCAAAAACACAGGTATAGTATTAGTCAGTAGTCACTACATTAAGCTAAGTTCATACTTAACCTAGCATATTACCTTTATATTATAAGTGCGATGTATTTGTATGATTATGAATAATTGTGAACTAGTTGTTTGCTAGAAGAAGGGTATAATTATTGACTACAGACTAATACCGGTACTAAAGCTAGCTTAGCCTATCTTAAAATTTATATACAACTTTGTCATGGTAAATTTTAAACTTGTTCCATCTAATATCGTTTCTTATGTTATAAAAAATGTGAAATAACTTGTACACATTACAGTAATTTTCTCAGACATGGTTCATGGATGTGCCTTAATTTTTTAATTTTTTTATTCGATTTTATACGAGTGATTGAGAATGCAGTCAACTCTCGATTATCCAGGTGCTCATTAACCGTGAAGCTTTTTTTTTTGTCCTGGAGATATTTTGTATAATAGTGAAGTCAGTTCTGATATCCATAAGAAAGAAAACACAGCATTGTTTGGACAAGGTGTAGGCCTATATCTCCTTGAAAAAGATGAAATTAAATTATTGGTAGATTCATTGTTGTGGTGAAAGAGTTTACCATCTCTGATAGTGAATGATTCTAGTGCTGCAGGGCATATTCATGTAGTTTTTTAATAAACCTTAATTTTATCATATTTAGGACTAATTTCGTATTAACAGTGTTTTGCTTATCTGTGAGGTTGCTGCCAACCATTACCATGGAAACTAAAGTTGACTGTACAATTTTTATAACCTATATTCATATGTGGTTCTTGTATTCCTCAAGGATCAATATTAGATCCCCTACTTTTTCTAGGGTTTATAAATGATCTTGCCCCCCTAATAAAAGATGTAGGTCGTCCCATATTATTTGCAGATGACACAAGTATAGTAATTACAGCCAATAACTCCAACACATTCCAATCTTCAACAGAGGAAATTCTCTTCAAAATATGTGACTGGTTCTCAGTCAATAAATTGGTATTAAGTTGTAACAAAACTAACATAATTCAATTTAAATCTTGTCCAAATTCAACCTCGCAAATTTCTAGCGCAATAATTAATAATAGATCCCTATTAGAAACAACAACAACCAAATTTCTTGGCTTAAAAATCGATAATGTGTTAAATTAGAAAAATCATATTAAAGAAATTACCCCCAAACTAAATTCAGCTTGTTTTGCTATTAGATCTATGCAAAAGATAGTAAATATCAATCCCTTAAAAACAATATACTTTGCATGCTTCCATTCGGTAATGAGTTTTGGAATAATATTCTGGGGAAATTCCACAGATAGTAACAATATATTTCTATCACAAAAAAGAGTAATTAGAATAATAGTAGGTGCCAAATCTAGGGAATCGTGTAGGACTATTTAAAAAAAACTACAAATAATGCTCTTGGCTTGTCGGTATATCATTTCATTAATAATCTTCCCTGTATGTAATCGTGAAAACTTTGTAACTAATTCAACAGTTCACAGCATAAATACACGTCAAAAAAATGACTTTCATACTCCATCGGCAAGTGTATCGTGCTATCAAAAAGGAGTGCGTTATATGACAGTAAAAGTTTTTAACAGCCTCCCTATCGATATAAAAAATGAAACTCAAAACATAAAATTATTTAGAGCCAAATTGAAGACGTACCTAATTTCTCACGCCTTCTATTCTGTAGGTGAATTCATAACATTCAATAATACTTCATGAAATTGATACTAAAACTTTGTGTTGTACTAGTATACTATATTGTAAATCTCATCTGTATATATTTCATCTAGACTGTGACTATAAATTAAGATTTATAATAGTATTGAGTTTTTAACTTGTTCCATATTCTAGCTGTAAGCAATGTATGAATACCATGGAATGTTAATAAATACAATACAATACAATACTTTGTTGTGAACTAAAAGAAAAGTGGGATATATTATTAATTTCTTCTTTTTAAAACTTGTATTGCAGTGTGATATTTGCAATCATGGACACCTGTACTGAGGTTCAAGGTGAGGTCATTTGACCTCCCTAACATTTTTTTTTTAAAACCTGTGTAAGCCTTTGGGTCCCTTCTCCGCTAATAACAAAATAATTGACAGTGGAACTTTGGTTCCAAATAGTTTGATGTAAATGCGTCCTCTATTAAAACCACTTTTTAGGCATAGGGACACTTTGATATAGATGTATTTATTAGATTGGTGCATAAGTTAGTAACATTTTTGTTCGTCATCACAATACTGCGCTGTTAGGAGATTGTTTATCATTTGTCATTTGTTATTTGGAGTGTTGTGCTTGCAAACACGCCTTGACTTTTGCGGATTTGAAGAAAGTTTGTGCTATTTGTGGGCTAAAGAAGATGGAGTGTCAAGTTGAAAAAAAAAACCAACACTGCCGACATATTCTTCTGTTTGAGTTTAATAGAGAAGCAAAGGTAGTGGAGGTGGTTCGAAACATTTGTGCCATGTATGGGAAGATGCCATCAGAGAAAACACTGCAAAAAAATAATTCTGTTGTTTCAACACACAACACCCCGTACAAAAGTTAGTATCCATCCACAGAAGTTGAAGTTATGCATCTGGTGGAATAAAGAAAGCATTATATACTAAGAATTGCTTCTCAGGAATGTAACCATAAGTGCTGACATTTATTGCCAACAACTCAGACACCTTGCAGCCGCAATTGAAGAAAACTGACCGAGAAGATTGCATCAAGTGCTGCTACAACACGATAATGCACGTTCACACTTTGCTAACATGAAGAAAGCAGCTAGCCAAGAGTTGGTTGGGAAGTGATTCCACATCCCTCATATTCTTATTATCTTGCGACCTCAGATTTCCACCTTTTCAATTCTCAATCCAAAACAGTCTTCAAGAGAATTTCTTTGGTAACGAAGATGCTTTACAAACTTGGCTTAACAACTTCTTTAACTCCAAACGAGCAGATTTCTTCAGATGTAGAAGCAAAAAACTACCCCATCTTTGTCAGAGAGTCATAGATAATGTAGGAGAATATGTTATTGATTAATTTCTGCCTTCTATTCATCTCAAATAAAAACTTTAGTCACAGTGAAAAAATGCTACAAACTTTTACATCAACCCATTATGTTAAAAAAAATCAAGATATGATTTCTGAAGTTTAACTATACAATTTTTAATCATAATAGTCCAAATACACCCTATGAACGAATGGGTGAAATGGGAGGAGAATCACTTAAATCAGGGATGTCAAACCACCTTTATTACGTGCTCATACTACAAACAATACATATCCAACAAGGTTTACTTATCAGTGAGATAACGTACAATCATCGCTCTGAAGGAAATTTGCGGGTTCTTGAGAGCATGCAGTGCAGGTGCTTTGACTTCCCTGATTTCAATGGTATGCAAAGAAGAGTCCTTGCAAAGGAAATTGGGGCTTATCCAATAATTAGATAAGAGAATGGAGCAAGACGAACCATGTGAAAAACCACAAGGCACATTGTATACAGAATAGAGTGAAACAGACTGCATGAAAAACTACGGGACACTTGGCATATTATAAATCATAAAATTTATACCTATCTATCCCTGATTGTGTTACTTGATTCCATCAGCTGGATTTTTATAGTGGTCCTTCAGTATACGTATTTACATCAAAAACGCCTCTGTTAGGATACGTAATAATAAATGGAAGTAGTTTACCATTTATCAAATATCAAAGAGCTTCATAACAGAGTGGTTATTATTATTGAAACGAAAACTTGTAATACAAATTTCATTCATTCATAGTGTTCTGCCCAAGGGCAAGTCTTTCAATGTAAACCCAACATTCTCCAGTCTTTTCTATTTTCTGCCTTCCTCTTTGTCTCTTCATATGATCCATATATCTTAATGTCGTCTATCATCTGATATCTTCTTCTGCCCTGAACTTTTCTTCCATTCACCATTCCTTCTAGTGCTTCCTTCAGTAGGCAGTTTCTTCTCAACCAGTGACCCAGCCAATTTCTGTTCTTCTTTCTGATCAGTTTCAGCATCATTCTTTGTTCATCCACTCTTTCCAACACAGCTTCGTTTTTTACTCTGTCCATTTCACACGTTCCATCCTTCTCTATATCCACATTTCAAATGCTTCTATTTGCTTCTCTTCACTTTGTCGTAATGTCCATATTTCTTCCCCATACAATGCTACACTCCACACAAGGCACTTCATTAGTCTTTTCCTTAGTTCTTTCTCCAGAGGTCCGCAGAAGATACTCCCTTTAATACAAATTAATAAAAATTAATTGCTATTCAATAAGTATGGAATACATATTTTAGATTTTGTCTCATTTCTTGGCATTTAATACAATGACTGTACCCACAGGCTTTCCAGTCAACGAAAAAAAAAAATTGTTGCTAAAGTCTGTAATTTGCACTAATAACTGTTCCTCTTTGTTACAAAGTAATCTGTCCTCTGTATAATATAAGGGAGATTACGAATGTATAATTCATCTATTGAAGGGGGAAAAAAAATTCTGTGCTGTATCAAAGATACACAGGCATATAGAATATGATACGCAGTTTCTGGAATGAAACCACAGTTGTGTTGGTTTGAATGTTTTATTTTAGTTTCGTTTTAGAAACGAAGAGTATGAACCTCGATGTTAGAAAAGACATAGGCTATTTTAAGTAAAAAGTGTGGGTTGATTCCCCTTTGAAAAAAATCTTGCAGGTGTCCATGTACGTAACTGTAATCACATTTTTTTTTTTCAGTAACATGCCAAAGTACTTCTGTGAAGTCCCGGTTGTAAAAAAAATCTTTATATCAAAATCTCGAAAGTGATTTCTTCCTGGACCACAATATTTTTAATGAACTTATTTAAAAATAAAAGAAGTATACCAGTTCACAAGCCACATGGGAAATGAAGGGACGGGAATAGGAAAGAAACCTCCAGATTTCTCACATTTAAAAAGTAGTATTGGTCATATGGTTTTTGTTACTGTAGAGACAGAATATAGCTTTGTAATCCTATCCAATCAGAATGATTATCTGTGATTTTTACTGTAATGTAATTTTGTAATTTTCTTTTTTGTACATCAGCATTGTAAACAGCCTCTATTGTTAGTGGAAATAGTGCATAATATGCCACATTATCGTACTAGTGCCGTAAAAATATTACTATACCAATTAAAACGTCATGACTTCTATTAAGAAGGCATAACTTGTATCATAAAGTTGACATTATGAAACGGTTATTGTCATAGCAACCTCTTTCTTCATAGACCATGATATCAAACTACCCATCATTATAAATCTGATGTTATTTCTTTATTAATTGTTTTATAATACTGTCGTACAAAAAAAAATAGCATATGAAACACGTTTATAATGTTATACAGTTATTGCATTAATCAAAATTAAGAAACTCGCTTTGCTCATTCCCTAAAAATTGACTCATGCCATAAAGTATAACATTATAAACTTGTTTCATAATATACTGTTATAGATATTAAATATTACTGTTGTTAGATATATTGTTTGCGATTTATTTTTAGTTAAGACATTGAATGTGGGTCCTATCACTATTATGTATTACTTGATATTCTGATCTGATTTTCGTTTGTATGAAATCCAGTAAATACAACATATTTTCAAAATGAAGGAAATTATATTACAGTTAAGTCCGTGAATGTGGGCTTTATTATCATTCTGTATTACTTGATATTCTGATCTGATTTTTTTCTTTGTAAAATGCAGTGAATGTATATTTTCAAAATAAAGGAAGTTATGATTGTACAGGAAGTATTGTATTTATATCTCTTTACCAGGGCTGTCCATAGGGGGACAGGCACCATTTGATTGGTCGTCCAGGCATCAGGGAGGCCTGGTCCAATTGTTAGATATTTTTTTAGGAAGGGAAAGACACAAAATATTGACAAACTTCTTTTACATGAAAGAATAGTTCTGTTAAATCTCATATTATTTAAATGGTAAATGTTATCAATAATTTTAAGAAGTAGAGTCGACAGCAGCTGGGAAGACAGTCGTCTGCTAGCATTTGCATCGAGAGAGACAACAAGGCAGCTTACAACATTGCTACATTGTACCTACTTCACGCACACATGCAATACAAATAGCGCAGGAGATATTTTAAATTATCAAAAAACAATAATGATCTTAGCCGTTGATTACTGAAAACATGACACCAAACAAACCCTCTTTCCTTCATTTTCACTAACAATCTAACAATATTCTTTTTCTTGCAAGTTGGCAATGTTGCATCCAGCATCATGATGGCCAACACCGTTCTGCTCGTCAATGTTTTTAAAATACTTATACACCTCGAACATTATTTCCAGTGCTTGCCTGTGCAGTACATGTCTTTCTACAGTCTCTCCTTCCATTTATGTCTCTTGCACACACACAGTGTATGCTAGTTTTACTTAGTCAATGTATTGAAAACTCACACGTGAACAAACAAACTCGGGAATTACTTGTTACAGACGATTCCGAATGGTTCTACTATACAAGCTTATGACGTCACATACTAGAAATGCTATGGCATATATAGCAGATGACCACCTTCCAAAATGCCGTCTACTCTAGGCTACTATTGAAGGGTTAAGACTGAAGTAGTCCAATTACTTTTCTAAAGCTTTTACAAAATGTTATATTTCAGTTAGGATACTACCATACAACAATTAATTAGACTATATTATACTGACTTAGTTATATATCTGCATATTAATTTTTCTTTAACATTTACACTAGATTACCGTAAAATGGGGTGAATAGGTATGCAGGGGAAGAATAGGGACGAAGTTTTATTATTTTTTATTTCTTTGTGTCAAAGATTAAATATAATAGAGTGTTCATGTTTTCATTCGTAACGAGTGAACAAATGAACACCCTTCTTATTATATATATTCTTTGACACAAAGAAATAAAAAATAATAAAACTTCGTCTCTATTCACCCCATTTTGCGATATGTGTCCATTTATGTTCAAATTACACGCTTTTCTTTTTTACTGATTATAACACTGATTATTAAACATATTTATAAACTAAGAGTTTTTTATTTTTATTGCCAAAGTAATATTTCAGTTTCATCTACAAACAAGGTTGCTAGACATTGTAATAGAATTTTCTTAACTTGTCTTAATGGGTACTGTATTTAAATAAAATGATAGAATTTCAACATTCCTTAAAATATTGGCCAGTCCTGTTTAAACTACTAAGTTCCTTTCTCCATTACCTTATTCATATTACAGCTTTCTTGGGATGTCACAGAAGAACCACAATCCCTTAAGTAAATCCCGGTGTTGCCTGGATCATGGACTTGCCCAATACATGTTACAAGTTCATTAGGAAGCAGAATTTGAACCCGGGACCACTGGATTATAAGCCCAACACACTAGCAGTAAGCTGCTGTTATGATTTAAAAGCTAATATAAATTTTGAATCAGTCGTTACGTGTTTCTGAAACACATTAGAAATAATTGTACTATTTTTTGTTAAAAAATATATTCTTTTATGCACAGATGTATTGAAATTGCAAATTTATAATTTAAAAATAATTCCGCTGTCAAGGATATTTTAAATTCAGTAGAATATTAATTTAATAAATAACCATGTATGTGTATAGTGAACTGTACTACCAAGAACTTTTTAGAAGTCTGTGTAAGTCGGAAAATTTGAATTTCACGGTTTCTGTGACAAATTTGTATGTATGAACAACACTTTTAGAAAAAAAATAAAGTATTTATATTAGCTCTCAGTAGGTGACAGTATCAATATTGCTGACAGGGAATTTTCACATACTTTTCAGTTACGATTTCCCCCCCCCCCCCCTCATAGATAATCATCCAGACATGTCGAGAGGTCTTAAACTTGTTTCCTTTAAGCAAACAGGAACTGCTTAAGAGGTGCCAACAGAAGCTACAGTAGCACTAATGCAAGCCCCATTGTTTATCACTGACAATTACGAGAAAAAAACTGAAACCATCGATAGTGTTAATAGTTTATTAGCAATATTTTATTATATATTTTTATTTAGTTAGTTATTTAATGTTGCTGTATTAACTACTAGGTCATTTAGTGTCGAGGGGATTGGTGATAGCGAGATGAGGTCGAGGGTTCGCTTATGGTTGGGGAAAACCAAGGAAAAAACCCAAGAAGGTACTAATCAGCCCAAGTGGGAATTGAACCCGTGCCCGAGCACAACTTCAGATTGGCAGGCAAGAGCCTTAGCCAACCGAGTTATCTTAGTGACTATTTTTTATCATTGTTATATGTGTGTATTTTGGGTAATAACGACCCAGCGAGCTACCTGTTCAATTATTCCAGAACTGCGCTTGTATCTGAAGTAGGAAAATATCTAAAATTCATTTTCAGTTCATTTTTTTTTTCTAAAAAAATTTGCCGCTCTGGGCCACATGTAAGTACAGGCATGTAAATGTATTTATTTCGGTGTACTTATTCAAATAAGGTATTTCTGAGTTTTGGTTAAGATTTCAGTTTTGAACTTTATTTTATATTGTTGATTTCTTAATGACGCTGAAAATAATAGGCTATATTTGTGTAATATGAATTTGAGTCAATTATGTTTTGAATGTTACAAAAACTCAATTTAATAAACCCCATTACATTCATCCATGTTGTGCTTGTGTGATTTTCATGACAGTCAAAGAGTACTCCTTTTAGAAAGTATTGTTGAAAATTTGCGAGATCCTGGTACGGAAATATTTGCTATACTTTTTTTTTTTTTTTTTTGAAAGACGGGACATGACAGGAGCGTTGCGATCGGAAAAACAACTGAATGTCACGTAGCGTGGTAGGCCTGTTGCTATGGTAACAACTGTTGAGTTGCCAAACTTACCATTCTCACGTGGCGAGTGCTTAATAACTCTCTTGACGACATTTATTGTGCACACAATGTTAGCATTGGTACGTTTCGTGTTTGATTCTCTGTCGATTTTTGTATTGTTTTCTTACCTTCGCGTCAATTGTCAATGAATGTTTTAACGTCAGCCATCTTAACATCAATTGCTGGCTTCCATCAGCTGACAGTATGGTAGTAAATATAGGCAACATAGCACTGTATTTCTATGCTCGGTCGCTTAACTATCACCCTAGACTATCACGTCCCATCTTAAAAAAAAAAGTATAGCTTGTGTAATTGTAAAATTGATCACATTCATTATACTAAGCTCTATTATCACATTAGTATTGCTGAAATAGCGATTTAGCGACTTTCTGAACATTCATAATGGTAAAATAACCTCTCTTTTCATTGATACTTTGTAAGTTTACTGAGGCCTTTACTTCTTACAGCGAGTTTTCAAGACTCGGGTTGGCAACACTATAATAATACCTGGTTTCTGGTAATGGCGTCGAAATAAGTCCTACACAAACGAATTGTGAAACAGGAAACTATTAGGATTGCAATGTGGCGTGAATAGTGCAAAAATATATTGTTATTGAGGTTATAAAGGTAAGCAAGAGTTCATTTAAGTTAATCATCTACGGTTTCAAACTGATGTATTAGGTGGCGTCTGTTGAAAGTAATATAACCTCAAAATATAATTCGCCATAGATTATCTGACATTTACCTTACGGTCGGGGAAAACCAGGTAATCAGCCCAAGCAGAAATCGAGCCCGAACGCAACTCTGGATCGGCAGGCAAGCGTCTTAGCCGACTGAGCTACGCCGATTTTACTCCGGTATAATTAATGTCAAATATCAATATTGCATGCATTGCTTGAATGTATAAAATTGAAAAAAAGTTGAACCGTGTAGATGCACTTTAAAAGTCTTTGGGACGTGTTTTGTTGTTTTTTTTTTTTTTAATATATTTAAGTAATTTTTCCGTTATAAAAGATTTTGAAGCTATTTAAAGTCACTCTTTCTAGGTAAATTTCAGAACACGGATTCCTTCCTTTCCCTCTTACTTCAAAATTCCAACCTTGTGCACATAAAATAAATAAATTATTGGCACTGAAAAGTGCCTTTTCGTAAGCGTGATGATGCGCATTCGACAAACGCAGACAAATCTGCTCATTTTAGTAATTTAAGATATAATATTGTCAGTGAGGAATCCGTATACTGAAATTTTCCCCTCTTTCTTTTAAAATGGCAAATTCGAAGTGTTAAAGTGATTATTCCCTCTGCTTACTTTTCTCTTCAGTAAGATTTGGATTCAGCACACAGCTTACAAGCATTTTCAAATATTCAATTTGTTTATTTAATTTTTTATTTCCTATTTAGGGTCCTCAAAAATGCTGGGCCCATAGCATATAGGTACTGCATTTGCTACTAATGTTAATCTAGCACTGGAAATAATGATCCATATCTCTTACTTTCTACAAATATAATTGTGACCGGTTTTCTAGTACAGAAAAGTTGGCAACACTACACAGTGAGCTAGAAGTAAGAATAAAGCCCGGTTCCCACAGTGCGTTTTTCTGTGCTGGATTGCATGCTCGGAGCGCTGATAGCAGTTTTGCATTCTTGCGTGCTGGAAATCTAGATATATGTAGGATACCACAGAATATGCTAAAGGAGGAGAGTTAGGGCTGGCACCACAGTCTAGCATATACAGTCACGAAGCTTGAATTGTGAGGGTGCTAGGAACAATAGACTGTGCTGGTACTATTTCGTATTGACTGTAATGAGTCGATATTAGTGATCCTAGTGGTTAGCAACTATCTATGGATGTATATTTACTACATATTGAGCTTCGTGACTGTATATACTAGACTGTGCTGACACTGTGAATTGGGCCCTGGCATAGCTTAGTTGTTAAAGTGAACTCAGCGTCACAAGCTGAGAGGTCCTGGGTTCGATCTTTGATATCGGAACGAATTTTTCTCCAAGAAAAAATTAAATAGGCTATCTAATGTTGTTATTTCTTATTTCAGGAAATGTGACTGAACAGTGTAAAAGACTATGAAGAAATGGGTGAAGTTATGTATAAATTTATCATAATATTTTACTCTGAATCTGAATTAGCTGCCCCCGAGAAACAGAAATGCTTCTGAAGAATCTGGCCCAAGATTCAGATGAGATTAAGGTTAAACTGGTTATTACTGTTGCAAATCCTGATGGCTACTGAAGAACAGCAGCAACTGTCCGCTTTTGTTAAGAAAGTACACCACATGTTAAGGTCTGAAGCACGGAAAGTAGGTGTGAATGAAGCTTGGAAAGAACATTGCAGTAAAAGTGATATCTTGCAGGAATATGCAGTTTCAATGCAGAAGTTAGCTTCCGAATTTTGGGAACAAAATGCAGAAGATGGGAGTAAGAGTGCACAGAGTCGAATTAAATGGGTAGTTCAGAAATGTGTACATTATTTTTATGAAGGAGAACGAGAGAAGAGGAGAAATAAAGAAAAGGAAAGAATGAAGAAAATTGGGTGTTCGGAAAATTTTGTAGAAGGATGTGCGGAAAGTGTGAAAGATCTTGTAAGCTTAAGTGAACATTTACAAACTGAAACTGAGCAACTAAAATTATTGGATGTTGGTAGCTGCTACAACCCTTTCAAAATTTACCCAATATTTAAAGTTGTTCCTGTTGATCTTGCTCCTGCTTTACCTGATGTATATATCTGTGATTTTTTGAACTTGAATGTTGTTGAAAATACAAAGGAAATGGAATTGAGAGATACTTGTGTTAGGGAATTGCCTTCAAATGCATTTGATGTGGTCGTATTTTCTCTTCTACTGGAATATTTTCCATGTCCTAAACAGAGGTATCTGTGTGTTTGTAAAGCATATGATCTTTTAAAAATAGAAGGTCTTCTCTTCATTGTCACACCAGATTCTAAACATTCAACAGCAAATGCTCCATTAATGAAAAGTTGGAGAATTGTGTTAGCTGAGTTGGGGTTTTCACGAATTTATTATGAAAAATTGCCCCATATTCATTGCATGACATTCCGTAAAGACATAAATCCAGAAATTACAAAACAATGGGCATCTTATGAATTATCTAAACAAGGTAAAGTGCAAAGCAACTCAGAATTAAATATTCCTCAAGACTTTCAGGAAATTCTCGATGAATGCAGTGACAAAATGGAAACAAAGAATGCAAGGACTAATTATGATGATGAAAATCTTGCACAGATGTTTTCACATCTTCCATGTGATCCCGAGTAACATTAGAGGAGTAAAAATAGACACTGAAATTATAATGTATCGAACCCTCCAGTACTCGCGCGACATACATTTGTAATCCACTGCTGTTTATTATGTCATCACATCTCTGCTTTCAATGCTGATAGCATGAAATTTCCAGTACCGGTACCTTCCTGTTACAGTTTAGCCCTGATATCTGGAGTGTTTCGATGAAATTGTGACTCTTTTCTGTGTGGTAATATATGGGTGGCTCAGAAAGGAATGCATTTTTGTTTTTAAAATTACGCGGCAAATAGAAGAGAGGGCGTTGCAACACTGTTTCCTGGCGGGAGAAGTGGACTTCGAAATTCATTTGAGATGGTTCGCTTTAACGGTGCAGAGCGTGCTTTCTGTGTGCAGTCGTATTACCAAAACAACAATTCCTCCAAAACTACTCAACGTTTATTTCGTGCACATTTTCGCCTGCATGACATTAGACAATGTCCAAGTGCAAATGTGATTAAACAATGGGTAAGGAAATTCGAGGCAACTGGTAACACAACAAACAGACGACCTGCAGGTCGCCGCAGGAGCATCAAGTGTGAAGATAACATTGAGCGTGTTCGGCAATCTGTGGCAGCGGATCCACACCGATCAGTACGCAAACGGGCTGCGACACTAAATTTGCACCAATCCACTATGCGGCGCATATTGAAAATTGACCTGGGTTTACATCCATACAAAATCCAGTTACTGCAGACGCTGAAGATAACTGATTACGCTGATTGTCTTGCTTTTGCAGATGAAATGTTAACTCGTTTCAGTGATTTTAACAACATTATCTTCAGTGATGAAACCCATTTTCATCTGGATGGATATGTTAATAAACATAATTGTCGCTACTGGTCGACGGAAAACCCTCAAGAGAAACATCAGCTACCTCTGCACAGCCCTAAAGTCACAGTATGGGCTGCGTTGTCATTTCATGGGATCATAGGGCCGTTCTTCTTTGAAGATGGGCGTGGTAGTACCGTAACAGTGAATGCAGACTGATATTCCAGAATGATTGAAAGGTTCTTAGGTCCCACACTTCAGAACTTCGTAGGCTTCAACGATGAAATGTGGTTCCAGCAAGATGGGGCTACAAGCCATACTGCAAATGTGTCCTTACCTATCGGAGCAATGTTCCCAGAGAAACTCATCTCAAGGAGGGGTGACATTAGCTGGCCCCCTAGGAGTCCCGAATTAACTCCTTGTGACTGTTTCTTCTGCGGTACCTGAAAAGTCGGGTCTACAGTACAACTTCAGCCAATCTGCAAGAGCTGAAGGACAACATTCAGGAGGAAATTGCAGCCATTCCACAACACATGTTACAAGCTGTCGTTAGCAATTTCAGGACACACCTGGAGGAGTGTCAGCGTCGTGAGGGTAGGCATTTGAATGATGTAATTTATCACACATGATTTTCCAAGGTCTGTATTTTGAGTTTATTTCAATTAAAATTGTGTATAGATACAAATAAGCGAGTTATAATTTAAAGAAAAATGCATTTCTTTTTGAGCTACCCATATATATATATATATATATTTTTTTTTTGGAGTGGATTATAATTGTAATCTGCGCAAGTGCTAACACCAATATTTTTATCAGGTGAGAATAAAAGAGTAATTTTCAATTTTCTTACTTGTAATTTTATTTATCATAATGAGCCGTTCATAAACAATTTTACACGCATTTTCTGTTGTTGCAGTGGGTATTTTATCCTGCAATGTAAATGATTACGTGGACATGTTTGATAATACAGAACATTGATTTTTTTCTTTTCATATGAAACAGACATGTACAGATACGGAATTAAAATTTGGAACGAGTCTTGATAGGAATTCACCTGTATGTAGGCAACAATTTTGCAAGACTGTCCACAAGTAACATATATACAGGGACTAGGCCTATAACTCTTGGGTTAGATTATAATAGCTTAACAATTAAATCTGTATAATAAAATAACAATAATAACATGTGTTTTAATTACCTACATTGTTTACATAATAATAACACTCATATTTTATTGACATCACTGATTTATATATTAAAATTCAAATATAATTACACTCTTATATCACACACAGTTTAATAGAACGAGTAAAGTAATACTATTGTTATACATGCAACATCCTTCTAAAAATTCAGTTTTCAGAGGACGTTCCTGATAGAAGAAGAATTTTTTTCTGTGCATTATTGTTAATGTGTAGATCAGTGTTACAGTACGATTATTTAGTCCTGACAGTCGCCGATAATGTGCGCCTGGATCAGGCGAGTTCATTAAGTTACGCCAAGGGATGTTCAGGTTAGTCTGTCACCTGCAGTCAGAGCGATCGGTTGTCACGCATGTGGTACAGCATTGTGTTTCCAGTACAGTTAAGCTGTACTGCATTCCTTTACCGACTGCTCGCCCTTATCTCTACTCTAGAACTCTCCCCACTACTCCTATTACTTCCCCCCTTTCGCGTCGCTGAGCTGTCAGGACTAAATAATCACTCTGTACATAATTGGCCACGATTATTTGAAAGAGAATTTTATTTTATTCTACAATTTGTATAATAATGTCCACAAAAATGTCAGTTCTGGGATGTCTCAGAACTGACAAAAACCAATTTTCAATTTGTTATCCCTTACATCTCATGTTTATTACGGTACTGGGTTTAAGATTATGTTGAATATGCACACCCTCATATCTGACTGTTAACATAAAACTACATAACACATTTTTACATATTTTACAAAATTTAAATATCTCAGAACTGACTGATAATATACTCACTGGAAAACCGTTACATATGTTTTTCTTTCTCTAATATAAAAATTACAAATCATCCTTTCACTGCATACTCCTACACTGTGGCCCATACCAAACAACTGAAGATCTGTTCTGGACTCTTACTGTCATCCAGTGGATACTTATCTCTCTTGTAATATGTGTCACAGAACTGACATTAACTATTAGGAACTGATTTAAATAATATTTAGAGCATTAAAGAAACAATGACTATCTTTTGTAATAAACTAATAAATGAAGGGATGCTAACATTTAATCCTATCAAATATTGTGTTTCACTCTTTTAATTGCTAAATTACAATAAGAATGCTTTTGAAGATGTAGTCAGGAAAGTCACAGAATTGACATTTCCACACTCAAAGTTGCTGCTCAGGCATAATATGGTTTATGCTCGACCATGCCGAAATGTAGTAATTATACACCTGGTAGCAGTCCTTTAATGCATGTCATTAAAGTACACCTTCTCATTACAGTACAGGTATTCAGGCAATGACAAGTCAGCTTTGTACTGTTATAAAACCGCAAGTATTGATTATTCTCGGATATGCAATCGAAAGAGAATTAGCGAAAAGTCACGGAGGCTTGAAATCCAATACTGTCGCAGAAGGTTATGTTCTGTTACTATAATAATTAGTGTTAATTGTAAATAATATTCAAATAAATTCAATTTGTCATCTCGTTTATCAATGTCGAACTCAATAATCAAAGTTATATCAAGTTTAACGGGATTACATCAAGGTCAATGACATTATTGTTCCTCGGAAAAAATCAATACTTTCGCGTCTGCGCACATCTCACAATTCACGACCTAGAACAAGGTCACTTCCGATCTTGTCAGATACAAATAAAATGTATACATCTGAATAATTTCAGTTAGAAATATGGTCGAGCATAAAAAGTCGTATGAAACTCGCCTATAATGGTAATTAAGAAGCTCGTATGAAAATTATGAAACTCGCGCTCGTTTCATAAACATTCATACTCGCTTCTTAATTACTATCATTATAGGCTCGTTGCATAATGTACTATTAATTACAATTATCCAAATAATAATTAAATTATAACATGATGGTTGTTATTGTTTTAGTAGGTAAAATTCTATAATTTCCAATCAGTTGCACAATAAATTTCAAGGACATGTTTTGGCCAATTTCATGATTTCTAGCCATGTGGATCAAATGCAGAGACAAAGAGGAAGGCAGAAAATAGGAAAGATTGGAGAATGCTGGGTTTTCAGTGAAAGACCTGCCCTTAGGCAGAAAACTATGAATGAAAAAGTCAAATTTGGAGTATTCAGTACTATCATAAAACAAAGTAGAAGTTCGAGAGGAAATTGACGAACTAGAAGTACTACAGAATTTTGGATTTTTATATGTCTTAATTATTGTGACCAAACAGTGGATTTTCAGTCACGATACCGAACGTTAGGTGTAGATCAGTTGCAGGGGAGGTGATTGAGCTCTTTGCTATGGTCCCTCCATATGCCAAGGGACATGTCGCTGTGTAGGGATCGAGAATCTGTCTATGACATTTAATTTTACGCTAGGAGTTCTTGTAAAGTAAAGAAAGAACTTCACAAATCAATTAATTTGGAATTTTGAATCTTTACAGTAGAATCCCGATAGTCTGAACTATTTGGAACTCAGTAGCGGCCGGTGATCGAAATCCCCGGTGAGGCCAGATGCAACTAGTTTAAGTGCCTCCGATAGGAAATGTTTATTTAAGATATTAATTATTATTGTTATTATATTATTAATATAATTATTACTGTAGTAATATTATTAATATTAGTCTATTATTATTAATATTGGTCTATTATTATTACTAGTCATAAAAACAATAATTTCACCAAATAAGCTGTTATGCTGCGAGTTTCAGTGATTGTTTCAGTGTGATGAAGCAACCCATATTATGTGTTGAAATTTCCCTTTCTTTCTTTTCTTTTTATTTTTTTTCCGTTAACAGCAATGAACAAGGCCAACAGAGAAGTTTATTTTGCACCACATTACCACTTAACCATTTATGTTGCCCATACCAGGATGCAATAGAAACTCGCGTTTTAAGATTATCTGTCAGAAAAATTGTCAGCGATGTCGTAGGTATCTCGGTCTGCTCTCTCTTTATTTAAAACTTCCTTTCTTTTAATATTATTTCTTCTCGAAAAAGGACACTCTAACAATGAATTAACTACACCAGCATTATTTCTGGCATTTGTTTCTGTCTATATTTTCCCGAAATACATAACAACAGTGGCCCAGATTCACTACACGAAGTACAATAGCACAACACCCTCGCTTACGTCATAAACTAAGACATAAGAGGAGAGAATAGTGTGGGTCTCTGCCTGCCAAAGAGCTGGAATGTTTGTTATTTATGGCCTATTTAGGAAGACAAGTCACCCTATTCCCACCCCACTCTACCCTTGAGGCCAGCCCGTGGTTGAGAGGAGTGAAACCTGACCAGGCCAGACGAATTGTGCCTCAGTTACGTTTTAAGCGCAATCTCAAAAGCCCGCGAAGACAAACGAAAATTCAGAAGCAGACCCGGCACGAGCGATCCTGGCCTCATGAACAAATTTTACTGCAAAACAGGTCTAGATACATTACAAAGTTTTCAAATGCTTCTACAGCGATATATGGTTCATTCAAATAACTAATACATTAAATAAAAACAAAATTTGATTTCAGTTAAGCCAAGTGACTGAGGCCCGGCCTCACTTGCCTCAGTCAATCAACTGCCACTGTTGGAACTGAGGCCTGTTGGGATTATCGAAATTTCGATTTAAGCGGGAACAAGAATACAAGTTAGGAAACTACGCCTTATCACTTCCCCACCATTTACTGTCCACTGCTTTGTTCAGTTTCCAGGTTTATGAAGCACTGAGGGGACAGTGCCATTTTGTCAAGATTATTTGCACTTCGTTAGGAAAAGCTGATGGATTATCATAATAGTCTAGGAAACAAGAACTAATTCATTCACTAGTGATAAAGTTATGTTGTATATTGCACATTTTGGGTCTCTGTAGCATTGAATTGAGTTTCAGTTCAAATACCGGCACTGTTTTCTTTCTGTCTTTCGTTTTCTTTTTTTGTTTCATTTTGTTTGCATGTTCAGATTAGTGGGGTTCAGATTAGCTGGGTTCTGCTGGAAATAACTTACAATGTAAACGGGCATATCGGGAACGGGAACAGAGATGGACATGTGATGCCAATCTCTGCTAAGTTACATTGTTCTCGTACAAATACTAGTATTACTTATATAAAATAATTAGGGAAGTTCATTACCGGTAATATAAACTAGTATTATTGTAAGCATAATGAGAAAGTATTATTATACGATCCTGCAAAAAAAAAAAAAAAAAAAGAGAGAGAGATTAGTCTGAATATTTTAGGAAATACACGTTTTCAGCATCTCCATTATATCGAAAAACTAGTTTTGAGCATCATGTTTGAGTACAGAAATTTCTCCTGATCTCCATTGATCGAATTTTGTTCACATGCATTGTCTACGAGTCAATTTATCCGGCAATGATCCACATGAGATATAAAACTTTTAATTAAAACATACGTGTTTATTAGAAATAAAAACACAATTCTGACTTAGCCAAAATCAAATCTGACGATTTGTTTAATGAATTTCTGTTTTAAGTAGATAGGTAACATAAACTGAAATTAAATGGTACAATCCGTACGGAAGAAAAAGTGATTTTCTGAAGTTAATTGTTATATGCCTGAGTAGAATTACTTCTATTTTTCGTTGCGAATATTCTGGTATCTACCGATACGGCACTACTAGTCATAGTTTTTATCCTCACTGATCAGTTAATTACACAGGTAGAAAAGAAGTCCCTAAGAGATTACTGGTCATTCGAAGTAATTGGGAATTATAAAAGTCTATTACTAAATATATGAATAAAAGTGAAAAATTAAAATATCTTGGAGCAACAGTAACAAATATAAATGACACTCGGGAGGAAATTAAAGGCAGAATAAGTATGGGAAACGCCTGTTATTATTATTATTATTATTATTATTATTATTATTATTATTATTATTATTCAGTTGAGAAGCTTTTGTCATCTAGTCTGCTGTCAAAAAATCTGAAAGTTAGAATTTATAAAACAGTTATATTACCGGTTGTGAAACTTTGACTTTGACTTTGAGAGAGGAACACAGATTAAGGGTATTTGAGAATAAGGTTCTTAGGAAAATATTTGGGGCTAAGAGAGATGAAGTTACAGGAGAATGGAGAAAGTTACACAATGCAGAACTGCACGCATTGTTTTCTTCACCTGACATAATTAGGAACATTAAATCCAGACGTTTGAGTTGGGTAGGGCATGTAGCATGTATGGGCGAATCCAGAAATGCATATAGGGTGTTGGGAGACTGGAGAGAAAAATACCTTTGGGGAGGATAATATTAAAATGGATTTGAGGGAGGTGGGATATAGTGATAGAGACTGGATTAAACTTGCACAGAATAGGGACTGATGGCGGGCTTATGTGAGGGCAGCAATGAACCTACAGAGTCCTTAAAAGCCGTTTGTAAGTAACGGAGGAGGGGGGGGGGTACTAATTTTCGTAAATAGAAGAATACTATGGTTGGACTCCTACAAATAGCTATTGTATGTAAATTTGTGTAGGTAAAAGTACTGGTACTGACAAGTACTCAATTTATGAAGTGAAATATATACATTTTTGGAATATAGATAATGTGTGTGCAATTTTGAAAGTGCAAGTGTATTATCCTATTTGATTTAAGTTACGGTAATGATTTTATTTAGGTATGCGTATTTTATTGATAGGTCTAGAAATTAAATTGTATGTAAACAATTCGCATGATAGTCAAGGAATTAAATTTGTTGCGAAACGAATAAATGTATACGGTACCGCATGTACCGATATAACGAGAAAGTATAATAAATTCTGCCATTTGTTTATTTTTCAGATTTATGCATTAGTATGCGTATATTACGCATTTTGTTTTAGTTCTTGTACTGTATCGCTTGTATAATTTTAAATCATTGCGGGAAGGAAACAATTTCAGAATGCATTGTAGTATTTTGAAAAGTGATACGATATAGAATGGAAATTTCTGAACATACTCATGAGACTTGTCCGCCTTGCGCCATCTTGTTGCGCGAGGAACGTTTATTAATTATGTCGAAGGCTTGTATATCGTCAAATTGGCCGTGAAGTGAACAATATAAATAATATATAATATATATTAGTATTTACATGCTTATAAATTAATTGCTGCAGTTTATAGTCTATGTGATAAGGTGATAATACCAAACTGTACATTAATAGGTATGTATTTAACTTCTTAAATGTTTTATATTCAAACACGTTACGGTCATTACCAGCGTTATCAACATCCAAGACAAAAATTGTGTGTACATCCAACGAAATATTACTGAAGGCCAAGACAGGCCATGAGACTATGTTTGTGTTTGTACAGTAATAACCTCAAAAATTTTAACATTTTTAGGAATGAATTGTTCTGAAGCATAAGATGACCACCACAGACGAAAAGCCAGCAACAATCGTCAGTAACGAAGAATTGCGATGTTTTGTCTGCGACGTTGCAGTGACAGGAAGGTACTATACGTTGGCTACATGTCGGACACAGAGCACTAAAATACGTCTTATTGAAAAATTGGGCCAACTAGTAGGAGAAAGGTATATGAATATAACATTTATTAGCAGTATTATATCGTATCTTAACAGATGGATAATGGACATGGCGTTTCCTTGTACTATTCTTACCAGGAAAAAAATAGTTTCCTTCATTACGCCTTCATTCTCCTTTTTGTTCTCATTCTTAGTGACAAGGTTAGGTCCCGTAGGGTTTGATGAGATTAGTGACAAGTAGCTCTACTGTCAATGATAATGTTAAGTAAGGTTTGATGAGGAGATAGGTTAATGACAAGTAGCCCTACTAATCAGTTTAGGGTTAGGTTGGGTTTGTTGAGGATATGAAGTAGGGCTAACCTCACAGTCATTGATAAGGTTAGGTGAGTTTGATGGCGAGATCTATTAGTGACAAGTACTTCGCACAAAATGACACACATGAATGTCAGGCCCATTTTTCCTCCATTTCAAACTCGGTTGATGCATTGGTTCCAGGCAAACAGAGAAGAAAATCAGTTTAGTAATGTTTGAATATGGTATGTTATTGCTTTAAAATAAGAGATTATATTCATCTAGTATTCACCTTTTGAAGTTCTTTCAGAACTGCAAACAACCAACATTTCTGAGGACACATACTATTTCACAAACATACCGTATTTGTCATACCAATTGAAGAGTCCAGGGCAGAAACCTGGTAAGCCACTTTTTACTATTTTTAGAGGAGAACAAATTAATAAGTTTCAGAACCCACTATAATGTTGTCTTGGTTTATCATTCTACAAAGATCTATGGACTAATCAGATTGTTATTCTGTACAGTTAAACTATATAGAACTATTCTAACAGAACTACTAAATGACATCTAAAACAAAAATTCGATAATTTTGGACTCATCAGGTTCCCCCCCCTCCTCCCCCCCCATGACTCTTCAATTGTGAAAGAAGGTACAACTTTTCGAATTAATTCTTGCGTCTTCTGTATTTTCTCCCAGTTGAGTAAACCTTAAAATGTAATCCAACCAAAATCTTTCAGATTTGTAAATTGTTCCATCAACTTAAATATTCTTCTGCAGTTTGCTAGGGACTGGATTAACCTTGCTCAGATCAGGGACCAATGGCGGGCTTATGTGAATGGTAAGATGAACCTCCGGGTTTTCTAAACGCCATTTGTAAGTAAGTTTGGTAGAATGTATAAATATATTACTTAAATTTGAATGGCCTTTCCTTCCCAATTTCCCAAGTACCTATTCTGACAGCTGATCTAATAAAGCAGTCTTTACTCTCAGAAACCAGTAAGAATCATGTAAGATAAAAATTAACTTATCTAAAAAATCATAACTGTTTGCTCTTGTATATTTCAGTTCCAGGTGAAATGTAAATGTGTAGCTGTGAAAAAAGAATAGCGCTTCTGATAAATTGATTAAAGAAAAAAAAAACAGTTTGATGGCAAGTTTACATTTAACTTGGAACTCGAAAAACTGATTTTAGAGGCTCAAACACGGGCACAAAACGTTAAACTGTAAGAAGAAAAATAAGTCACCATGTTTTGCTGTGACCTAAAATCTATTGTAGCGCTATTCATAAATTTAACAAAACCCTTTCAGACTTTCAACTCTAGTAGTGTACAAGTAAAAGTTTTTTTTTTAGGCAAAATGGAGACACTTTTCTGTTTAAATAAATTCTCAGTTTTGCATGATTTTCTCAGAATTAGGGACTAAAATTGAGGATGTGATAACACTGTAAATATTTTTTACTGTTACTGCTTGTGGAGGTATCATAGTCTAGCAATGCTGTTTGGATAATAGGCCTAATTAAACAGTTTTGGCAAAAAAATAGTGTCTGGGGTTCAGTTCTTCTTCCTCTTCCTCCTCCTCTTCCTCCTCCTCCTCCTCCTCCTCCTCTTCTTCTTCTTCTTCTTCTTCTTCTTCTTCTTCTTCTTCTTCTTCTTCTTCATCAAATTGTAAGGCATTTGAATCATATCAGAATATTGCAATGATCTTGAAATTTATTCAGAGTTATCTAGAATAAGATCTGTAATTTCGTTTGTATTTAAGATAAAATAATTAACACGTGGGATTGAGCCTACGTCTATTCTCCATAGCTCAAAATGATAACCACTAACACAAGCAAATAAACTCTTTGTTACTGAATAGACACCACTTTCGGCCTTCAGTAGTATTTACACTGTTGCCATAATTTCAATTTTAATATTCATATTTATGAGGAAATATGCAAAATTAATAATTTTAATATCATTAGAAAAGTGTTTTCATTTTGTCCATAAAGAAGGAGTGCGTGTCTGCCAGTCTTTCTTCAGTGTGTGTTTGTGCGTGCATCTATGTGTACAGTTTGATTAGTAATCCAGGGATAGGTAATTTAACTCAGTTAATTTCTAAGATCCAGTCTTCTTTAATGTTGTGCATATTGCTTTCTTTTCGAACTATGTTAAAAGACTGCATAATTTACATTATCTTGTACTTTATCCATAGGTATATGGTTGTCATATCGGAGGATGACATAATCTGTCGAGGATGTGCCAATCTTATGAATACATTAGACCGTTTAGAGACAGAGATGGGTTCTGTTCGTAATGTTGTATTACGTTTCTTAGAAAAGAAGTATGCTTTGGAAGAAGGAGAGTTGTTGAACAACAAGGCAACAAATTTTTGTCCACCTCCTCAAATAACATCACGCAATACTTCGGTTGTTCCAGGTTTGTAATCCTTTTATTTACTGGTGTGCTAAGCATACTCTTTAATATCGTATTATTCACTTTTAATTTGCATTGACAAATATCCCAAGTCCAAGATTTACCAAATTTGACTTTCTGTCTGACATTATGTCATGTTTTACATAGGCTACCATCCTGCAAAAAAAATATATATATCCCAAGTCTGATTTTAAGCCTGTGTTGTTTAATCATGCAAATGTTTATTTCAGTATTTGTGTATTGCAATCCTATGTAGTTTTCTTGCTCTCCTGAGCAATTTACTTCAATGGACTTGAGATGTTTAACAATACAGATCTTTAGGCCCCTAACACACTTGCAGAGTTTTCGCCAGCGAGAAATGTGTTGCGAGAAAATTAAAAAAATTGATAACATGGATTCGAATGGACGTCCACACACTGGAAGAGATTCTCGCTCAAGGCAAAAACCTCGCGCGAGTTTCTCGCTGGAATCGCTAGCTCAGCGAATTTTCTTGACACATTTATCAAAGATGTTTGACATTTATACTCTTTATGACGATTGAATGTATGAAAAGACATCACAGGTGGCGATGAATTTTATTGCTTTTATTTGAAAATGAGGAAAGATGGCTGATAATTGCAGTCAGAAACTTATCAAACTTGTACGATGTCACCCGTAGGCCTATTTATATGATACACAGGATGAAAACTATAAAAACACGAAACTTAAAGAAGAAATCTGGAGATTATCTGAAAATAAATAGGGCTATATTTTATTTTGATGAGATTTAATAGTATTAATTAAACATTTGAAATAATGTATCTATATGTCTTAACAGTTTACATAATTTTAATCACAATATAGCAAAAAATCCTTTATCATATCATGAATGGCAAAAAACTGTGGTCCATTCAACCTGAAATAACGCCTAAACGTATCATCATTCAAATCGAAACCAGTGTCCAAAACTCGCCCTTATTTTCGTAAGATACAATGTGATTTTCAGATATTTCTGGCTTTAATTTTAGGCCTACTTTTTCTTATCATTAACAAAATATGTTCATGTAACTCCATTTCCTCATCACCTGAATACTCAGATTCAACATAGCGTTCGTACGTAATTTGTAAAGTAGGACAATATACTTACAGGTTATATATTTAAGTACGACAATATACGTAAATACATAACCTATAATATTTCCCCCAACGAGTCATTACTATAATCAGAAAACTGCTTTCTGCATGAAGGCAGTGCATAGATGATTATAGCGAGATGTGATCTGTGATAGCGAGAACTCGCCAAGTGTGTGGAGGAGGCTCTTCACCTCTTTCTCGCAACACATTTCTCGCTGCAAAAACTCTGCAAGTGTGTTACAGGCCTTAGTGTAAATGAATAAGTTTGAAAACTTGTCCTTGTTAAACCTTGTTTCCAGTTACCAATTGTTCGAAAGGTTACAAAGTAAAGAATAAAATTCAAGTTATTTACAAACATTTGTGCTTAATATCTTTCGCTTCTACTTAGTTTTTTTGAAAAGACACATATTTTAATATGTTGAGGCTGGATTTCACCAAAATTCACTGCAAGGGTTAAATTTTAATGTAATTTCTATCAAGCTTTTTGATTCAATCATAGACCAGAAAATTTCAATTAGTCTTTGCCCTCCTAATAATATTGATAATAATGGTGATTGTGATGGTGGTGGTGGTGATGATGGTGTAGCCTCTGGAATACGTCGCTGAAAGTTGCATATACACAACTCGTACAACTTCTTCAGTACCTAGATAGGCTCTATGTTTTAACAATGAATATGAGTTGCTGTACTTTGTATCTGACCATGGTTAAAAATACATATTTCTCAATATAATTTAGAAAACTGAGATTGACAGTGTAAAGTGCCAGCAAAATTTTATTATTAGTTCAACAACTGTTAAGGAAATCCCAAACAGTGTGTTTTTTGCTAGGCTTAAAGCAAACTACTGGAAAAACCCAATGCATCTTCCGTCAAGAAACAAGTTCGTAGCATGATAAGACTGTTGGTAACTTAGATTTCAGTTGTTGTGTAGTTAATGCCACGAACTGTATTATGTGAATTAAGTTGACAGAGACCTAAATGGCTACATGCCAATGTGTTCAGAATTTAAAAAAGATAGTACACATTGTCTTTTTGAATCATGAAACTGTGTTAGTTACAATCATCACAATTCGTTAAAACACTTTACATATATATTTATTGACATTGTATGATTACATTAAAAAATGAAATTAGTTTTATAACTATTTGATGATATATGAGAGACAAAAAATGTGAATTCAGATAAGGTAGTCTGTTATATACACTATTGTATAGTGTTCTGTCTGATGTTGGTGTCGGATTACTGATGCTATTACAATTACTTTCTTGTTTTTATAGTTGTTTGTATTACAGGTTCCAGGACCAGGTATAATACAAATGGGGAAAGTTTTATGGTGAGTGTTTTATTTTTAATTGCACAGATGAAATAAAATAATTTTATTTTTTGTCCAGATAAAAAGTGAGAGGGGATTTTTAAATTCCATTGTTTGCATGACTTGTTATTTATTTTTGAGCTGTTATTTTATTAATTTTTTATTATACAATATTCTAATGAGAGTATTATGAGGATTAAATAGTGCTAATATAAAACCTGTGCGTGAACTATGTTTGATTAATTTATACTTAAGTTACTGAGCAACTAGAGCCTTCTTCCCTCGTAAGAAGTGGACTTCTCCTATGCTTTCATTTGGTTTTGATGATACTCCCTGATAAGATATGGACTTGTCCTATAAGTATATTTGTTGAATACATGACGTCATCGCGTCCTCGTACATAGCCCAATAGCAGTACTATTGTGAATGCTCTTTTATCTTATCACTACATGACGTCATCGTGTCCTGTTACACACAAAATGTGGTATTTTTCTCGTTTGTACTACCAATAAGGTCCACTGCTGTGGAGTAATGGTTAGCATGTCTGGCTATGAAACAAGCAGATCTAGATTCAAATCCTGGTTGGGACAAATTACTTCTGGTCTTTTCCTTCAACCTATTAAGAGCAAATGCTGGGTAACTTTTGACACTTGACCTTGGACTCATTTCGCTGGCATTTTCATTTGAGCCACCAGTGTTGCTCAGTCGGCTGAGGCACTTGCCTGCTGATCTGGAGTTGTGCTTGGGCGTGGGTTCGATTCCCGCTTGGGCTGATTACCTGGTTGGGTTTTTTCCGAGGTTTTCCCCAACTGCAAGGCGAATGTCAGGTAATCTATGGCGAATCCACGACCTCATCTCGCCAAATACCATCTCGCTATCACAACCCCATCGATGCTAAATGACCTAGTAGTTGAGATAGCATCGTTAAATAACCAAGCAAAGAAAGAAAATCATTTTCATTTCACTTGAAGATGCTAGATAACCTTCACAGTTGATAAACCATCGTAAAATAAACCAAAAAACTACAATAAAGATATTATCTTGTCAAAAATTGTTGTGTATTATTAACGTATTTACTTCTAACAATTGCACATCTTTCCCCATACTATAACGATTGGTCTGAGCAATACTATCGTAACTAGTAGCACCATTAATGGTAGTTACGATAGTGTTGCTCTGAACTGTCGAATGTAAAAATGATTTTTCTTTTAATACAAACTTGCGAAATATTATATATTGAAGTGATACTTTTCATTAGACTGTGTAACAGACTGTGTAAATGAGCATACAATTTTCTGTTTGTTAAAAAAATTGTGCACATTAAAATTGAGACATATGCATCAGTGCAATTCACATTATAATTCAGCATTTTCATTTTCAAAGTATGGGCGAGGCAAGATAAAAAGAAATCATTTTTATAATAGGTTTTGAATTTGCACATTTTAAGTAAGTTGTATATTATTCAACTACATGAATGGAATACATCAAATTTGACGACACTCAATTTAAGCAAAAGTAACTACCAAATATTTTCACTTGGTAAAAAAAGAAAGAGAATTCAATATCCAATACAGTGGCCAACACCTTCCTAGGACTTATGAATCCAAATATCTTGGAGTTATTTTCGATAGTAAGTTAACATGGAGCAACCATTTGAAATACATTTCTGAAAAAGCTCGTAAAAGATTCTCCCTTCTAAAAAGACTAACAGGAAAGAAATGGGGATGCTCTAGGAATACTTTGAACACTACATACAAAATGTTTATACAGCCAGTGCTGACATACTGCGGAGAAATTTTAATTACTTCACCTTTCATAAACGAAATAGAATATGTTCAAAACCAAACTCTCAGACTCATTACTGGTGGAATCAAAACAACTCCAATAGATTCTATGAGATTCCTCACTAATATTAACAGCATCAAAATGACAATAGAAGAAAAAAGCACTGATTCAGTATGAAAAACTTATCAGATTACCAGAAAACAATTTGCATTTATACAGTCCTCTCTGTAGATTGAAAACTCAAAAAAGTTTTATATCCATTGTTCAAGAATTAAAACAGAAAATCAATATCCCGAATTTAAAAGAAAACTTACAATTTAAACCAAACCCTTTAACTTTATTAAATATAGAATATAATCTAAATTTAACATAAGAAATACTGAAATCAGAAGTAAACACTGAAATACTAAAACAATTGTCTTTAGAGACAATTAATATCAGGTACCCTCCACAAAACTGGCTTCATTTATACACTGATAGATCCTTGATCTCCAGAGAACAAGGTGCTGGTGTAGGTGTTACGTGCTGTCTCTTCTCACTTTATAGATCTCTTGGGTATGGAACAACAAGTTTTGATGGAGAAATCATTGCAATAAGTGAAAGTCTCAGGAATCTTCTATGCCACATCAATAAATTTAGGAATGCAGTTATATTGTCAGACTCCAAAGCAGCTATTCTATCAATAGTCTCTCAAACAGCAGAAATAACTAAAATGCTCTCTCAATTAATATCACTCAATAAAAGAATTGTATTCCAATGGATACCATCCCATTGTGGAATCCTGGGAAACGAGAATGCGGATGCTTTAGCAAAGAAGGGCAGCACTGCTACTTACAGACCTGTTACTAAATCTACGTATTACTCTGTGAAAAGATTTATTAAATCTACATACTTAGACTTCAACAAACAAAATTTGATAACACAATCCCAAGGGAAAAAATGGAACTCTCTGCATCAAAATCCACAGTTAATTCCCGATTTACCACGAAAATCGTCTGTAGCTGCATTTAGATTGGCAACAGGCCATGATTGTTTGGCCAAACACCTGCATAGAATTGGAATATATCAGTCCCCTAACTGCCCATTGTGAAACTCAAACCAAGAAATGGATTCGGAACACCTAAAAATCTGTGCTTCAGTGGCTGGCCATGATAATATCTTTGAAAAATATTGGAGTGCAAGAGGTCAAATGACTTTATTGTCAAACGCCTGGCATTAGAAAACAACAACATTTTCTTGATTGTATCTCACTTTTGTTTGTTTAACATGTATTATAACACAATATTTTGTTTCTAATTATGACAGTACAGTTCAGTAATATCTGTTCTCGATATTTAGTACTATGTTTGTTTTTTTTTTTTTTTTCAGATCATATTTACACATAATATAACATTTTTCTTGATTTTCTCAAAACTTACACTTTTGTACTTATCACCTTTCGTATCTCCACTCTTCAATTATTGTTATATTTTATGGAATGTTACATGTAAACAGCAACCCATTAATCGTCTTTCCAATGCTGTTTGAAAAGTGGTCAAGTTTAGCCTGTTTTACAGTATTTCAGAATTTATTATGTTGTTTAAAAATAAAGAAGTTAAAATTAGAAAATAAGCACTGACTTTTCAAGTATAATGTGTCAATGATTCATACTTTTTTTTTTTCACTCTAGTCTCGGAAGAGGAAAGCTGCATTGTCTGAGATTGAAAGTGAGCAAGAAAATAGTTTACCTGGTCAGAACAGCAAATCTCAAAAGACTGATCCCAAGTCAAATGTCTGGATGCAGTGTGATAAATGCAAGTACACCACACATTACAATGCTTTCATGATACATCATATACGCCAACATGTGAAGAAAAAAAATCCCACCTGTGATTATTGTGGAGATGAGGTAGCATCAGGAGGTACCTGTGCAAAGCAGTGTGGTATGAAGAAGACTAGTGTGGGAGACCATGGGAAGGTAGTTAATCAAGTCAAACAGCCTACACATTTTAAGAAGTACATGACTGAAAACGGTAGTACAGTCATACGTTGTGAAGGCTCGGACACAGCGGAATCCGAAACAGTAGAGATGATAGCTGCAGAAATAAATGAGTTCAGGCAAACAGGAAGAAGTACAGAGAGTCCAGATGTGGTTATTTCAGCTGTACAGACCAATGAGGGAGGACCTAGCAAAAATTGCACCACTGATGTGGCTATGTTGCCAACAATTCATGAGGCTGTGGAATCAGGCACAACAGCGATTATTATTGATCAGTCACAACAAGATGGAAGCCATATGGAGCTATCTAAAGCAGACGATGTGACTATAGAGGTCTCTGATATTCCCCAACATCAAGAAGGAAATGTGGAAGTGCAGTTAAATGACGTTGATGGCTCAACACCAACTGCAATTTGTGTTATGGAGATGTCAGAGGACAGCTCAGCTGAACAGCCCACTTTATTAACTGTACAAAAAATGGAAGGTGAAGGTAATGCTGTGTATGTTCAGGTTGTGGAGGTAGGCAAGGGAGAGGAGATAGAGAATTCTGGTAATATAACAAAACAAGTGTTAACTGTATCTGAAGATGGAACTGTTGAGATGGTGGAGGTCATGTGGGATGAAATGGTGTCACATGATGTCGGAACCGAACAGGATATTAGTTTTGGGTGATAGGTAAGAACTGTACTGGTTTACTGTATAAATCAGTAACTTTCTTAGAATGAAGTTAGAAAAATTTCTTATTTATAATTGTTTAGTTTTATATTGTTTTCTCTTACTTCAGAATGAGTGTTGTTGTTTAATTTATTTAGTTCCAAATTAAGGTCTATGATTGCTCTACATTTGTTTGTGTGTCATAATGAAAAATGAATTGATCTTTGGAAAGTGGCCTTGTCTGAGATAAAAATAGCAATCACAAACTAAAGTCAGTATTTTGTAATATTAACAATTAAAAAATAATAATTTTCTGCTGTATTAGCATATTGTTTTAAACTGTTGGTTCTGTTAGATATCAGTAATTTGTTAATGTACTGTAAGTTACGGTATTTACTTATTGTTCATTCCAGTTATTTTCTTTGCATTCGTAAAGCAGTCTTTTTCATTTGCAAATTTGTAATATTGGAGTTGGTTTGTAACAAACCTATTAAATTATGTAAAATTGTTTTATGATTTTAATTAGTTAATTATATCTTAATTGTAAAACTGTACATTTTCAGCTGTAAAGTTATTGAAGCAATAACACAAGACCATCTGAAGTTGAATTTGAAATTTATTTTTTTTCAAAGAAATACATATTAATGATTGATCATTCTTAAAAAAACAATGAATTAGGATAAAATATGACTTGCAGTGCTTGTTGCTGTTTAACGCATTTAAAATTATTTTTGTTTGTACATTATTCTTCAAGATTGTTCAACATGCTGATATACAGTCTGACTTGACACATGTTAAAAGACAATGAAGAATTGCACATATTGTGCAATATTTCTTCTATTAAGCGAGTAGAGCAACTTCTGTTTACATGTTCTTTTAGTCTACATTTTATATAGCATTAAGAAGAAATGCTATTATTATTTACTATGTACCTGCAAGGATTCTTTTCTCCTAATTAAAAAAACGACGACACTCTTTGGGAATGTGTTAGGTGTGTCTGGTAGACCTATTTATTATGTTTTATCACAAAAATTGATAATGCCTGTATGATTTGAGACATTCATGGTAATTAATATTTTGTGAGATTTTTTTATGGTTTTTGTATCATATCATAGATTTTTTTTTATTTATTTATTTATCCTGGTGGAGTTAAGGTCATCACGCCTTCTCTCCCATTCAGCTAAAAGTAAAAGAATACAATAATGTACAAATAAATTGAATCGCACTTTTTAGAAAGGAACTAAGTCAAAATTTGTCATTTTTATTTCTTCTGATGAAATGATTAATACTTCCAAGACGCAAAGATAAACAAAGGAAGGAACTTAAACAAACCTTTCCCTGTATCTCTAACATTGATTTGATGTTTATATTACGGCATTGGTACACTGTTATTTATTCATGAAAGTAAGTTCTTTAGCTCTCCTAAAAATATAACATTTTGACTTAGTTCCTTTCTAAAAAGGGCGATTCAATTAATAGGAACAAAGTACAATACTGAAGGTAAAAACTCGATATTAAAGTAGTCAAGCAAATTAAACAACTCTCTAAAACATATATAATCTTTTCGCTGTAAGAAAAATCCTAATGTAAACAATAGCACGTGACTGAAGTGAGGCTTCATTGGCCGCTGTTTGGCGCCATAGATTCTCAGTACGTGTTCCCGCCTACTGTTGTACATTCTGTTTCATGTTAACATTTCCCGTTACTCATCAAGTAGACCTAACCTCACTACTGTGCATCCGTTTGCTTAGGAAACTTTTACTTTATAATTACTGTAATTAAAACTCATTTAACTTATTATATACATTTAAGACTATTTGTTTTTCTCCGCTTTTGAGAGGGTTTCCACTCTTATGTTTAATAACCACACACACCGAGGATGCAGAAGCCATACTTCAGTACCATGTGCTTATGTGAACAACTACGAGCTCAAGTAACGCCAGCTTGTTACAAGAACAGACTACCTCAGTAGTACTGTTGGTATTCATCCGCGTTCATAGTACATAACAAAATATAAAAGTAGCTTTTCTTTTACATAGCATTTTACATATGAGTGAAGTTATATGTTTCATCGTATTTAACAACTAGAATTCAATTTTTTATTTTCAAATAATACAAGATTATGGTTTCCAAATATGAACTATATTCTCTTGCGTCACGTGAATGTTTCGACTGTGAGCCAATCACGGGTATGACAGCAACGTGCTTGTGTTTACATTAGGATTTTTCTTACAGCGAAAACAGTATAGACGTAGGCTAGATACATGTAACTTTCTTAGCTAAATATTGCTCTTTCATCTGGGAAAAGAAACACATCTGTCAAAAGCTATTTTCCAGTCCTGGATATGTTCTGTTTTGCCTTGTGATGAAGCTGATACGTGACTCTGAAGCATAGGATAGTCGTGCATTTATGGCTGCAAAAACCCAAAAATGTCTCACCATATTTATAATGCATCTTGTACATATATATATGCTAAGTTTTGTTTTGTTGGCAGTTGACACCATTTTTTTTTTTTGGTTTGCAATGCGTCATAAATGTTGGCTGTCACATAGTGTTATGCTGTTATTACAGGAATGTGGGAATGGGGTTTTTATTACAGTGTAGCAGATATCTGAAAATTGTAAATGCATACATCACTTCTGGTGTTCTGAGTTGTTTTGCGGCAATTTTGAATATCACATTTCATCCTGAGCTTCCTGATTTTGAAAAGTGCCAAAACAGTGAAAGTAGTTACAATTGTTTTTAGATGAAATTTTAATTTTTTATTATAACTTTTTTTTTTGTAATTTAAAGTTTTCTCATTCATAACCAGTAAGTGAGACGTATGTATAAGAAGTAAAACCAAAAATCTAGCTCTTCAACAACTTGTTAGAAGAGTTCATTGGATACAGATAATCAAAACTTAGTTTAGCATAATTTTATCAAATGCTCAGTTTTATTGAACAACTTATATATAAGAGAACATTATCATGTAGTGGTATGTAAAGGTATACAGAGTTTCCAATTTTGAGGACCCTACTCTCTTGAAAACTCGATATGTGGAATTCCATGTGTGATTTCCTGTAAATGGGCAATTGGAATGATGCTGTACTTATTGAACTATTGTCAGAACTCGAGTGATAAGCTGTATTATCACGATCGAGGTTTAAAACAGAAGTACTGTGTCGCACAATTTTTAATAATAATAATTATTTATTTATTTAATCTGGCAGAGCTAAGGCCAGTAGGCCTTCCCTTCCGTCCAGCCAGACTCTAATTCTAATTGAATACAATTGCTTACATAGTTATTACGTTAATATCTAGATCATAAAACAACATGAAAGTAAATAATTAAAATTGGATAACTAATGTTAGTGTGACAATAATAAACATTGGTAAGAAATAGTTATAATAATAATAATAATAATAATAATAATAATAATAATAATGAGATAATTTAGATATTTATCTGTGATATATATAACCATTAAACATTGAGAAACCTGAAACAGCTATTATTGTTAACAAGAATTGTTAGAAAAATATTTCGTTAGCCTATTCTTAAATTGGTTTGATGTCTGACAGTCCCTGACATTACTCGGTAGGGAATTCCAAAGTCGAGGAACAGCCACAGTGAAAGAAGATGAATATGAGGATGTTCGGTGGGAGGGAATGGATAATATTGAGGAGTGTTGTGATCGTGTGTCTAGGCTATGATGGTTGGATAAATTTTGAAAGCGAGACGCAAGATAGACAGGAGTGGAGAAATGCAATATGTGAAAGAGAAGGGAAAGACAGTGGATTTTCCTATGATCTTCTAGACGGAGCCAGGACAACATTTCGAGGGATGGTGTTACGTGATCAGCCCGGCGAATATTGCAGACGAAACGGACGCACATATTATGAACACGTTGTAGTCTCTGCGCCGAAGTAATGCTTAGATCAGTAAGCAGAATATCACAGTAATCGAAGTGGGGCATCACGAGTGTTTGCACTAACATTTTTTTCATGGAAAAGGGTAGAAAATTCTTCAATCGCCTAAACGAGTGGATTAATGAGAATACTTTTTTGCAGATTTCTGCAACTTGAATGTTCCAATGTGTGTTATTAGGTTATTAGTGAATAGTTTTGCTAAATAGAGATCGAATCGAGAGAAAATTGTCTGGTGAATATGTTCCAAGTGAATTAATTAAGAGTGTTGGATAAAAAATAATTGCAGCACTGCTGCTATGTCAGCCAGTCTTAGGGTGTTGTGGAGCTGGAACGGAAGGTCAGACAAGGTAGTACAGCAACTGGTATCAGTTGTACGATAGTCAATCAAATACAGTGATGTTTTAAAGTACAGGAGGATAGTGCAAGCACCCTAACAACATGTTTACAATGCTGGAACAACGTTTGTGGATCAAATTGGAGTGCACAAACTATTTATCAGGGACTACGTGAAGTATGTGGTGATGCAATGTTGTGATATTGTAAAGTGGTGTGATAGGTGAAAGTGTTTCATGAATGTAGGGTGCCGTGACAGATCTTCTGCACTGTTGGCGCTGTGAAGTACTAGAACATCTGCCATACTCACCTGATATGAGTCCCTGCTATTTTGAACTCTTCTGCAAAATGAAAGAGCTACTTAGATGCATTATAACACAAGAGACGCCATTATTCATGCCATAGGGTGATCACTTCAGGACATCAACAGAGATGGATGTGCTGATGGTATGCAACGCCTTCCACAAGTGTGACAGAAGGTGGTAAGCATGAGGGGCCATGTAATAAAGTCATTTCAAAATTATAGCACTGTTGCCATTACTTTTTATCCAACTCTCGTATAAAAAGATCTATTGTAAGTTTGGTGTTGCACGAGTAGGAATTGGGGGGAAAAACTGTTTTAACTCTTCTCAGGGCAACCTATTTTTGTAATTTAGATGTTAGATGTTATTTTAATACATAGATATTAATTGGTGGCCATGGAAAGTTATACCTAATGGTGGAGCTATATTAGTCTCATTTTTTAGCGTGTGTAATATCTCCAAGATGTAGTTAGTTTCTTTCTTCAACATGTACTAGACGTGTTTATTTTTCCCATAGCAACAACGTGATTTATTAATTTTTTACTAACTACAAAGTCTCAAGAAGATGAGAATTACTTGTTTGTATATTACACAGTATTAAACTTGTATAACAATAATATAATAATAATAATGACTGTGTTGCTTTCAATATTGAAGAAAAATAATGCCAAGAAATGTAACGAGTTCAGGACTATCAGTCTGATATCGTACTCAGCAAAGATTCTCTTGCTAATACTGAATCAATGTTTACATTCTAAGATGGAAGAACGGTTGGAAGAAGAGCAGTTTGGTTTCAGGAAGGGAAACGGTATGAGAAATGTAATTGAACTGCTGCGAACAATTGGCGAAAGATACCTAGAAAAGAATAAAGAATTGTATGTAGTATTTGTGGACCTAGAAAGGCTTTTGAAATAAACTGATGGGGATCCTAAAGAAAATAGGTGTGGATTGGAAAGAGAGAAGGCTGTTCAGTAATCTTTATATGAAACAATGAACCAAAGTTGGATAGGAGAAGAAATGTCGGAAGGAAGGGAAATTGATAGAGGAGTATGTCGAGGATGCTCGTTAGCACCTACATTGTTCAACATCTTACTTGGAATTTTTAGTGAAGAACTGTTTTCAGAACATGGGAGGAGTGATAGTAGGAGGAAGAAGAATAAAGTGTATAAGATTTGCTGCTGATATGGCATTATTAGCAGAAGAGGAGATGATACTAAGGGATATGTTAAATGACGGCTGTGAGCAGTATGGGATGAAGATAAATGCAAATAAGACGAAGACCATGGTCGTAGGAAGAAAAATAAAGAAGGTAAACTTGCGAATTCTAAATGAGGCAGTAGAGCAAGTGGACAGCTTCAAATACTTGGGGTGTACTATAAGCAGTAACATGAGCTGCTGCCAGGAAGTCAAAAGGGGGAAGCAATGACCAAGGAAGCTTTTAATAGAAAAAGGAGCATCTTCTGCGGACCTCTGGAAAAAGAACTAAGGAAGAAACTAGTGAAGTGCTTTGTATGGCATGTGGCATTGTATGGGACAGAAATATGGACATTATGATGAAGTGAAGAGAAGTGACTAGAAGCATTTGAAATGTGGATATGGAGAAGAATGGATATGTGAAGTGGACAGAGAGAATAAGAAAAGCTGTGTTGGAAAGAGTAGGTGAAGAAAGAATGATGCTGTAACTGATCAGGAAGAGAAAAAGGAATTGGATGGGTCACTGACTGAGAAGAAACTGCCTACTGAAGGATGCACTGAAAGGAATGGTGAACAGGACAAGAGTTCGGGGCAGAAGAAGATATCAGATGATAGACGACATTAAGATATATGGATCATATGATGAGACAAAGAGGAAGACAGAAAGTAAGAAAGATTGGAGAAAGCTGGGTTTGCCCTTGGGTAGAACACTGAATGAATAACCACAGTATTCATGACAATATATATATATATATATATATATATATAATTGTAGTACTTTCTTTCATATGATAAAGATACATATTTAATCTACGACTTTTTCGTTTTACTTTCCTTGTACGAGTAAAATCCACACACATTTACATAAATATTATATTTTCTCATTTTTAGCAGAAACTATAACGTACAGGTTTGGAATGGAAGGGAAACGGAAAAGAAGTATTACGTATGATGTGTTCTTTTCCGTGCATCAACATAACCAACTTTTCTTAGTGAGCTACACCACCAGTTACGAAACTTGAGTTGTGAGGGTGCTAGGAACGATCGACTGTTTCGGTACTATTTCGCATTGTCTGTAATGAGGCGATATTAGCGATCCTAGTGGTTAGCAACTATCTACGGATGCATATTTACTACGTATTGAGCTTCGTGACTATATACTAGACTGTGGCTACACTGTTCAGTGTTCTTTGTGACTACCAAACACGCATGCGGTTGGAATGTCTAATGAAGCCAAACACAGCAGAGACAAATGTACAAAATTTGGATGGAAGTGTGTGTTACTTTATAGTTTTTAGATATCAAATGATAGAACTGCCTATTAACTACGAGTAAAGAAACAGCTGTTTAGGAGTGACTTCCAGTATTGTGTAAACCAAGTTATTAGAATGAACTGTGTACAGTGCGGTGCCGTAACGTCGTCGGGTAAAACACGACGTTAAATATAAAAATGTGGTTTAAAGTACGGTAATTCTGTTTAGCGTATTATGAATATGAATACACTAATATAAACAGTACTTCGGGGTCTGAACAATAACGTAGTCAAGAGCCATTATTGTAGCAGTTCCAGTGACGTGGAAGGGGATGAAGAAGAAAGTTCTCTAGGAGTGTAAAACAGCTGTAGTAGTGTGAATAAAGGTAGGTCTATGCTTATTAAATTCAATCTTCGATCCCGCTACACACAACACACGGGAGAAAAAAAGTAAGTTATTTAAATCATTGAAAATAACCTCAAAATTGTAGCACATCATTCTAAAGCTATCATGCTAAAGCTATAACCCCCAATCCCCCCTCCCCCTCCTAAATACAGTAGAACCTCTTATCCGCGGTAATGAAGGGGGTGGGCTGAACGGTTAATCGAAATAATCGGATCTAAAGCAATCATGCTAAAGCTATAACCCCCAATCCCCCCCTCCCCCTCCTAAATACAGTAGAACCTCTTATCCGTGGTAATGAAGGGGGTGGGCTGAACGGTTAATCGAAAAAATCGGATAATCCGTACTACAGAAAACTTTCATAAATTAAGTGTTGCATAATGCAGTTTCGTAATTTTCTCCGTAGTCATGTGTTTTAACACATTAGGTAGTGGACCAGAAGTTTTAAGTATAATAGCTCTGTTGGAAAGAGAGGGTGAAGAAAGAAGAATGCTGGAGCTAATCAGGAAGAGAAAAAGGAATTGGCTGGGTCACTGACTGAGAAGAAACTGCCTACTGAAGGATTCACTGGAAGAAATGGTGAAAGAGAGTAGATTTCGAGGCAGAACAAGATATCAAATAATAGACGGCATTAAGATAAATGGATCATATGCGGAGACTAAGAGGAAGACAGAAAATAGGAAAGACTGGAGAATGCTGGGTTTGCACTGACAGAAAATTATGAATGAATGAATGACGGGTTTCCAAGAGTCAAGGAAACTTCCTATCATGGATTTCTGTGGAAAGATAGGAAAAGTATAGGTCTCATGTTATAGATTTAAGTAATTTATACACTTTATCCTTGTTTTTTTTTTATTAAATCTCGCACAATTGTAACTCCAATGTCGTATTCCGATGTGAGATGAACCACAGTTCCTCTTTTCCAAAACCACTCAATTATATGCACTTCTCTTCGATACTTGGCAAAACATTGTATTCTTTTGGCACTTCTGGAAGACGTTTTGCAGAGAAATTAAACAGGTCACTCGAACATTAGATCATAATGTGTAAGGACAAAGGCTTGTAATATCACGCTGTATAAAAAAAAAATACGTACTAATGTATTGTGTAATACTCAATATTTTTTCTGCAACAAAAAAAAAAAAAGGAGAGAATGACAGACGGATAATCCAACAATCGGTTAATAGGGTGACGGATAATCGGGGTTCTACTGTACCTTCGTTTTGTATTGTATTTACATTCCATGGTATTCGTACATTGCTTCACAGCTAGAATATGGAACATGTCAAACGAAAAGAAAATCTTAGTAGTACAGTAATATAAAGTCGTAATTATAGTCACAGTCTAGATGAAAATATACAGAAGAGTTTTACAATATAGTATATTAGTACAACACAAAGTTTTGGTATCAGTACTTAAGGGGTTAGGTACAGCTTACAGCAGTAAAATTTTTGGAAATATTCAACATTTTTTCCTTCATTATTGTATCTTGTGGTCAATTCCACTGTAACGGGTGTTACGTTCAGAAAGAGATTCATCGAAATTTAACTAGAATACAATAATTAATAAAATATTTATACTAGTTCTTTTGTACTTCAATGAATCTCCACTTCTTGCTTGTCAGACACAACTAATTATTTTTTTCCTACCATTATTTCTCAGGTGATATAAGAGAAATAAACAAGGCGACGGGTGTAACATGAAAAAGACATGCATACATTAACGATACATTTTAACTGATAACTCTGTGAAGTTCACAGTTTGAATTAATTGTGTTACCTATTTTCAGTGAGAGGAAAGTTAAAGGAATCGAGTGATATAATGGATGTAATTAAAATATTAAGCCTTGCACTTAAAATTCAATTCATTTTATGTGACGGGTGTTACTTAATAATGTGACGGGTGTTACTTGTCTGAAGAAATTTCACTTTTTTTTTTTTTTTTTTTTTTTTTTTTTTGTTCAAATCACAGAACACTTACTCTGAACATACATTTTCTGTAGTTCATTACAGAGACTTAAGAGTACTGGTAGCCTAATATCAAGGGTAGACATATGTTTTAAAAGTGTGCAATTTTTTTAAGTTAACTTTCACTTAGTACATTACAGATATGATGTTGACAGGTTCAAAATTGTACTTCTGACACTTTAAAGTAAATTAATACAAACATTTAGCCTAATAGAAACAATAAAAATACATCCATAAAATCAAAAGAGTGTGGCTAGAAAAATAGATCCGCTTTTGATATTAAACTGTTGTTCCTGGCGGCCAGGTAGCTCAGTTGGTAGAGCAGCTGACTACGGACTGGAAGGTCTGGGGTTCGATCCCGAGTGGTGACAGGATTTTTCTCATTACCAAACTTTCAGAACGGCCCCGTGGTTCACTCAGCCTCCTATGAAATTGAGTACCGGATTTTTCCCGGGGGTAAAAGGCGGTCAGAGCTTGGTGCCGAGGTCATGGAAAACATGGGGCTCTACCTCCATGTCCCCCAAGTGCCTTCATGGCATGTGACGGGGATACCTTTTTTTTTTACTGTTGTTCCTAACATAAATTTACTTTTTTGTATATATGCTCACTTAAACAAATGCTAAGTATAAATTTATAATTCTCATAATAGAATTTAATAAATTTTACTGAAACTGTAAAAAACAAAACAAAATGCAACAACTTAAGCGGAATCATACTCAGAGCTGCCTCAATTTTTACTCTTTGGACAGCTTTTCCTAGTGACGTGGAATTTCGTATACAGGTGAATCACTGAAAATACTAGTGTTTATAAATGCATTTTATAGATATTATTAATTTGTCCTACAGAATTTATCTGTAATATTGACACTTAAGTGTTTATAAATGCAGCTTTTCTTGCCCTGTAGTTTCGAACTTTCAGTTTTGTTTTCCTACTGTGAGCAGTAAGTTCTTTTCTTGATAGCTTCTTTGTTCTCCTAACCTTGTCCCTCTCTCTCTCCTTCTGCAAATAGTCTTCATATCTGTGTTATTTGGGTAAAGGAAGATAAGTCCAGTGGCGTATACTGGTTAAAGGGTTTGGGCTACCGCTGACCCTATTATTACACAAAATATATCTAACAATTACTTTAATTTTAATTACTATGGTAAAACTAATAATACAAAATTATTACATTATGTTATATTATAAACTTTTTCTTTTGTAATTTCCTTGGGCGGTAGCCCCGGTAGCCCGCAAAATACGCCCCTGGATAAGTCATAAAATGAGCTTGGAGATAAATTAAAATTAAACTTGGAACTCTTACTGAAAATACTCTTCTACACAAAACACATCAACTGCTAGTATTCTTTTCATTTTTTGCACACTCACTTGTATAATTTAACTTGTGTGTTCACCTGGGGAACAAAATTCCATCTGCACAAAAAATTACTTATCCTCCTTTACTCGAACACTACATAATTTTATCTTTGTTTAATTTTCTTCCCTACGGCATTCAGCTTGCCTCTCAGCTGCTGATTTCCCCATTCTGCAATTAAATATATACGGTATCCAGCTATCTCAAAACGTTAAAATAATTAACTGCATGGTTAACATGCAACTTCGTGTATCCTTAAAAAAAATGCAGCAGCTCAATCTACATTTGTTATTTTAGATTCTGCTAGTGGTTAATATCTTCAATAATTCATTCCTTGTTAACTAAGCAAGAAATAATGTTACAGAATAGAAAAGTAATATGATTAACTAAAATACATTTACCTTTGTAGCCTATAATTTTTAAGTAAATGAGAATTTTCGACCAAACATTCAGCTTAATGTAAATTTGGTGGGAAATCTTTCAGGCAAGTAAGCTTTTGGAGGAAACAGGTATTGACGACTGTTGATAACCTAAACTTCAGTTTTACCAACATTTTAAACCTATTTAATAATGTGTTGTGGGAACTACCTGCAATAAATCAAAATACAGAATTCCTGTGTTCTCCGTGCTCTAATTTTGTAACACCCATCACATTAAAACACTTGTTATTTTTAGTTTAAAAAAAATTAAAAACATACAGTACTTTTAGCATCATATTTCGACTTAGCTATCAAAAATTGGTGCCTTCAGGACAAAAACTGAGAGCAAGAGAGTAACTTTAAGCATATTCTGCAACGAGTGTTACATAAAAATACTTATTTTTAAAATAGCAAATTTTTAAACTCACTAAAATTCATAAAAGTAAATTGACACTGATTTTAAAGTCTTCTCTTTCTGTTAATAGAATTACAACAGAGAACAGCCTTGTTTATTAATTTTATGTTAGGGTTTGGCAACAAACTGCCAAAGTAAATTTGACAGATGAAAAGTACACATTAAAAATATTCACTTCGGGTGTATGTAAAACAAAAATGAATTAATAAATTAAATTTTTTTCTGCTAATTTCTAAAAATTTGAACTTTCTTGAAGAAAATGATATAAAGAGCATATAGTGAACACGAAATTTAATTTTTAACTTCAATGTCCAACCTATCGTGGAATTGACCTTGTACAGTAATGAAAATTGGTACGTGTAAAACACTGCCCTTCTGCTATATGAAAAATATATTTTTACGATTAAAAAAAATTATGTATATATTTTTTCAAAATTCAATATGGTGGCAGTTTACTGTGTAGTGATGAAGCGTTTTTCTCATAACTCATAAACTTATTAACTTTTTCATGTTCTCTCTCTTTTATTTTCTTGCTGAAACTCATGTTTACAATATCATGCTGTTTCAACTACATTCCATAGTAAATATTTTTTTATTTTGTGTTAGGAAAAAATACTGATATTTAACCATTTTTAAAATTAATTTATTTTTTATCAGACAATCTACCAAAGGTAGAGATGTGATCTTGCATCATATTGTAGATATGACATGCATAAATACACACAAAAAATTTCGTCACACAATGTTGTATTTTTTTTTTATTTTGGTTGGTTATTTAACGACGCTGTATCAACTACTAGGTTATTTAGCGTCGATGAGATTGGTGATAGCGAGATGATATTTGGCGAGATGAGGCCGAGGATTCGCCATAGATTACCTTGCATTCACATTACGGTTGGGGAAAACCTCGGAAAAAACCCAACCAGGTAATCAGCCCAAGCGGGGATCGAACTCGTGCCCGAACGCAACTTCAGACTGGCAGGCAAGCGCCTTAACCGACTGAGCCACGCCGGTGGCTACAATGTTGTATAGTTTTTTAGTTATGTGGGAAACGCTTCATCAGTGCACAGTGAACTGAATTTTGAAAAGAAAAAAAAAATGTAAATAATTTTTTTAAGTCGTAAAAATATTTTTTTCACATAGTAGAAGGACGGTGTTGTACAATAATGAAAATTAGTATGTGGAAAAGATATAGTAATGGAGGAAAAAATGTTGAATATTTACAAAATTTTACTGCTGTAAGCTGTACTTAACCCCTTAATACAACACAGAAATAAATATTCATGAAGAGTTGTTGAATGTCATGAATTCACCTACAGAATAGAAGGCTTGAGAAATTAGGTACTTCTTTAATTTGGCCCTTAATAATCTTATGTTTTGAGTTCCATTTTTTTATATCCATAGGGGGAGTTATTAAAAATATTTACTGCCATATAATGGCTGGGCGGAAGAGAAGGCCTACTGGCCTTAGCTCTGCCAGATAAAATAAATAATAATAATAATAATAATAATAATAATAATAATAATAATAATAATAATAATTTATTATTCCTTTCTGATAGCACGATAGACTTGCCGATGGAGTATGAAAGTCATTTTTTGACGCGTATTTATGCTATGAACTGTTGAATTAGTTACAAAGTTTTCACGATTACATACGAGGAAGATTATTAATGAAAAAAAAAATATAGGCCTACTGACAGGCCATAGGAATTATTTGTAGTTTTTTGAAAATAGTTCTACACGATTCCTTACGTTTCTTATATCCCTGACCGATATCAGATATTTGCACACGAAATCATCACATAATCCATTATGTTGCACTACGCGGGAAAGCACTTCTTTCTTCGGTCCAGGGTAAATCTATTTGTGTACCTTTCTACCAAAAAGTACTGATCTCGACCTTACGGAAACTCGTTTATTTATTTTTACAGATACACTCGTATTATATATATTTGTAAAGTTATACCATCTCTCAATTTCATTTCATAATGATAAACACACCACAAATCAGAGATAAATTCCGTGTGTAGTACATAGCGAGATCGAAGATTAATTTTTTATTAAAATTGTTTGAGGCAGAAGAAGATATCAGATGGTAGACAACATTAAGACATATGGATCATATGCGGGACTAAGAGAAAGATGGAAAATAGGGAAGATTGAAGAATACTGGGTTTGGAGTGAAAGACCTGCTCTTGGGTAGAACACTATGAATGAATGACTGAATAATATTAATCCGCATTAGAAAGCATTTCGCATTATTCAAGTAGGGTGATTCTGTTACCCCCATTGATAATCTGCGTTATGAAAGTTCTGGGATGTCAAATCCAATTTGTGGCTTAATTTATTTTTTTCAATTGGTCTGGTTTCAGATTATTTGATTTTGTGTTATTTATATCAGTATTCATATTGTTATTTACAATATCATGACCTTAGTCTTCCAATTTTTTATTTTTCTATTTTTGTGTGTTAAAATCGAGGAGACGGCCTCCAGATATGGAGGGTAGCTGCGAATATATTGAATAAGCAGTCGCGGACAGCCAATGACGGGTGGTCCTCCAGCTTGGGGGTTGGGCGAAGGGCTAACAACCCATCACCGTAAAAAACAGCTTGTTTCGAATCCTTCAAATAAGCCTCGGAATGGGACTGATTCTCTGGCGAGACTACAGCAAAGGTTGGGAGGCCGGAGGGAAAAAGACCTTTAGGGAGGCCGAGACGTAGATGGGAAGATAATATTAAAATGGATTTGAGGGAGGTGAGATATGATGATAGAGACTGGATTAATCTTGCTCAGGATAGGGACCAATGGCGGGCTTATGTGAGGGCGGCAATGAACCTCCAGGTTCCTTAAAAACCAGTAAGTAAGTAAAGTTATTCTAAAAGTGATTATTTTGTTAGAAATAATTTATTAGTGAAGCCATTTTAGAGATGTTCATTGTTACAGAAATGGTGTTCGAATATTTTAATTTAGACAATAAGCTAAAATTTGTTTTATTAGATTCATTTTTTAATTTACTTTTTAGATTTATTTATTTATTTATTTTCTTTAGGTATTTTATTGCAAACAAATGTTTTGCAGATGTTCATGGTTGTATAGATAATATTCGACTATTTAATTTTTCAACAGTAAACTGAAATGATTTTCAATTTAGGCTCTATAGTTTTGTGACATTCAAGTGTTTTCCACCTTGTAAAAGCTACATAACGTTGAGTAGTTTTCCTTGTAATGGAGAGGAGGAAAGTTTAACTTTACTGTATATGTTATCTCATAGTGTAACCAATAACGTATAGGCTATAAAATTAATTAATTTTGGTACACGTTCTCAAGAAAATGGTTCGGGACTTTTAATCACTCTGTATTTTTAAAACTATGAAGGTTATTTTACATTTTAGCACTTTCTGTAGGTCCATAGTCAATATTAATAAATTAATTGTTAAATATTACAAATATTTAACAAACATTGGTATGTGATTTTGATGGAGTTAATTGTATAACTCCTCTTGATAGTATTAAGTTATGAAAAGACTTTGTAGCAGAAGGGTTAAGGATGATTAATTTAACATTGGCAACATAGGGCCTCTGATCTTAACGTATCAGAGATCTCCAAAATTATTACCATGATAGCACCTGCTGTCAAGATTTGAGGACGGAGTACATTTATTCATCTCTATTACGTTACTTATTAACAAAAAAATCAGTAGATACAGTATATTACAACGGTTTGTCTCCATCATCCAATGAAAGTCGTAATTCGAATTTCTTTTCCGTCTTTTTATCAATTACCCTCGGCTGTCTGGGGCACTCAACGACAATTATTTACATTGAATTCTTAAGGCAGCTGGATTCTTGCTTTTATTTTCCACATAGCCTACATTTCAGTAACAATTCCGTGATGTCTGTAGTTGCTTCATCGAAGCCTTTGATGATGCACATTCTGGTGTTTCACCAAAGCAGACACTTGTGTTCGGGGTTCATCTTAGAGCCCAGTGGACACTCGAACACCTCGCTGAATTCCGCCATGTTGGATAAGGAGCCGATGACCCGGAATCGATTCGGACTGTGTGTATCTTTGTTCTGCATCAGGTCTAGTCCAGCAGGAGTTTCTGCCCTGCACCACATCTGAAACATTCGGACAATAACAATGACTAGAGCGATTCATACACTGTTCTAGTTCTACGTCGATCGCTAACTGATAAACTCATATATTTCCACTTAACTATCATACACTTCAAATTTTATCTATAGTAATCTCACTAGAGATTTTGATTTATCTAGAGAGAATCAAAACTCGAGTGAGATTTAATTGACTATTACACGATTAGTAGAAAGTATATAAAGAATAGAAGAAATAAAGTACTCTTACTTACAACTTACAAATGGCTTTTAAGGAACCCGCAGGTTCATTGCCGCCCTTACATAAACCCGCCATCGATCCCTATCCTGTGCAAGATTAATCCAGTCTCTATCATCATATCCCACCTCCCTCAAATCCATTTTAATATTATCCTCTCATCCACGTCTCGGCCTCCCCAAAGGTCTTTTTCCCTCCGGCCTCCCAACTAACCCTCTATATGCATTTCTTGGTTCGCTCATACGTGCTACAAGACCTGCCCATTTCAAACGTCTGGCTTTAATGTTCCTAATTATGTCAGGTGAAGAATACAATGGGCGCAATTCTGCGTTGTGTAACTTCCTCCATTCTCCTGTAACTTCATCCCTCTTAGCCCCAAATGTTTTTCTAAGAACCTTATTCTCAATCACCCTTAATCTCTGTTCCTCTCTCAAAGTGAGAGTCCAAGTTTCACAATCAAACAGAACAACCGGTAATATAACTGTTTTATAAATTCTAACTTTAAGATTTTTTTGACAGCAGACTAGATGATAGAAGCTTCTCAACCGAATAATAACAGGCATTTCCCATATTTATTCTGAGTTTAATTTCCTCCTGAGTGTCATTTATATTTGTTACTGTTGCTCCAAGATATTTGAATTTTTCCACCTCTTCGAAAAAGTACTCTAATACTATAAAATTTAATATTAATTGACTTATTAAAATACTAAACTATCTTGAAAATGTATTATTGTACCATCTCATCATTACAAATATTCCGCTAGATGGCAGGAGTGTGTTATGATCGGCTGTTCTCTTGTTGCCAGTTGTACCAACTATACAATCTTCATTGAACTCTATGGACGATTATTAGTGAAGAAGGCTTTGTTAATTCAGTTTCATTTTTTATTAAAATAGTAGTAGTAATGTGTCTCAGTGAAACATACAGCAGAGTCCGTATAGGTCAGTTTCTATCTGATGTTTTTCCAATTCACTGCGGGCTAAAGCAGGGAGATGCACTATCACCTTTACTTTTTAACTTCGCCTTAGAATATGCCATTAGGAAAGTTCAGGATAACAGGCAGGGTTTGGAAATGCATGGGTTACATCAGCTTCTTGTCTATGCGGATGACGTGAATATGTTAGGAGAAAATCCACAAACGATTAGGGAAAACACGGAAATTTTACTGGAAGCAAGTAAAGCGATCGGTTTGGAAGTAAATCCCGAAAAGACGAAGTATATGATTATGTCTCATGACCAGAATATTGTACGAAATGGAAATATAAAAATTGGAGATTTATCCTTCGAAGGGGTGGAAAAATTCAAATATCCTGGAGCAACAGTAACAAATATGAATGACACTCGGGAGGAAATTAAACACAGAATAAATATGGGAAATGCGTGTTATTATTCGCTTGAGAAGCTTTTATCATCTAGTCTGCTGTCAAAAAATCTGAAAGTTAGAATTTATAAAACAGTTATATTACCGGTTGTTCTGTATGGTTGTGAAACTTGGACTCTCACTCTGAGAGAGGAACATAGGTTAAGGGTGTTTGAGAATAAGGCGCTTAGGAAAATATTTGGGGCTAAGCGGGATGAAGTTACAGGAGAATGGAGAAAGTTACACAACGCAGAACTGCACGCATTGTATTCTTCACCTGACATAATTAGGAACATTAAATCCAGACGTTTGCGATGGGCAGGGCATGTAGCACGTATGGACGAATCCAGGAATGCATATAGATTGTTGGTCGGGAGACCGGAGGGAAAAAGGCCTTTGGGGAGGCCGAGACGTAGATGGGAGGATAATATTAAAATGGATTTGAGGGAAGTGGGATATGATGATAGAGACTGGATTAATCTTGCACAGGATAGGGACCGCTGGCGGGCTTATGTGAGGGCGGCAATGAACCTTCGGGTTCCTTAAAAGCCATTTGTAAGTAAGTAAGTAGTATTCCACTTCAATTATCAATGTAGCCTATATTAAATAATCTATCCATAATCTCATACAGCAGAAGCTATAACATAACCTAAATAGTATAAACAAGATGAATTATAGAAAAGTTTTAATTAAGGATGATGAAATAAACATGAATCATTTTAAAAGGTACAATTATTGAAAGTACGCTGGTTGGCAAACAAAGAAACAAATGCTAGAAAGGTGATAAAAATTGTGGGATAAGCAGCCATGATTGGTTGAAAGACGTCGTTATGTACCGTTTTGTTGGTCAAAAGTAGTATGACGTAGTAAAAGACGTGTAATAGTCATAATAAAATTTCATGTTTTTATGTTGGATGATAGCCAGTGATTATAAGTAATTACTAGGGACCGTTACCTCTGATTGAGGTTCTGGCTGATATGTATGTACCGTACATCTTTTACAAGGCAGTGCGAAAGAACAGTTGTTTGTATACATCTGAAGCCTGATAAGTGTAATATGTTATTAGTCAGAGTGTATGCAATGGAGGGAGAATGTAAAATGAAGGATATGTCTACTAGATGAAATGAGTCAGTAGGCTATAGAAGAGGAATTATATAACAATTTCGACTTGTCTCACGAAAGAAGGAAATAAAGTGCAAGAAATCTCTTTGTCCCGTACCTGAAGATTTTCGGTTAAGAAATCAACGAAACGGGAGTAGAATGTGAACCGAACCGCGTGTGACTCAGATTAATATGAGTGGTATTTTCGTACAAATTAGGCAAAATCCTGTACCAAATCAATGCCAACTTCCAGAGATAAAACCTGGATTAACGTTGGCTAGAAATGTAAAATAGTGTGTCATGAAGATACCGATGCATAGCCGATGAAGAAGAGCTGCTCTGCGGAGTACTGCTCCAGTCCGGGGAGTCTTGGTGTCGTGGCAGCCTCGAGCCTTCTTCGTAGCTTAAGTTTCTGGAAGGCCCGGTACGCTTCTCTGACGCCGCCATTATCTGCGATGTTCTCGCGCAGCGTCTTCATGCCGTCCACCTGAAATACAACAAAAGTTCCCTTGAACCGGCGAATCTTGGATCCAACGGATGGTACGGTATCCGCTAGACCAGCGGTCATCAGCACAGAGCACCCTCGGGCTAGCGTCTTTTACCCGCGAGTAAGAGATGCACGTTAGTGTAACCATGGCTGCTGGCGGGTATGCAGTATTTCAGTCGCGGGGTTTTGTTCGTGCCAGAAATTACGTCAGCAATAATAGTTTAATGATGCACACAATGTTCACATATGCATTGAAGTAAGCATATATTATATAATTAATAAACACTCAGCATGTTCGCTTATAATGTCAATAACCTAAAAATATAGGTCTCTTCTGAAATTATTGAGGGGTCTAGTGAAAAAGTGAACAAGCCACAAATTCTGGTATGTAGAATATCTCATTTCACTGGGATTTTTACCTTTAATTTGAGCCTAAGAATAAATAATATGAATGATTAGAACCGGAGATAGATAGATTCGAGGAATTGGTACAAATGGTTTTTCGAAAATTTCGTAATTTAATATCTGCCGAAATTAGATTTCTAGAAAAAAAAATATACACGGATAAAATTTATTTTAGAGTAAAATTGCCCGAAAAATAAGAAAAAGAAAATTAAGATACCAATATGAAATCTTGATAGGTTTGAAGTGGAATGGCTCTTGTGCTAGGGCAGGAAAATGAAACAAGACAGCTTCACTTCATATAATAATAATAATAATAATAATAATAATAATAATAATAATAATAATAATAATAATAATAATAATAATAAGAGTGACAGTAATACCAATAATATAAAAACTAATATGATATTCTTGCCATTTTTCTAAATTTCAAAGTACTGTATGTCAAATCAGCATAATTTATTTATGTACTTAATATAACTATTTTTATTAAATTTCAAAACTCACGATTAACTTGAAAATTTTAAGCAATGGAAACATTTCGAAAATAAATTCGAAATCACCGCGATGATTTCTATGAGAATCCGCAATTCTAAGAATCAAAAGGTTAGTCACTCTGCATACGTAAGTCCGTCAGACGAAAATACTCCTTTGTTTAACTAGCCGTAACACGGAAACTAGTAAAGATTTTGAATAGCAACCATTTTTAAAACTAATTTTCATTAATTCTAAAAATTTCTCTCGCTTTGACCCCCATCTAAAGTGAAAAATAAAAAAGTTTGCCGCTTACCAACTTTTGAGTGTGTGGATGTCTATTTTGAATAGGTCACTTCGAAGTTAGTATATTTTTTCTCACTTTCTAAAAAAGATTTTGATTTCGAAAATTTTTTTTCTATGCTTTCCTTAGACATTTATCTATGAATCCTAAAAATTACAGCACGATTGATTGATTGTCATAGGATCTACGACATGATAATGTTTAATGGTATGGAAAATAGCGTCCTCGTCTATAGCTGCAGAACTTATCGCCCGCACCAGCTACAGCTGTTTTCTCCCTCTCCCTTGCACCAGAGTGCATTTTCCGATACACTCCTTACCGGATACCCATTTTAGCGAGTATTGACAACCACTGCGCTAGACCACTGAGGACGACGTTTAGGAACGGCTTGTAGATTCCGTCAAAAGTGCAATATTATCCAAAACTTTAAGATTTGTCCACTCTGTTAGATCAGTCAAGATCAATTGTTTGGACTAGATAGGAGACCTGCAAGTAGTTAAGAAATGCTGGCGATACTGAATCTTGACATGGGTTGAAATCCAAAAATAATAATTAATCTGGTCTTAGTACAATGCTGGACATAAAACACGCGCCCAGATCCAAGAAGTGGCTGCGAAACTGACCGTCTTATTTATCTCCGGCACGAAGTAGCTGTTGTATTGGTCCACGATGCATTGCGCTCTCTCGTCGAACTTGGCGCTAGTTTCATTGGTCCACCAGTCAAATTCTGTCCCGAACTTGTCGTATAGCCGTCCTAGAAAGATTTACACTTACTGAGAATTCTTTTATACTAAGCAAATGCAGCACTTGAAATTTGTCCATTCTTAGTTTAAAGCGATGCGGTACTGAAATTTCTAAAATGCATAGTTTATGGTTTTTTGGCTGAATGTGTAGAAACTTGACACTACAGCAATATGAAATTTACAAACATACAAAAACACACCTCCAACACATCCCGAACATTCAACTCAATTTCAAAACACACACCTTTCTCGACAAAATCATGAACACATCCCACCGCAACAGGAAACCAGAAGATAGCGCGAGATCTTCCCTAGGCTTTGGACAATGAAGAATATCACTTCGAAATTAGTCAGCCAGCAAATTCCACATATTAACACAGAAAAGAAGATATAAAGTTAATCAGTGATAAATATTTTTTAGGCTACTTTAACTTATAGTTCCGAATTGTTTATTATAAACATACCAGAAGGTGAATACAATTTTATTAAATTAATATATCTAGCCCTAGTGTATTCCTCCCCTCTTACGATTATTTTATACTATTGGTGTTAGCGTGAGATAATTATAAAAACAAAGATTAATATTATTCGGAAAATATAGCAAAGTACTTCGAAGACCATCGGTCAGTAAAGGAAATCTGGGTGCATAATATGTATAAATACTAACTGCAAGTGAAAATAATCAAGATTAATATGAAGAATCGTACAGTGTTGGCCTTCTATGCCCGAGGTTGCTGGTTCGATCCCTGGCCAGGTCGATGGTATTTAAGTGTGCTTAAGTGCGACAGACTCATGCCAGTAGATTTACTGGCATGTAAAAGTACTCCTGCGAGACAAAATTCCGGCACACCGGCGACGCTGATATAAACTCGGTAGTTGCGAGGATCGTTAAATAAAACATAACATTTTTTAACATTAATATGAAGAGTATCTGATTAGTTTAATATGCTGCTAGTCAGTGATGTATGCAATGGAGAGAGGAAAGGAACTGGTCACTTTACTCCATTAACTCCTGACTAATTTGCCTCATGAGAGATGCCTTGTCGGTGTCACTTATAAAGGTTTAAACCTGTCTTCGGACAGTTGACTAAACAACAACAATATCAAGATTGCTTGTTTAATACCGTAGTATTTGATACACAAAATTTTAAAAGTAATTTCTACAAAACATATTTTTTGAGGATTTAGGATTGTTGTAAAGGTAGCAGTTGAAGCTAATGTTACTTACCAACACTGTCGAATCCGTGAGTGATCTCATGTCCAACAATAGCTCCGATTCTGCCGTAATCCAGGGCTCTACAAGAGAAACAGTCTTGTTAAATATACTCTACGGTATGTAGGTGGTTCCATAAATTTTAGTTCATCATTCAGAAGCAGTGATGTACGCAGAATTTTGTACAGGGAGTCATTATTAAAATTGTTTACAATTTACATTATCGGTATTTTAAATGTAGTGTATAATAATAATAATAATGATAATAATAATAATAATTATTATTATTATTATCAACTAAGTTTTCACAGGGGGTGTGAAACTAGTTCCGGGAAGAACGTCTGTGACGTCATCACGCTGCAAATGCGAAAAACATTTGGCAATGTAAAATTTTCACTAACCTAGCGAGAATTACTACGCAACTTTTTGCTAAAAAATTGTAAAATTGAGCTTTGCGGTCGCTTACAAGCAAACATTCTGATGGGGGCAGATAAAAGAGTTAAATTTTTTTCTACCGTGTTAATAATGTCAAAAGAAGTGCTTGTATAAATTTTGGTCACTCGACCGCATTACGAGGTCGTCCAGAAAGTGATTTTCCCTGGGGCCGTTTACAGAAAAAAAGCACAATTGCGTAGAAAGATTTATTGAAACAGATACATCAATTGTTTCGCTATTTGTCTGTATAACCCTCACTGGAATTGAGACGTATGTATCCCTCTGCCCTTCGGCGTAAGGATTCACGCACTCTTTGAAATTTGTTTTAATACGTTAATAAGAAAGTCCTGATAACGATCCCAAATTAATCTCTGTGGTAGTACATATGGCCCTATTAATCTATCACCAAGAACGCCTGTCCATAAGTTGATCGAGAATCGGTGCTGATGCCTTGTTTCTTCAAATGCAGGGGGATTTTCATCAGCCTACACATGCTGATTACGAAAATTCACAACACCATCTCTGCTGAACCCCGCTCATATCCGCAAACAGACTTTTGTTTTCAGTATTCCTTGTGACGTATCATTATTCCATGCCAGGGGGTGTCAACTACGGTATGATTATTTGGTAGTCTGCTGTATTGTAGGGCAGAGAAGTGCATTGCCATGAATGGACGTCACATTGAGCACCTCCTATGAACAAGTGTTCGGATCTCAGAAAGTATGTGTTGTAGGACCCATGTTTATTAGACATTATTTTCTTGTTTTGATGCATACTATCACCTCCTAAAATATTGAATACTTTTTTTTTTAACACTCTGTATGTTTAACGGTATAATTAACTCAAGCGTAGTTCGGAAATATATTGATTGCACCTTGCTTGTAGTAGCGTTAGAGCCTGGAATATTAAAAAAAATTCATAGAGAAACTTGTGGCGTACAAGGTTGCAGTTTCCTCATATTAGGCATGTACACAATTCCGTCAACATTTCTCCATTTTGTCATGATTCCGTAGCATTCCCCGAACGCCGCGAATCTTAGTGTAGTCAGCCGGTTGGATTTGAAAATGCGCCTAGGTTGAGGGTTAGAGCAATAGATCTTGAAAAGTCGCAGTGTTGGATTCTAGTACCCCTCTCCCGAAATTCAATTCTATATACTTACTTTTCGTAATCATCTCCACTAAAGAAGGGTATATCCATCATGCCAATAGGAAAAGCTGAAACAAATAAAGAACTTAAAATGTAAACTACAATTAATTGTATGAATGCGTTTATGCATGTATATAGGCGTGAGCACATGCATACAGAATGGATTACTAAATGCTGCTTAATTCTAATTCTAATCACAGTCACCGTGAAAACCTTAAAACTAATATAGGCTAGCAGTTATGAAATTGAACGTACGAAATGTCATAACTAGGGGGCGGATGTTGGTGACCTAAAAATCTACTTAAAATGACCATTAAAATGCCCTTAAACTAATGGAAAAATGACATAAAATTGAAAGAAAATGACATTTAAATATTATTCACCGTACTCGCACCACAACTTCTTAAAAATTAGTCACCTTGTTTAAATGACTGCCCTGCAAATGTCGGAGAGAGGAGGCAGCTTCCTGGAATTTGGCTAAGATAAAAGAAAAGAGCATGCAACAAAATTAAAGTTTTAAGGGAAAACTATAGATTTTAATGAGGGTTTACAATGTTTTTCAATCAGAAGTGGTCCATGTCAGTGCCTTCATTCTACGTCTCCTTCTCCTTCCGCTCTTCACTTTTGTTAGCAGATCTTCCAGATGGGGAGTGTAAATGGCAAAACAAATTGTGGGCGCAGCGTGCATTCTTGCAATCTTTGTGTTAAAAATACTGTCTACTGTAGTACATTCCTTCCTAACCATATTGAGGGCATAACATTCTATTGTCCAGGAAACGGTGAAAATTTCCTCCTTTCCAAACATAAATTTTAAAGACATCTTCGTACCAACAAAAGAATAGTAGCCCTCACTTAAACTAAGCTGTTGTAAAGCATTTCATATTACTTCTATTGTGTGAGGTGAAGCTTTCAGTGAAATGAGGGATAGACTTTAGAGTTTGTTCCAGTCTATAAAACTAAAACTTCACTGCTATTCACTTATTCAGTAGGTAATTACTAGTAGGGCCTACTACTGATCTGTTTGCTTAGAAAAAAAAATAGCAGGCCTCTGTGTAAAGAAGGAAGTAAAATGCATTCAAAATGATCTAAAATTATACAAATCTGGCTTTCAGGTAGTAGCTCCCTGTAAAGCAAGTTTGAATAATTTCAAGGAAAAATTGTTCCGGGGCCGGGTATCGATCCCGGGACCCTTCGCTTAGCGCGCGAACGCTCTTCCGTCTGAGCTACCCCAGGAACTATACACGACACCGTCACACAAGTATTTGTGTGCACTCATAGTTGAGTTCTGGCGTCTTGTCAGCTCATTTGAGTCGTGTGGATACAAAGGAAGAATGACGGTGTCGTGTATAGTTCTTGGGTTAGCTCAGTCGGAAGAGCGTTCGCGCGCTAAGCGAAGGGTCCCGGTATCGATACCCGGCCCGGAACAATTTTTCCTTGAAATTATTCAAATCTGATCTAAAATTTCTTCGAAATAGTAAAAATGACCAAAAAATGCCGAAAAAAATGTAAAAATGACCTATTAGTTCAAAAAATGCAATATAACAAATTGATTTTTTACGTTTATATTAACATAGAAAGGATTTCTACATTAATAGGCATCGTCCTAATGTGAAAAATAAGATGACTTTTCATCAACATCCGCTCTCTAGTCATAACAGTTACAGAAAATATTGAATTAAATACCCAGTAAGAGAATGTTGATCTAAATCAGGGTTAAATTGTTATTTATTGATGTCAGTATTTTATTCGCGGTCGAAGCATGGCACTGAACATACCATCTCATTCTAATGTCGAGGCCATAAAAGCATGGAGAGTCTGCTTCCATGCCTACATGCGCCTTGATGGCGTCAAGAGTAAAGGTATCCATTTCATATTTGGCTGGGCTTGGCTTTACGAGGGCTGAACCCGAGACGGGTCCATACACTTAGGTACGCTTTGGCTCATTGTTAGTCCTATACAGGGTGATTCACGGGGATTTACCGTCACTTACGGAGCTTATTTCCGAAGACATTCTGAGCAAAAAAATGTCATATAAACATTTGTCCTAATCTCAATGTTTTCAGAGTTACACTAATTTGAAGTTGTAAGTAAAATACCTTTGTTCTTTAGATTTAAGGGTAAAAAAAATATTACAAATAGAGCATGAACTATTTAGAAGTGTCATTTCTTTAATTAGCTAGTGTTCTGAAGCTAAATTTTCCATACAATAATGTTTTAATACGTCATGACAACTCGTTCGCCATAGTTTATGCCATCAAACTAACCATAATAATTATTATAAATTTGATATGTTATTCATTTATTAATTGTTTTATAATGATGGTAATACAAAAAAATAGTGTCTGTAACACTTTTATAATGTTATCCAGTTATTGCATTCATCAAAGTTAGGAAATTCACTTTGTTCGTTTCCTAAACATTGAATCATGCACTAAAGTTCAACATCATAAACTGGATTCATATTATTATTATTATTATTATTATTATTATTATTATTATTATTATTATTATTATTATTATTATTATTATTATTATTATTATTATTATTATTTGGAGTCACACTGTAAGAAACTTACCTGTAATTAATTTATTAGAAATAGACTATATTGCTTTAGTTTTACTTACTTTTAATAGATATGACAGTGATACTTACTTATTCTATTATTGAGGCTGTTGTAGAATGCATTTACAACGAGAGGTGATCTTGTCCATCTGTAGACAGATAAAATCTTGCTCAATTTCTGATATTAAATTTTAAATACAGCCATATGACCGTGAAATAGCAGAATAGCGAATAAAGGAAGTTATAAAAAATATTAAGTCTGATTAATATTTCACATAAATTTAGGTAAAAGGTCTAATAGGCAGTACAGAACGTTCAGCTCGATTCCTCGCTGGGAACACGCGCATCAGACATGCTTGCATGACCTGCGTAGATTGAGTTATTATCGATCCGTAACCTCCCGCGTATTTTTACTTATATAACTTCGATAAATAATGGCATGTTTTTTTTACAGCTTTATGAGTACTAATCTGTGTTAGTCTATGGGCTTTTTTCGAAGTGGCTTCCGTCTGCATTCACACATTGCCGACATATTTTGTTGAACTCTTATTCACATAAAAAAACAAACTGTAGAGCACACAGGAATATCCTCCACTCTGTAGTCATATTTAAAGAACACATGAGAACAGAATTTGCAAGCATTGTGATTATGGAAGTAGAACTTTTGCATTTGAATAACAATTTCATAAAAATATGTCGGGAATATGAGAATGCAAATGGACACCACTTTGAATAACTCCTATAACATAGGTTAGTACTCCTACTAATTATGAAATAAAGTTTAAATCCACTGTGGTGAAAAAATAATTATATATACCGGGTGTTTCAGATCACCCGTATCAGCCTTTTTTTCTCGAAAACTATATGATAATGGTTGTCCACAAAAAAAATTTGATAACCAAAACCTATGTAAAGAATCGATTGGTGGCAATACCATTTCTCGTAACAAACCGGAAGTAGGGGTACCTGTGGTCAACTTCGAAATTTCAAATGAAAACATGGATCATTGAAGGTGCCGTTGGAAACTACTTTTAAAAGGAAACAACTTATACTGAAACTTTTTTTTCTAACTTTTATTGTTCCTTAACAAAAAATGATCCTCTCTGTGACACCTATTATTCTTCAAAGTTTGTCGGTGAGGTCCTGTTACACCCTGTATATTCCACTACGTACAATCATTCTAGTTATTTCTTAACAAAAACTCTTTCCCTTTAAATAATATTTCTTATATACATATAGGGGAGAGTCGGGTAGTATCGGACATCGGGTAATATCGGACAGTGCGTTTCTTTCATCTACCACCATATGGTAGTACCTGAATGACATGGTTACGTTTCTCTATGCGACATCACAGAAACGTAACCATGTCAATCAGGTACAATCATCGTGTGGTAGATGAAAGAAACTCACTGTCCGATATTACCCGATGTCCGATACTACCCGACTCTCCCCTACTTATACCTTAGTTTTCGATTCTCGTTTTTTCTTTACTATATACAAACATTTTCCGAGTTCTATCAATTTTTTTCTGTTTACTGTTCTATACAATTCCCTATATGACATATCTACATTTAGTTTTAGTAATGTCTCCTGAATAAAAATGTGTCTTGTTCTTTCATTTTCTGGGCAAGATAGAAGAATGTGCAACGCGATCCCTTTTTGATTGCATAAAGGATATATATTTTTTCGTACGTCTCCTCTTTTATTTTTTAACCTCCAAATTTCCAATCTCCACCACGCTAGACCCATCCTTTGTTCCCTGTTGTTAACTTTTGTATATTCTTCCTGTTCCCATATGCAAGCATATATGATGCACATGTTCTTGATCGGGAGCCGGGCTGAACGCTTTGTACAACATAAGTGTAAAGTAAGGAGAAGCACTCACTCGTTTCGGTTCCGTTCTTTACCCAGTGTCTCGAAATTAATATTCTGCAAAAATGAACGCAGCCGCACCATGTTGCCGAAATGATCACTACGATTCACCTCCATCTGAAACAAGAAGTAGACTAACAGGCTTAAACAATAAGATGAAATGAGTCTTGAGAGCTTTCACTAGCTGTTAATTTCACGAAATTGATGAGTGATTTACGAAAATTATTTTGTTTAAATTCGCACAATTTATATCCAGAATTATGTTCAGTTAACCAAGAAATTACTGAGGATTTTAAATTTTATAAGTTTCTTTTAGCTTTCACAGAAATTCACAAAATCGCCTAAGGTGTGTGCATATACGGGGAAGGGTAGGTGTGGAAAATCTCTCTAATGTAGAGAAATTAAGCATTTTTGTAGCAAATATGAAGTATTATGTAGCACTTTGAAGGACTATTTACCAACGTATCCAGCGACCTCCAGCCTTTACAGAGTGATTTTCTGCACCAAGCTCGGAGAGATGATTGGTCTCACATGGAGAACCATTTTTTAATATCAGAAACCCATTTTCTCCGACGCGGCAATTGTAGTTAATCGAAATTGTTACTATCTTGACGACGATTATTATTATTATTATTATTATTATTATTATTATTATTACTAAATGAGGCAATAGAACAAGTGTACAGCTTCAAATAGGAGTACTTGGGATGTACTATAAGCGGTAACATGAGCTGCTGCCAGAAAGTCAAAAGGATAGCAATGGCAAAGGAAACTTTTAATAGAAAAAGGAGCATCTTCTGCGGACCTCTGGAGAAAAAATTACGGAAAATACTAGTGAAGTGCTTAATGTAAAGTGTAGCATTATATGAGGCAGAAACATGGACATTACGACGAACTGAAGAGAAGCGACTAGAAGCATTTGAAATGTGGATATTGGAGAAGGATGGAGCGTGTGAAGTGGACAGACAGAATAAGAAATGAAGCTGTGTTGGAAAGAGTGGGTGAAGAAGGAATGATGTTATCAAGAAGTATTTTGTATGTTAAACATTAGAACACCAGCTCAAAACGTTATCTAGGGGTCTCAAACGGAATATTACACAGAATGAACCGTAAGTAGTGCCATTAATATCAGGGGGTTATTCTTTGAGATATTTCAAACAAAAAAGTTAATACAATTTTGCTTCCTTTTCGAGATAAAAATTGTTTTATATAAACTTTTCATAGCGTGTTTTGCGAAAGCCATTGATTTAATTTCCAATATGCTCAGTCATTTTAAGGGATTAGTGTATTATGTCACAGTTTAAAAATAAACTAGAAAAGCATATTTCACCTCATGAAATCCGTTTCTGAGAATTTGCAAAATTTATGCCGAAGTTTTTATCTTTAGTGTTTTGACAATAATTTCGTTTTGTTGGATTAACCCTTTCTCTTGTCTTTGCCAGGTTACTAGAAAAGCTTATTGTCCCTTAGTTAATAACAATGATGCTGAGTGTCACTGTTATTTTGTGTATGTATTTGTTATATATATTTTTTCTTTTTTGCATCATTTAATATGTTAGACTAATTTTTATTATTTTTAATTTCTGTTTGTTCGTTCAGTTGTTTTTTATGTCATATTCATTGTCTCACGTTATTACAGTAGATTAATTACATTGTTGTATATTTTTTTCTTGTAGTTGTATTGCATTGCTGGTGGTGTGAAAGAGAAGGCCTGATGGCCTTAACTCCAGCAGCGTAAATAAATAAATAAATAAATAAATAAATAAATAAATAAATAAATAAATAAATAAATAAATAAATAAATAAATAAATAAATAAATAAATAAATAAATAAATAAATAAATAAATAAGTAAACAAACAAACAAACAAACAAACAAACAAACAAACAAACAAACAAGGAAGTAAGTAAGTAAGTAAGTAAGTAAATAAATAAATAAATAAATGGATAGATAAATAAATAAAAAATAATTGAAAGAATTTCAGTTTTGTCCTTCAAATGTGCAGAAATTTGATCTGAAAAAATGTAACTTTTCGTTCTGAAAAGGAATTTTAAAATGCTACACATGTTCAGATCAAATTTCTGCATATTTAATGGACAAATATAAAAGTATTTCAATGATTTATTATCATAATACACTGCTCCCTTAAAATGACTGAGCATATTGGGAACTAAATCAACGACTTTCGCGAAACACGCTATGAAAAGTTTGATATAAAACAAATTTTATCTCTGAAAGGAAGCAAATATGTGCAAAATTGTATCTTACTTTTTTGTTCGAAATATCTCAAAGAATAACCCTCTGAAGGTAATGACATTTGTTACTATTCTTTCTGTATAATGACACAATTTTGTAGTATCTGCAGTAGTCATTAGCCCACAAACACATAGGAAGATGATGACGAAATAAAACGGATTAATTCCACACGTTTAGTCATCAGTATTAGTATATATCTTTCTTCGTAAGTGTACTTTTATGACAGTTACGTTACCTTACTATAGAATTCGTCGATTTCGGATCCACTGTTGCACCACGTGGGGATTCCCAACAAAACCAACATTTCGACGGCCTTCTCAGCCGCTGTCTGCCGTGTTGCGTTGTCCATCCATTCATTTTCTTGAAGGAGTTCTTGGAAGGCGGCCTGAAGATCATCGACCATGTCACTTGCCTGGAACAAATTCCTCATCCATTTTTTTTCATTTCTCAAATGTGTGTGAACAGAACCGTGTTTTTATGGTGGCCATTATCTTAAAATTTCGTCTATTATTTTTAAAATTTCGTTTTTTTTTGTTGTTGAACAAAGTGTCAAATTTTCGAGATAAAGTCGCAATAAAATAATGTCCGTCATCGGCTAGTAACCCATCATTTCCCCTGTACCAAATTTACTTGGACGCGAAAATTAATTTAAATGCATTAGTCCAGGGAACAGCAAAAATGTAATCGTGATCACTAGCAATAGTGTCTTTGCTTCAACCCCTCCCTTTCTTCCAACTCCCCTACAACTCCAATAAACAAGCATCTATCAGTGGCGGGTTACCTGCTTAGATTTAGATTGATTCTTTCTCAAAACCTTCAACGTCTGTTCGGAAACGTGTGTTTAAGGAAGAATGGGAAAAACAGTATTTGTTGTGCACATGGTGACAATGTAGACGTCTCTTGTATTTTAAAATTCTAATAGGCACTTATAAATCAACTTTTGAGCGACATTACGATACATATCATAATGATTATGACGATATCACTGGGAAGCATGAACATATCCAGTGTTGTAAACGGCATTGTATACAGTAGAAAATAAGGATAACAATAATTTTGTTTTTGTAGAGCTGGACAGGGCGAAGCAATTAAAACATAAAAAACTAAATTGAAATAATAGTTATGATGCTTAAATTTTTTAGTTTCAATTTATTTGGGTTTATTTGTAATCTTTAGTTCATGAAATGGAGATAAAACATTTTTATAATTCAGGCTATAGAATAGAAGAGCATTATTACAAGTTCAAATTAAAGAATAAATTTTCGTCAAATTGCGACTTTCTACTTACCTGTGCAATGGATTCGGAATAATTCGATTTGATTGCATAAGCGATGGCATGGCTGAAGCCCACGACAGGGTAGTCAATTACTTTGTGCATGCAGTACTCCCATCTGGAAACAACGCTAGCATGTAGGTATACAGGGTGGATTGTACCAAAATTAAATTGGTAATAGATCATGAGGAGAGATTTGAAAAATCTGAATAAGTTTTTTCTTTAATTAATATATATATATATATATATATATATATATATATATATATTCATATATGAGGTCTCTCCAACCTCATTGAATAAGCAAGACTACTTTCTATAAGTAGTCGACATGTAGATATCTATTGTTAAAGAAAAAATTCGTTTCGGCACCGGGAATCGAACCCAGGATCTCTCAGCTTTGCGCTTGAGCGCTCTTTCCATCTGAGCTATGCCGAGACCCGATTCACGGCGCACTTTGTGCATGCAGTATCCCATCTGGAAACAACACTAGCATGTAGGTATACAGGGTGGATTGTACCAAAATTAAACTGGTAATAGATCATGAGGAGAGATTTGAAAAATCTGAATAAGTTTTTTCTTTAATATATATATATATATATATATATATATATATATATATATATATATATTCATATATGAGGTCTCGCCAACCTCATTGAATAAGCAAGACTACTTTCTACAAGTAGTCGATATGTAGATATCTATTGTTAAAGAAAAAATTCGTTCCGGCACCGGGAATCGAACCCAGGATCTCTCAGCTTTGCGCTTGAGCGCTCTTTCCATCTGAGCTATGCCGAGATCCGATTCACGGCGCCGGCCGAACTCTCCTCGGTCGTGAATCGGGTCTCGGCGTAGCTCAGATGGAAAGAGCGCTCAGCGCGCAAAGCTGAGAGGTCCTGGGTTCGATTGCCGGTGCCGGAACGAATTTCTTCTTTAACATTCACGTTTTAGAGGAAATCGTTATGTTTCTATTTAACATTTGGCAACATCACGGCTACTGCAACGCCGGGTGCTTTCAGCTAGTTTCAAATAAAATTACTTATTTCTAATGTAAAGTTTTTTTTTTTTTTTTTTTTTTTTTTTTTTTGTGGAAGGAATTTAATAATGTATATTTAAAAATTTGTTCCAATTGAATTTCGTTCTTGACATCGCAATGATTTCATGTTGTCTCAACTAGAGATGAATAACGATCGAGAAAACGAGACTAACAGCGCCCGCAAAGACGAAAACCCGCACGACAATGTTGTATTCGTCGCGTCCTTGATGTAAAGACTGGCTGTGAGTCTTCCGAGATTCGATATTCTGATCAAGTCCCGAAATCCGCAGTTGTTTATACCTGACTGAACTTTTATCTACTTTGGCAACTGTTAACTTATATATGTATAAATAATCAAGTAGCCTATTTGAAACATATCTACCTTTCAGTGTATAATAATCCGTTCCTCAGTCTTTATTTAATTACTAGGCCCTTATTAAAAGGCTAGGAATTTTCTTTTCATATGTTTAAGATCAAGTGTGCAATCTCAAATAAAAGATATTAAGGTCATGTTTTATGTTTCTTAGAAATGCAAATTTATTTGAGAATTGTTTTTTTTTTATTCATATAACCATAGGTCATAATAAAACCAGAAGATTTTGATAACTAAGATACTTTTCTGTCTTGTTTTTTTGTCTTATTTAAACATTTATTTTATGTTATTTATTTCAATGATGTATGTTATTCAGAGTTACGAAATCTTTCCACTCCGACCAAATGCTATTTCGAGAATGATGAGCGAGACTCGAAGCGCAGCGAGAATGACGAGCCGAGACTCGAAAGACAAATGCAGCGAACACAGCGAGCGAAAGCGGCAGTTAGTTTTGTTCATCTCTAGTCTCAACTGTCTCAGCTTCAATGTTAGTATGTACGAAACCTTCAACCAGATCGGAAAAAGTAAAAAGCCATAGTCTGTTTCCCCACCTCCGTCCAACACTCCGCTATCAGTCAACCTGTATCTCCTCCATCGGGACCTGAACTTCGATGTCTAGTAATCACCGTCACATCGGACGGTTCGAGACAAAACCGTCTTGTCAAAGACAGAATGTTCGATGCAATATGATGCCGGTCTGAAACCGTAAACGTGTCAGAAACATTATGCAAAATTATTTGTTGGAAATGAGAACTCTAATGGAAAGACGTTTAAAAATGTGTATTTTTGCTTGTGTTTGAAAGATAGTGGAATAAAACACTATCGTATAAAATAATTATTTCTGGCAAATCTAAGCGCAAAGGAATAATATGCTAGATGGCTTTCCCATTCATAATTTTCTCACGATTCGTCCATTAAAAGGACTGTCATTGAACATGTGCGTTATGAAGTGAAATATAATTCCTGAAAGATGTACATGTTTATGTCCATCAATAATTGGATAATTCGAGAGGAACTGTAACTTCATGTAGCAGTATGAACGAGGTGTGGTAAACAAAGTCAAGGTTGCTAGAGATTTTCTCTCGACGTTGTCCCGTTTTTCCCTCATTACTCCACAAAGATCCTTCTCAATTCCCCTTTCATTATAATCTTAGTTTCTGAAATATAACATCTGTTCTGCGTGGCATGAGAGCCACTTGCGGTTTCGGTTCACTGATGCAGGACATTTGAAGCTGTTGCTGTGAATTATTTCTCCATAACCAAATAATTTATCGAGTCTCTTCATGCAGTTCTGTAGACGTCGATGTAGAACAGAAAGAAAGAATGTCACTGAACTCACCTTGGATAATCCTCCGTGAAGGTACCCATCTCGACGTAGAAATCAAAAAACGCTTCTCGCATTTCTTTGCTGCTCTCTGGCGCCAGAAAAACTAGCAAGCGGCCCATCACATAATTTGCTGTAACAATTTATAAAGAAAGTTGATTGGTAAAAGCAAACTTTGTCATTTCGATGTTGTCAGATTTTCCAATATTCTGTCAAAAGTTATTAGAACAAGTGTAGAATTCGTATTACATTATGTTAAGGAGGGAGATACAGCTTTGAGAACTGAAAAATTTATGAATTTCAATATTTTTGGTTTCAGCAATGAATAACTCTGTAAGTTTGAAATAGGATAATAATAGTAGTAGTGATAATAATAATAATAATAATAATAATAATAATAATAATAATAATAATAAAGAATAATTACCAGGCCACGTTCACTTCGTTGAGAGAAAATAATAATAATAATAATAATAATAATAATAATAATAATAATAATAATATTTAAATAAAGAATAAATATCTAGCCACGTTCACTTCCTTGAGAGAAATTAATGTAACTGTATAGTGCATGCCTTGGTACTAGCATTGAAGCTTCGCTCTGTATAATTCAAGACTGAAGAGGACTTTGAATTTGAAAGCGTTAATTATTATTAGCTTATATATTAACGGACCAGAACGTCCTTTGTAGAGTTAAATTTATCTCATTTTGTAGTTGGCATGAAGGGGAAGTGCCATTGGAAAATGCTCAGACGTAGTTTCTCGCACCGTGATTACAGACTTTGTGATACAGACCCAAAATACGGGGATCTGTGCTGTCCACGAATCGGATGATGTTCCCCAAGGCGTTCTCTCCACTCAGAAAGATGGTAGGGAGCTCCGGTCGTATCTCCACGCCGGACTTGCTGAACGCTGCCTGAAGGAACTCCAGCCAGTCCATCTAAATGGGCAGACATTCATAATGGCTTGAACTTCAAGAGCTAATGACTATCCTCTTCGTCTCTTTACAAAATATGTCAACATGTAAGAGGCGTATGCCTTTATTCTCGATATGTGTCAATTTTTTTGTACATACAGGGTGTTTAATTATTTCACTTACAACGGCTCTTGGATGTTGAAGGAGGTAAAGAGAATGTGTTTTCGTATGTAAAAACAGTTCGAAAGATGCACCTTTTGCCCGCTAGCGGCGCTTACGCGAGAGCGAACTTGTTGAAACACACATTTATCTGACAAGGGAAGGGTTTCGGCTCGAACAAGAATTTGTGGTTAAATTTGTACAGAGCCTTACCTTACAATGTTGATGAAGACCGTAAAAGCATTCATTTGTGTAACTCTCCCTTTGGTTGGTTTTGGCCAATATATTTCTTTAAAAATGTACATGAGGATTTTCTGTAAAATGTATGAAACAGCATGGAGCAGAGCAATAATCACAACACGCAGAAGCAACACCTGAACAATCTTCTGAATCACACTCCATTGCTGAAAAATCAATTGCCACCTGAATTACATTTTTGAAGTCCGAGACTTGTTCAGGATTAACGTAACCAGCTGACTGTCAGGAATACTGAAGCATAGGGCGATATACTGGAGCAGACAACTGGTTATGAACAACAGAGTGCATTTTCATTATAAACACTCGTTTTCCCAAGTTAAGTTCTGGATTCTCAGCAAGAGGTCCTTAGGTAAGCTGTTATCCCCCGAGCATATATTTTGTATTGTCTAAGGAAATAGATATCCAGAGGCTGGATATATTTATTTTTTTTAGATGGAATGACCATACATTCTATGTCCTAGCCTTGGAATGATTCATGTTTAAGGTTGTGTCCTTGTGCGCACTCTATGAATCACACAACAGTAGGCTATATACTTTTGATTAACTGCAAGATTTTCAGACAGAACGTTGGAAAAAAATGTCCTTAAATGGGCTTTAGGCATTTTACCACTCGCACTAGCTTCTAGGCTAGGCTAGGCTTACGGGTAAGGTGTCCCATCCCCTTAACTTTTGCAGTGCCCCCCCCCACCCCTCAACTTGTACAGTGCTCTGACAGATGAACGACACATTACACAAACGAATGCTTTTGGGAGCTTTGCAGAGATGTAAAGATGGGCCTGTATACAAATTTTGGATACGAAATTCCTGTTCGAGCCGAAACCCTTCCCTTGTGAGTATACAGAGTGAACTGTAAATAATGTCATTAATTTTAGGGGTTATTCTTTGAGATATTTCAATCAAAGAAGTTTAATACAATTTTGCTCGTTTCTCTTCCTTTTCGAGTTAAAAATGATTTTATATGAAACATTTCATAACGTGTTTTGGAAACTCATTGATTGAATTCCCAATATGCTCAGTCAATTTCCAGTTGTCTTGCGGGCCACATGACTGAAACCCCCGTTGTGTAGCTACTGGCAGTGAAGTTCCCGCTTAAAAGCAAGAAATAAAACAGGCGTACTGTGTTTGAGGAGTCAATTTAGTCATGGAATAGCTGCTGTGCGAAGTTGTGTTGCCAATATGTTGAGTCAGTGAATCTAATGGATGGAACTATCTAGTTTTAAGCGACATACAAACTGGGTTATCAAGACACATACATATTCAGAACAATTTTATGTGAACACGTCACATTCTTCATTAGTTTTAACTATTAATAAATATCTGATAAAATTACTGTAGTTGAGTTCCCCAAGTTGTCCTTTGTCCACTGGTTCAGTTGTCCAATCGTCCAAGCGAGACCTCTGGTATCACCGGACTTGCGGCTTAAGCCTGCCTGAAATGGGTGCAGAAAGTCAAATATGACGGACCTTACGATAATATTGATACATGTAATATGATTATATCTTTAGTATGTTATCGATGTGTAAGTAGGAGAGAGCTGGGTAGTATCGGACATCGGGTAATATTGGACAGTGAGTTTCTTTCATCTACCACCAGATGATAGTACCTGAATGACATGGTTACGTTTCTGTGATGTCGCATACAGAAACGTAACCATGTCATTCAGGTACTACAATACAGTAGTAGATGAAAGAAACGCACTGTCCCGATATTACCCGATGTCCGATACTACCCAACTCTCCCCTAATGTATCCTAAAGTCAAACATTGAGGGATCACTTTCCTTAAAAATATATTTTGTAGTTAAATAAATATAAATAATTCATTAATACCGTTTCTGAAAATGAAATGGTTAAATTTGATTTAAAAAGATGGCTAACATCTGTAAGATGGTACCCTAGTCATCAAACTCACCCCGTCCTTGCTAGTAACCAGTTGAAAGGTTAAACTATGTTGCTTTTAAGTCCTGCAAGAAATTATATTTCCCTACATAGCCCATAACAGATCTTATAGCAGAACCGTATTCGATTCCTTTGGTTGGAGGGTATTTATGTGTACTCAGTAGCGATCAAAAGATAGAGGGGGGACGAACTGAACATTATTGATAAAGTGAGTATGTAATAACTCTTTATACTTTTATTTAGACATTTTTAATATACGATATAAAATTATTTTACAACAGAAGAAATTATGTATACGATTTTGGATAACGAACCAAAAGTTAAATGTATTACAATATCGAATAATATTACTTTAAAACATCTACATTCATGTTATACAAGTTCAGAAAATACTGGAGTATTACATAGTTTTCATTACAGTAGCAATACTGGAGTATGAAAATAAGTCTTTTAAGATGAAATTTTTCAAAACTTATTTCTTCCATTTCTGCCTCACACAAGCCTTCTTACGTTGGTAAAGTACTATTTCAAGAAGCAAGTCGAAGCATGGTACGCGTATTATCTTCGGAAGATTAATTAACTTAAATTAAATTAAAGTATGTTTTATTTAACAACGCTTGCAACTGCCGAGGTTATATCAGTGTCCCCGGTGTGCCGGAATTTTGTTCTGCAGGAGTTCTTTTACATGACAGTAAATCTGCTGGTATGAACCTGTCGCATGTAAGCACAATTAAATGCCATAGACCTGGGCCGGGATCGAACCCGCAACCGCGGACACAGAAGGTCAGCACTATACCGACTGCGCCACCGAGGCCGACTCATCGGAAGACTTGGTTCTTAACCTTTGTTTTGTTAGACTCGTCAATAAAAAGAATCACGTATTTATCTGCTGAAAATCCTAAGAATTTGTGTTGCAGATTTACAAGTTTTCGGATAACCTATTGTTCAAGGTTTAAGGAATTGTAAAAGCTAAGAAGATCCTCTCCATTAAACGCGTTTTAAAATAATAATGAGCGCAGTGTATATCTTATCCTTGTTCCATATACAGGACATGATTCGTCCATTCGGGCTGAAACTTACTGTACGCAATATTCCATGTTTCCATGGCAACTGCCAAATCTATACTCCTTCCTCATATCTACTCTCTGTTGCTGGGTGCTCAACGTGCTCTAGCTGTGTTTGTGGCACATATGATCACCCAATCACATCGTAGCCTTACGGCATATTAATTTTGATAGGACGATGACGATGATGGTGATAAAACGAAGGACAGATAATTTCTCTTGTGTCTATTTTTGAGATACAGTTTCATAAGTAATGTCGATTTTGGAGGAAAATTTTAGTTGGAATGTGTTATGGCAATAAATTAATCTAATCTTCAAATTAAAGGCCATTAGTTGCTATTGTCTTGAGCCAACTTTCAGCGAGATTTGTTATCCCATGAAGATACCAATTTTTGGGTTTTGATGGAAGAATTCGGTGATGCACATTTCAACAGCTTCCAAGTTTTGGAACTTTCTTTCACGCAGGAGTGAGCCATGGATCGAAGCAAATGGTAATCTGAAGACGCAAGATCAGAGCTATATACTGAGTGTGGTAGCAGTTCGATTTCTTCCAATTCCAGGATTGTTCGAGCTGTATGAGTCTCGCATTGTCCTGTTGCAAGATAATTATATTTAGATTAAATACTTCATGGTACCTCTCTCTCAAAACTATAAACTCATTCTAGCTGTTGGGAATAAAATCCACATCGACTGTACGTCCGTTTGGAATATCCTCCCATTGAGTCACACCTTCAAAATTACACGAGACACATAACATTACTTTGGGACCGAACCGATTTTGTTTAACGGCAACTTTCGTAGGCTGACAGGGATTGAGCCACTGTTTTGAGGTGTCAGGGTTGCGATAATATACCCATTTTTCATCACACGTGACAATTCTCCTGACAAATCTATCGTCCATGGGATTAGCGATAAGCTGACGACAGATATCCACTCTGCGTTGATCAGATGTCAATTCATGAGGTACAGATGTACAACGTCTGTATGATTTTCTAAGCGACTTAATGTGGCGATGTGATATTATATCTTTTGAATCACCAAGTTCTTCTGACAACCTACGGATATTTTTTTGTGGATTTTCTTCCAACTCTGCGTGTGTTCCCAACATTTGATACCTTAGGTGTCCCAGGACGCTGTAAATCTTTAATATCTCTTTCTCCATTATTAAAACGCTGGAAGTATCGTTGTGCTACACGCTAACTAACGACAACTTCACCCTCGATTTAACATATTCTTCGAGTCGGAGCAACAACTTTATAATTTTGTTTCCAGTAGTGTTTTAGAAGGATTCAGATCTCAAGCTTTATCAGCTACATTTTACATTAATTTTATTAACAATTTTATTGACGACTGCCACATTCTCACAATAAGCAATAATAATCATAGCGTCTTATAAATGTCATTGCCCAACTAAGTAAAATCATATAAAAAAAACACCAAACTTAAAACCCGTCATTACTAAACTTATGAATCGACCTAATAAGTTAATTTCACAACAAAGAAAGACTTACGCTTTGCAAGTTCTGCATGAAGAGCACCACGTCCACCATGTCTTTTTCGATGTCTTCTTCGCTGACTGTTGTTCCCAGCTGGTCTCTCAGCAGCACCGCCATCTTGATCAGATACTTAGTGAACGGGTAGTCCTTCACGTCGCCCGCCGCCCTGCTCAGCGCCTGCAGGATGTCTGGCTTCTCCTCGTCGAACAGCAGAGGTGTGGGTAGACTCAGCGACGGGGAGTCCAACTGTGGGCAAATAATTTCGTTGGTTTGATTCAAACCTCTTTCCACTCATGGGTTAATTATATGCGTTGAAAATGCAAATTAAATGCTATTGTGCTTTATATTTACAGGTAAATAATGTCAAATAGCATGTATTAGTTGTCATATAATATAATGCTAATAGGAAAATTAAATTATGAGAACAGCCAGCGCGCTGGTCGTCAATTCAAGCAGACCGAGTTCGATCCCCGGTCTGGTCATGATATAATTTCTGATGGACAAAGCAGACGTTACAGAACGTTTTTCTCGGGGTACTTCTCTTTACATCATTCCACCAATTTTCTCCACCTCTCTATCGTTTTATCTATCATCTATGATCAGCAGTAGTAAAAAATAGACTCGGGTGAAATCTTGGAGGACCGAGTCTATGCCTCAAGTACTAAGGTGCTGGTTTTCCATTCAGGTGAACCGGGTTCGATCCCCGGCTAGGTCATGATGAAATTTGTTGTGGACAAAGCAGACATTGAAAAGTATTTTTCTCGGAGTGCTCATCTATCATTCCACCAATACTCTCCACCTCCTCCTCATTTTATCTGCCATCTGCAATAGTAAAAATAGGGTGGGGTGAAGTCTTGAGGGAGAGGGGTTGTACGGGTTTCCGATGCTGATATAGGAATCGCTTGGGGCTTATTTGTCTACTATTGTGGGGATGGGACCCTGGAACTTATCGGGCGAAATGGGATTTGACTCTATCAGGGGCTGAGGCAGGATGGCCCGTATGTCAACACAGGCCACGCGTCGGACTTGAACAATCATCACTAGACTTCGTTGAATTGCCACACGCAGCATGCAATCAGGTTGCCGATGTATGTAGTATAGAAGAGGTGAGCGACCGCCCGGTCTCGTAGTATAAGCAGTTCATATTAAGAGTTGTGACCGGTCCAAATAGATAGAGCAGCTACAGCTAATGTATACCTATGTAAGCACTTGTTTTTGCACTACTGTGTTTGGAATAGTCAAAGCTTAACATTTGTTCAGTGCAGACAAGAATTCAATCAAACATACCACAATGAGAGTGTTGCTGTTCCAAACAATTGCCCCTGAAATACCCTTACCCCCGCAGCCAATCTTGACCAATTGGGGAACGTGATTGGATGCTGGTAATAATACCATTACGTCAAAATAGTGGAGCTCATTGATGCATTGGATAGCACAGACAGTTCCGCTGTTGCAGCTGTAAAATCATTGTCTTCTGAACAGCTATTGGAAGATATTCTGTTCATTGATTCTAATTTTAAAATCGTGTCCAAAAGCATCATCCTGTTAGAATTGTCTAAACTACAACTCTCAGAAGTCCTTAATATAGTGGATAAAGTATCATAAACCGTTATCCAAAATAACAATTCACTAATCTCAGAAAAAGTGAAATGTAAGTTGAGAAACATTATTGCTAAAAATTCTGGCTATTCACAACTTCGTATTATAAATGATGTACTATCAGGTCACGACAAGACATCTGAAGTTGGTGTACTAAAAAGTAGTGACTTTCCGTTCTTCAAATATGTACGTATTACATCGTGTGATGTCGAACGTACATTTTCCCAAAATAAAAACTGTTTAAGTGACCATCGGAGGAGGTTACTTTGCAGTCGCTCAAAATGTACGCAACTCTTCACCGCAATGCACATATTCAAGGATGATGTGAGCATCTTACATTAAATTTTAAGAGTTAATATATCTCACTGTAAAATAATTGTGTCTTTACATGTTTAGATATTTCCTACTTCAATGATCATTCATTATATTTCTTGAATGCAGGATACAGGTTTTATTGTAACCGCAGTATAATGCTCAGTGTTTACATTAGAGGCATAATCTATCCTTTGCACGCCCCCTTTCTTATACAGTCTATACCGCGTGCGCAGTAAACCTTGCGATTCTCGTGGCAATTCCACGAAGTCTAATCATCACATATACTGTCCAAGCTTCTCCACTTATTTTTTCGTAAATATTTATGATAATTGGAATCGTATTCAAAATAATCTCAGTGAGAAGACGAAAGGCTGGATGATTATCTACGGACATTAGGGCACAATTTTGTGTTATAAATTTTTCAGAAAATTGCAAATAAAAGCACACATTAATCACTACTTCATTTCGTAAATCTTGAAATCCCGTATTGGGAAACAAAAAAAAAAAAAAAATGTATTGGGAAAAGTAGGTTTTGGGGACCTAAAATACTGGGAATTACGGATAGTGGGATAAAATGCTTTAGGAAATTGGTATTGGGAAATGGGTTTTGGGAGCTAGTATATTGGGAAAAATTTGTTAGGAAAAGTATGGGATAATCCCCCGAAAGTCAGGAGCAGTCGGAGTCTAAAATCTGTTAAGTACGCTCTACTTAGAAATGTTTTTAATGAACAGAACTAGACTCTTGCGGAAGTTTCTAAATAGTCTTAAATGAACAAGTTGTTATTTTTTTCTCCTCTCTCTTCTTATTTTTTTCTTTTCTTTTTTTTTATTATCTTGATATATTACTTAATCATTTGTATTTGTATGCCATTTAGTACGACTTTGCTAATCAACATTTTATGTCTTGTAACCCACGTGTATTCTCCTATTAGTATATTAACTGTATAATATATCTCAAGTGAATTAATCGTCGAATTTATCTCGAGCATTTTAGGTCTTATAAATTGTGTGTTTGTGTGTGTGTGTGTGTGTGTGTGTGTGAGTGAGTGTGTGTATATTCCCCTTATGTTATGTAATTGATTTTGATTATGTATAATTTTCTACTTTATTTTATATATTATGTAATCGATCTTGACTATTTATAATTTTATATTATGTAACTGATCTTGAATATTTGTAATTTTCTATTATATTTCATGCTCGACCATGCCGAAATGTACTAATTATAGGCTACATCTGGTAGCAGTCCTTTAATGCATGCCATTAAAGTACACCTACTCATTAAAGTACAGGTCTTCAGCCAATGATAACTCAGCTTACATGTATTCAGCTAATGACAAGTCAGCTTTGTACCGTTATAAAACCGCAAGTATCGATTATTCTCGGATATGCAATCGAAAGAGAATTAGCGAAAAGTCACGGAGGCTGGAAATCCAATACTTCGCAGAAGGTTATGTTCTGTTACTATAATAATTAGCGTTAATTGTAAATAATATTCAAATAAATTCAATTTGTCATCTCGTTTTTCAATGTCGAATTCAATAATCAAGGTTATAATATTATCAAGTTTAACGGGACTACGTCAAGGTCAATGACATTATTGTTCCTCGGAAAAAAATCAATACTTTCGCGTCTGCTCACATCTCACAATTCACGACCTAGAACAAGGTCACTTCCGATCTTGTCAGTTACAAATAAAATGTATACATCTGAATACCGGTAATTTCAAGTTAGAAATATGGTCGAGCATAAAAAGTCGTATGAAACTCGCCTATAATGGTAATTAAGAAGCTCGTATGAAAATTATGAAACTCGCTTGCGCTCGTTTCATAAATATCCATACTCGATTCTTAATTACTATCATTATAGGCTCGTTGCATAATGTACTATTATGTAATTTCTAAGGTATTTCTTTTGTGTTGTTTTGTAATCTAATTTTGTATTTCATGTATATTATTGAAACCTGGTTGAGTGGAAGAGAAGGCCTCATGGCCTTAACTCTGCCAGGGAAAATAAACCTACTACTACTACTACTACTACTACTACTACTACTACTACTACTACTACTACTACTACTACATTTACAAGGATCCATCAGCGCGTCAGAGAAAAAGGGAGCTTCGTACATGGCAGAGCAGTAGGTAGATCTGCTCGCATTATGTCTGAGGTTGAGGATATCGTGTTGGAAGCAGTACAACTCTCTCCAAAACTTCGACGAGAAGAATTGCCACAAGTGCCTGTACTAAGTCACAGTAGTGTATGGAGAATTTTACATCGCAATTCACTGTACCCTTACTACCGCCAACGAGTTCAATGACTCAATGATGCGGACTTTGTTCCATAAGCGAAATGTGAACTAAATCAGATGAAAAATTAATAGCAAATTAATTTGTAGTAACTAGGACGATGTTTACAATGAAGTCAGTGGCGGCTTGTAACAATACATTCGTAATTTTCTTGTAAACGGCTCGTTTGTGGACTATATTCACTGGGACTTTTTGCTTCTATTATTATCGTGTACTTTCAACCGTGTAAGTTTGCGCCATACTTTTTGATACACCCTATACATTGGAAAAAGAAACCCATTTTAAGAAATCTATATAAATAGTTGAAGTTCTTACGTAGACTGCTGTGGTATTGGCGTTGTCCAGGTTCGCAGTGATCGAAATGCTGAAGACGAATGGCACAGCGAACTCTGACACGATGTCTCCCATCCTATTCCAAGTGAGTTGAGACCAGCTGGAGTTGAGAACTGGCCAACCACCCCAGCTCTGCAGTAACTGCACAACGGGTTCCAAACCTCTACTGTCTAGGGAATCTGAAAAATATAAATTTCGCCTCTGATGACACTTCTACAATGCTTCCAAGTATAATGCTTAATAACTTACATTACAGGTATTGTTCATTAAATTACTTTTTAATTTGTGCTGGAACTGTCGACATTATCTCTTATGCACTTTTCACATCTATTTTTTTAATCAGCTGCTAGGTTATCTAGTGTCGAATGAGATGAAGGTGATAATGCAAGCGAAATGACTCCAGGGTCCAGCGCCGAAAGTTACCCAGCATTTGGTTTTAATGGGTTGGGGAAAAACCCCGGAAAACCTCAACCAGGTAAATTGTCCCAACCAGGATTTGGACCCGGGCTTGTTCATTTCACGGTGAGGCATGCAGAGTATTCCGAATCTCACCGGTCCGATGACATCAATGACGTCACGTTGCAGCGAAATAAGGAACAAAACTGCTGGAAGGATCGATGCTGTCATGGCGACTGTACAAGTTGTTGTCTGTGCTACGCTAGCAAAATTTTGCGAAATTTTCGTACTTACATCTCGTTCAAAGAAAAGAGAGCATAAACAATTTATTTCTTAAACCAATAGTAATAACTGGTCCGTTGACATGTTCGCTCATAAGCCATTAACATATTGTTTTTACGTTGTGCTCATTACAAACAATACAGCAGAACTAAAGCAGAACACACCGACATGACACAACAGTGCACGATGTTATTCGTCTGCTAATTCCCGTCCTATACAAGAACCAATCAGATTCACTGATGGCGGCTGATGGAGACTGCCACCACCTCTGCAAGCTGATGGCACCGGTGCGACACCGGTGGAGCATCAATGACGTCATCGATGGAATTCGGAACACCGTGATGCCATCGGATTGCTCACCGGTGAGATTCGGAATATGCTCATGGGGTGGACTTCACATCAATTGAAAAGATTTCTAGACACTGTATTTAGTCTCTGTCGATAGAAACCTTAGGCACGTAGTTCATTTTATTAAATTTATGAACTGTTACTTTATAAGGCTTTAGTTTTAACAGCTTTCCTCGCTTTCCCAGCGGATGTCTTGATAAAACTACATGTTGATCTAACTTTCTTAACAATTTCATGGCCGCCCGTTCTAGCCTATAGCCTATTTCACCAAGTTTGTTCAGTTAGAACGCGATTTATGATCCTTATTTATGAAAAAAAGAGATGGTTCTCTTAATTCTCTCACTGAATTCTGGATTATTGAAACAGATGGCTATTGAACGCTAGTATGTTTCCTTAGAAATATATTAGGACAGTTTCTGTGCGATTTCTTCATAATATAATACGTATCATAAATGCAGATTTGCTGTTTTATATGTATTGCATTGCCACGAACTGAACTGAACTACATGAATGGAAATCAGCTGTATACTAAAGCTCTAACCTTGACGTCCCTTCAGCCAGTGTTATCTGTCCATATTACGCAACACACAATTTTTGCGTCCTCGAACCACAGAAAGTGTACACACTATCTGTAACAGTAAAAGGCTGACGACATTTACCTGAACAAAACCTGTTTCCTGAAGAACACTCTGTGTAATTTCCTTTTACCTGTATCCATGCAAGCCGCGTACGTGTTCTTCGCTTTAGACACAGCTGCTGGCTCTCCTTCGTTTACAGGAGACTCTAGGACTTCTGAAAATTAAGAAAAAGATTGTTACTTTTAAATTATCACTGTTCATCGTGAAAATCAAGAAATATAGGCTGTTGTAATGTATGAAATTTAAGAGCCTTGTGATTATAAAGACTATGGAAACGTCTTAATAATTTGTTCAAATGCTTTACAGTGTATTACATAAATAGCTTCACTTAAGATATGCCAACATTGATTAGGCCTATTTTCTGTGGTTTATTTATAAGTTTCGAGGGACACAACCGTAGTTCGCCAGTTGACGATTTCTCATTAAGGAGAGTATGGTTCGATCTCCGTTTGACCTCTGACATTTCTGGTGAGAAAAACGGTCGGTTACATAATTCTGCCGGCTACCTATTTTGTTTTCCACTTCCATTTTTATTCCGCCATTTCTCCGTTGTTACTTTATCTCTTGCCTCTCTATAGTATCCGTAGTCTGTATGAAACTTGAAATAATTATTTTATCCCACTCTTCAAAATTTCTAAATGGGTAAATTTATTAAACATTAGGCAAATTAATTAGAGTGCTAATGTTGTAGTGACTTCATGATGCTAGGTAACAGAGATAGAGGTGAAAGTTGATTGATTTTTCAGTACAGTACTTAATTCAACTTTTTGTGGTTGTAGTATTTTATGGTTCCCCTGTTCTTGTAATGTAAGCTTCTATGAGCACGATAGTTGTTAATTCGCGGGTGCTTGTGTAAAGGGGGTTAAGTCAAATTGTAAGGTATGTAAACTTCTCTCCTTTGGTACTGAACAAAACCCCTTTGTCACAAACTATAGAGCACTGTAACTGGATCATGGATGGAAGAATAACTTAACCCCTTTAACACAAGAAAAAAGTAATTGTGGATAGTTAAAATCTGTACTTATTCCAGTTTAGCCAATTCATACTTAACCCCCTTTACACGAGCACCCGCGAATTTCAATGTCTTGTTTTGTTTTATTTAACGACGCTCGCAACTGCAGAGGTTATATCAGCGTCGCCGGATGTGCCGGAATTTTGTCCCACAGGAGTTCTTTTACATGCCAGTAAATCTACTGACATGAGCCTGTCTCATTTAAGCACACTTAAATGCCATCGACTTGGCCCGGGATCGAACCCGCAACCTTGGGCATAGAAGGCCAGCGCTATACCAACTTGCCAACCAGGTCGACAATTTCAGTGTCAAAGTCGATAAATAAATATGGCGTCCGACAGAAATACGCGATTCGGTGTTTAAATGAATTTTACAGGATATATTAAGCTTTTCTGTTAAAGTTATATATAAGTAATGCAGTGAATTTAACCACCTTTGATTAAACTTATTCAATATTATGGTAATAAGGAATTATATTATTATTATGAAAGTTGTAACTTAAAATTAAATCAAGTAATACTCTGAAAGAAAGATGTTTAATTAAGGATCGGTTTTATTTCTGGAACGAAATTGTTGTTATAACAGTGGTTTGAATGATTCAATTACTTGCTTCAATAACAGTTGCAATTTTGTTTAACAATTTAATGACGACTTTTTTTCTCTCATACACCTACAGTATTTACCAATACAGTGTAAAGGCCCGTTCTCACTTAGCGGAATTGAATCGAACAGAATTTCCCTTTACAATGTATTTAAATGGAAGATAGCAGAAAGCGACGCGTCGAATCGAACCGAATCGAGTCGAATAGAATTCATGAGGTAGAATATTTATTCCACTGCTGGAACAGAATCTCTTGTTTCGGATGTGATCGTTTGTTCTCGTGCAGCCTTCGTGAAAAAACAAATGAACCGTACCCATTTTTTGTAGCGTGATTTGTTTATCGAAAGTTATTGCTGAAATAGTAGACAGAAAATTACAATTCAGTAATATAAACGAAGAAACATTAATAAACAAATCTTGTTCCGAATTACCGTCTGAAACATAGCAACGTTTGTTGTATAAAACAGTTGATAGTTTGTGTAACCATGGAGAATAATAAAATCTTTCAATGGTATACAGAAAAATACAGGGTGTCGTTTAAAAATGTTTCCGATGATGTCACAACTCGCACAACAATGATATCAAGAATGGCTTATTTTTGACATACTGTTTGACGTGTCCGAGCGTTTTTCGAAAAACACATTTTCATTTAGCTGTAGCAGAAAATATGCGTGACTTCTGAAACGCACTGTGTGTATTTTATTATTTAGTTATTATGCTATTATCCAAATTGCTTTGTAACATATAATGCATCCTTGAATTTATCGACAAAATGAAAACATTTTGTAACACTACCTATGATATTCCAAGAATCATTGTATTTGTAGCAAATAAAGGGACATAGTTCCTTCACCGTTTGGACTCGGACCTTACTATGTATGTACAGTAGTAGCAAAAAAACCGAACCGACCCTTGTAGCTGATTTCAGAGCCTTGTTCACTCCAGAGCGTCGGTGCAAATTCCTTGGACCCGAAACCACCTGTGCAGTTGAACAATAGCCATGCAGCTGGTTTGTTATACTAAAGGCTGCATGTTATCTCTTTCCAATACACTGTATTAAAATCATTTGTCATCTCACTAGTGAGGATTCTGGCATAATCAAAACTCCCTGATGTTTTAATAACAATACTGTTGCACATCAAAAATCGTTATTAGCATAGCTATCTATATTTATATGTCCAAGGAATATGCACCGACGCTCTGAACAAGGCTCTGAAATCAGCTGCAAGGGTCGGTGCGGTTTTTTTTGCCACTACTGTACTTCTGTTACTCGAAACATCTTCAGATTATATCCTAACTAAACGCTCTGTATAAGCGAATATACTAGAATAAGTTGGAGGTAGAACAAGAAACGGAAATGGAATGAAAAACAAAGTATACCTAAGTTATGTTGTAAATTTTTGCAAGAATGTAGAGATATAATAAAAGATGCCCTTGAACTCTTTACAGTTCATACCGTAGGTCTGAAGAACCTGTTGTAATGTAATCTTATCAATGCATACGATTACGCTATCACTCAGAGAACCTTTTTCATTGAAACTTGTAGCGCTATATGACATGATAAGGAAACTCGAGTGTCTCAATTCATACGACAGACTTTCTCAAAACACGTGCGAGAAATGGAATTTCTTTAGTATTACTCGACCGAGGCGAGTGGAGCCGCGGGCGTAATGTGAACTATCGCGATGACGCTATACGAAAGCAGGAGCAGTACAAGTGGCGCTCCGGGTTGCAGGACTCCGCTGGCCTAGGTCGAGTAATACTTGATAAAATTGTAACAATTGTTTATAAATCCTGGAGTCTAAATTGTTTCAGGTAACAAAATTAATACAGCAGTTAAGCATTTTCTTCGAAAAACACGTGGAGGTGTAAGGAGACTTCATGCATTTATAGCAGGGCCGCCTTATCTATGGCCCGCGGATTACATCCTACCCGCTATGCCTTTTTATGTGGCCCGCCCTAAACCGAAAATTGTGCATTAAATTATTAGCGATTTTTTTAGTTTTACTTCTTGAACACGAATGTTTCAGATGTCTCGATCGTGAAATCCGGGCAGAAGGTGGCTGAGATGCGGTTCTTGCTCTACGAAAGAAAATTCGCAAATTTCTCGAATGTGTGAAGTGATCCCGATTCGTTATCCTTCTTAGAATTTGTTGATTTAAGCCTATATTATACTTAAAATGATGTCAATATCTATTTTATTATAGCGTACTTATGATAAAACTTAAAATTATTTTACACTTATCTATGAAACAAGTGGGAGCAAAGAGAGTTATGATCGTTGGCAAAGAGTATATTCCGTCGATGGTGCTGCCATCTACAGGCAAATTACTTGAAAAAGGCGTCAAATCAGGTAATTTCAAAATATCAGACATACAAGTTACGAAAAGGACAAAGGCCTAAAAAGTAGGACATATCCGGACAAAAGAGGACGTCTGGTCAACATAGATACGTCATATATACGGAAATAACAGTGTATTATCATTATTGAAAATGTCATAAAAGTCAAAAGAAGGCAGAAGAGACCTAGGAAGGCCACTCAAAAAATGGACGAACCAGTGGAAAACGGAACAGGCAACTAGAGTCTAACCCGGGAAGTCAGAGGAAGAAGAAGAGGGAGGAGAATAAGAAGAAGAAGAAGGAAAGGAATTAATTTGTTCGAGTAATAGTTGTACAAAACGAAGTAGGATTGAAAAGTAAACCTAAAATATTTACCAAACGTGAATGGAAAGGCTGGTAGGAAATTGCTTCAAAAGATGGACTGGTTATACGCAGTCATAGACAGACGTAGTGTTAAAGTAAGAAGAGTTTCAATAACTTAATCCATGAAATTTTATTATGATGATGCAACTTGACTGAATTTAAAGTAAAGCTTGGGAGAGACGGTTGATATGGTGTATGAAAAATGGGAAAAAATTGCCTGAAATCAGCCCGGCATAGATTTGGTTCTAACGAATGTAGCTTCTTGAAATCTTATGTGCTGAATGGTGGAGCTTTTGGCTATTGAATTAATCTAGAATAGTTTATGTGTAGTTCTTTATAAGACGGAGATATATATTTTTAATATTAAATGTTTTTTTGAGTGTCATTACACAACATAACATTGGTGCACTTTATTAATTTTCTGTAGTTCTGATGGTAAAGAAATTTTAACCACTTATTGTCAGAGGAAACTAAAGTAAAACAATGCAGTAAGTGTATCTTTTTAATATGGCCATTATTTTGGTATTAGGGCTTAAATGAAATTAGTTGTTGAAAAAATTAATTTTTTCCAACTAGAAAAATTGGCATAAATGAGACAATTTTTTATTTACCTTAAAATAATTGCATGAATATGACTAACATGTATCTATTACTATACCATGAAAATGTTATAATCCTAAATTAATTAGTTCCTGAGAAAAGTGTACCGACATCACGAAAAATGTACCTTTAGGGGAGAAAGGAAACAAAATTATTTCTGTCTTACAAAGAACTGTATGGAAACTGTTCTAGGTTAATTCAATAGCCAAGAACTCCAACATTCTGCACATACAATTGAAAAAGCTATGTTCATTAGAACCAAATCTATGCCGGGCTGCTTTCAGGCAAGTTTTTATCATTTTTTATACACTATAACAATCTTCTCTTTTGACTGAATCTATACTAATAATAAATCTGTAGCCAAAATTTTTCTGGTAATTTTCGATTTTCCAAAAATAATTGGTCCTAACATATATAATTAACCGCCCTGAAACCGAAAATAGCTTTTTTGAAATTTTTGTTTGTATGTCTGTCTGTCTGGATGTTTTTTACCTTTTCACGTGATAATGGCTGAAGCGATTTATATGAAAATTGGAATATACAGTAAATTACGTTCGTTGTAATTTAGAATTTAGGCTATATGGCATTCAAAAATTGTATTTGAATGGTTGGTTATAAGGGGGCTTGAATTAAATAAATCGAAATATCTCCCTTATTATTAATTTTCGTGAGAAATATTACATAACAAAAGTTTCTTTAAAAATAATTTCCGATGAGTTTTATTCCATGCAAAATGTTGATAGGACTGATATTTAATGAGATAAATGAGTTTCAAAATTACAATAACAACGCCATCTAAGGCGGTGTAATGAAATAAAAAACAAATGGCTTCGTCTATAAGGGGCCTTGGACAACAATAATCGAAAGCTATGAAACATAGCCTACAGACAATTTTTCTGTGTTTGTATGAAGTAATATCGGAAGCTAAATTAACCGATTTGTATAATTAATTATTATTTCACCATTGGAAAGTGTAGTTTCTCTAGATGGACATAATGCTAGGCCTATAATGTTATTACAGTAACTTCTGAGTGAATCGAGGATAGGTAAGATTAAAATAGCTTCTTATGCACAGAAAACTTGATAGGCATTCGTTTCCTGTATTTCCTAAAATAATTTTTATGACCAAATGAGTGGTCACTGGATCAAAATGATCGCATTTTAATTATGCAAATACAATTTAAATTAAGTAACATAATAAACGATTTATCCTTATATCAAACACGAATGTTCCCTGGATCAAATGTTCTATTTTAATTATGTAATTACTTTATATTTATTTCTAACGGGTGCAGCGGAGCGCACGGGTACGGCTAGTTTAAAGTAAAACTTAACAGTTTAGTGATCTGTTACCTTTAGATAGGTTGTCAAAGGTTTCTTGCAATATCTGGAAGTAATCCCACAGCTGCTTATTTTCTGGTATTCTGTGACTTTCATCGAAGTGACCACATGCGAACGCATAGAAATCATCACAGGGATCCGTTGTGTTGTCCATGATAGACAGCACTTCATTGGCTGTAACAAAAACCAACAGTAAATACAGGTTATTATTTGGTTGGCGTTAGAAGATAGGGCTATTAGATTTATAAGCTGTCTCACTAATTCCTTTAAATATAAGCACACAGTTCTAACATGGAGACAAATACATTTTCGCAAAAACTCGGAAGTCTTTTCATTTTTTCCTACTGAGGAAGACCCGAAGACTTGCACCGCAGCCTGACGGTTATTGTACCGATCTCCTTATTATTGGATGATTGTTGAGGTTCTCAGGATTTCATTCCTGTAAGTATCGTGATTCACTGTTTAGTGTCATCTATCGATTCAGCTACAACAATGGAATTTGCGTGGTCAACCAAGAACGCCCCTCTGTACCCTTGGAAATTCTGCAGTCTCCTCAGATCGATTTCATCTGTTAGCACATCGCGTTATTACATCTTGCTGGATTAAGGCTCATTCACAATAAAAATTAAACATAACGTAAGCGTTAACTTAACGTTACAGTAAAATCAAGAAGTCATACCATCATTCACGATGGGAACATAAACTTAGCAGCAAATATACTTGGTAACTATGGGAACATAACAACGACGCCATTTCCTCATATTCTGTCGTATACTTCAGCGCTCCACGATTGTGTTCTGTTTGCAAATCACGTAAGCATAAGCATGAAAGTTTGGAGTTTGCAGACTTTCATGTTAACGTCTTACGGTAATGTTTATGTCAATGCTTATGTGAATCATTGTGAATGATCCCATTTGGTAGCCTGGGCGCAAACTTCTGTGTTTATGTTACGGTTATGTTTAATTTTCATTGTGAATGGGCCTTTATAATTATTGACCCAAAGATCGCATTACTGTACATATCGTGATTCATTATGGTGCCATCTGTCGATTCAGATATACAGCACCCAGGTCCGAAGCAGTCCGCTATGAAAGCCTCTCCGTCCCCCTGGGACTTATGCAGCTTCTTCAAACAATTGCCTATTAAAGTAAATCGCGGTACTAAAGCTGCTGCATCTCCGGTAGACTTGAAACTATTGAAAGATGATAGATGAAGTCGAATTTAATGAAGACGAATTGAATTCGACATCCAACGCGGAAAGTTACCCAACAATTCTGCCCCAATTGGTTGAGGTAATGGGATCGACAGAGAGGTGCAGACGGCAGTTAAACGCTGGTTCCGATCCCAGGCGGCTGACTTATACGACACAAGGATACAAAAATTGATCCTATGGTATGACAAATGTCTCAGATTCCAGTGAGGGATATGTTGACAAATAGCGCAACAATTTCTGTATCTGATCTGTTTCAATAAAACTTTTCTGTAGACAGCCCCAGGGAAAATCACTTTCTGGACGGCCTCGTAATTGCGGTCGAGTGGCCAAAATTGGTATAAGGACTTCTTTTGACTTTATTAACATGGTGGAAGAAAAAAAAATTAACTTTTTTTTATCTGCCTCCATCAGAATGTGTGCTTGTCAGTCCCTGATAATCTGCTTAAGGGAAGGTGATAGTTATCGCATGCAAAATAATGATGAAATAGCCTACCTTTAAGCAGTCATAAATGTAATGATATTTATCAGAACTCTTTCGTTTTTTAGTGATGTGTGTATACACATTAAGCTTAAAAAAAAAAAGAATGATTACTCTAGAGTAAATCTTTCCCCTTAAAATAGTTTTTGAATTGAAACATATTTTTTTTTTTATAAATTCACTACATGCCTGTGATTAGATACACTATATTAATTTATTATGGCACACATTGAATTAAAATTTCAGCCACTTGCTGCTAATAGATACTAAAACACGTGTTCCGATTTTATTTCCCATAAGCCCTAGTTATCTCTAAGAAAAATTGGGCATTTTATTTTGAAATTTAAATATGTCCAGGACGATGGGGATTTCTAGGGTAATGTTGTATGAAATTGAATAAAAATGTGAAACGGTGTTAATACAACACGTCTCAGGTCGCATATCACACTATTTCATATTTGTACCCCTATTTCATATTTGTAATACTTCCTCTAGTAATTGAAAAATTATTTCACGAAATACCCAACGAATTGACAACTTATTTCACGAAATACCCACTGAAATAGTGGCAGGTTTATCACCGAAATCATCTATTTAATTTCACCAAAAATTACTGTCCCTAATGTAGCCTATAATATGTAGGTATGTTTTTTTAGGGCAGGGCATATTTGCGCCCCACGGTCAGATAAAATGCAGCAGATAAAAAAGGGTTCCTGTTTTGTGGGCATAGTTGCGCCCCGTTCCCATCAGGTAGAGAAAAGTGCATGGCATAGTTGCGCCCCGAAGAAATCAGGTAGCAGAAGGGACGTGGCATAGTTGCGCCCCGATGAAATAGGTAGAGAAAAAGACATTACGGAAACTCGAGCCTCGTAATCAACCAACCTTATTGATTTCTTATTCGATTTAATATTTATTATCGATACCGTAAAAATGAACACCATGAAGTTGGCAGTACTTTATTAACTGTTTTTCTACTGTTTATGCAGTGATTATCAATAGCCTACCGTTAAAATGAACACCATAAAGTTGGCAGTATTTTATTAACTGACACATTCAAATGAGTGAGCCGTTGGCATTTTACTAGTGATTTTCAAACCTTGTGTGGCGTATAGTGAGAATAATTTAAAATGAATGTTAAGTTTAGTGAAAAGGGTAAAGAGTTACTAATTCACAATGGTTCTAAGTTTCAATATTCGAAACCCTGTACCGCAAGTTAAGATATCGATGTACAAACAAAAAATGCAGTTCATTTATTGTGTGATCGATAAACAAGTGTTATTTTTAAATAGCAAAATTGATCACATGCTAGGTCTACCTGATTTCAATGCAGTTAACACTGTAATATTTTTAAGTAATTTGTTTATATTATGACAATCATTTTCGTGTGTACTATACCCATCGGGGCGCAACTATGCCATGTTCATTCTGCTACCTGATTTCTTCGGGGCGCAACTATGCCATGTCCCTTCTTCTACCTGATTTCAATGCAGCCATCACTGTAATATTTTTAAGTAATTTCTTTATGTTATGACAATCACTTTCGTATGTACTATGCTCATCGGGGCGCAACTATGCCATGTCCATTCTGCTACCTGATTTCTTCGGAGCGCAACTATGCCATGTCCCTTCTGCTACATGATTTCTTCGGGGCGCAACTATGCCATGTCCCTTCTGCTACCTGATTTCTTCGGGGCGCAATTATGCCATGCCTAGGCCTCTCAATTGACCGCGGGGCGCAACTATGCCATACCTGTTTTTTAATTCACCATTCGCAATTAATTAGTTTCGGAAGAATGACTTCCGGAATTTGGTTTCCGGAAACTTGAAACTAAGATTAAAAACCTTTTCGAAAAATGAATTCGGAAAAATTTACGGAAATTCTCTAGTTAACAGTCGTAGCGCAGTCTTCAGTCGTGTTCCCCCACAGAGAGATCAAGTAAGAGAAATTGTACAGTGAATTGTTCTTTGAATATCTGGGTTGAAGGCAGAAGTTCTGTTCTTACCTGCATCTTGGCACTGTGGTGTGACGCATTTTGCATCAATTTTGGAAATGGCGGCGGGAAGCGTCTCCTTAGTCAAAATTACCAATATACCAAGTCTAGGAAAAAAAAAGAGAGAGAGAGAAGAGAAATAAACGTGGAGTCATTACCTCATTCCTAATAGGTTTAAGCATATAAAAATAATCGAAATATTGAACATTGAAATTATTTCAGTAACGTGAATTAATTTATTGTAAATTACAATATTAGAAACTTACTAAACAATTAGGCTAGTTATTTTAAATTGTCAGGCTACTGTTTGACACACAAGGAAGAATTTTGTTTGACACACAATGAAGAATTTGATATGATATGATATCAACAAGACGTTGATGAGGAGAAGAAATCCATTTAAGAGTCCTGCATCCCGTACCTAAGTGAGAAATATAACCTTCCCACTAGGCAGTGGAGTGTTTCTGGTCTTTTGTTTAGTGCGCTTGGCACACTTCCTAAATTCACATGGAATATTTTAAAAGCACTCGGTCTCCGATTTTTTGAAATTCAAAAAATTTTATTGGATATTCTTAAGGATTCAATCCAAATATTACACTACCATTTATATTATGGCCATTGACGATTCTATAGGGTTTGCATTTCTCTGGATGTTTTACTGAACAATTCCTGTATTTGATCTTTTTGTCTTTCTAAATTATTCTGTAGTGCTTTTATTCTGGATCTTTATGGTCACCCTCATTGAGGGCAATTATTTTTGTTAAAAATAGTTGTTGTTTGAAAATGGTAAAATTAAATAGTAAACTATTTAATACTAGAAAATAACCCAAATATTTTTAAATAAATAAAAGTAACAAGATTTATAAACAAACTTGATATCCTTTACACTATTTCAAAAAGAAACTTCAACAATGATAGAGAAATTAAGGTAACGAGTTAGTGTAAATTTACTCTAAAATATAGCTGCCCACATTTTTCTCTGTAGCTTATGAACTCTTAAAGATATCAATTTGAAATTTTTAAGACAGGTTAAGAAAACTCGGATGAACATAACCTTTAAATTTTAATATTTTAGTGAACATATAATTTTAATAAAATACGTATTTAAAAACTATCTTGCGGAAAATAAACTAAAAACACTGAAACGCAAGTTCCAATTTTTATTATAAACTAGTGAAAGGATTTGCATATTTTTTTTACAAAGCCTACAGATGTAATATGTATTTCAATTTGTTTACTTTTATTTTTATTGTGTACATTTTTTATTTAATTATCGACTTCTGATTCGTATTTGATTCTAACAACAATATGTATTCCTGTGTTTATTTTCATTTTATGAGGTAACTTTTTCTTTTGATCTCATTATGTAAACCGCATCTGTATGTAATTTCTTAAATCCGATTGATGTTCAACTATGTAAGCAAGTTTTAATCCTGGTTGAGTGTAAGAGAAGGCCAAACGGCCTTAACTCTGCCAGGTTAAATAAAACCATTATTATTATTATTATTATTATTATTATTATTATTACTACTATTACTATTATTATTATTATTATTATTATTATTATTATTATTATTATTATTATTATTATTATTATTTATCTGAAAAAATAACACGATGAATGTAATTTTTCAATTAAAAATCATATCTCAATCCCGGACTAACATAAGAAAATAATTCTAATTACGATACCAAAATTAAATGGTGTCTGTAGGCTGTGTGAAAAATCATTCAATTCCTTTCCCTAGTTTATGAGAAAAATTGGGACTTCTCAGTGCTTTCAGTTCTTTTTTTCATAAGATTTAAAAATAATCGATTAAAATTATAAATACAATATGGTAATATAATTTACAAGTTGTGTTCAGCAGAGTTTCCTTAATCTGTTTTAAAAATTTGAAAGTGATAACTTTAAAAGTTGATGGGACACAGAGAAAAATGTGGGCTGCTGTATTTTATAGTAGATTTGCATTGCCTTGTTACTTTAAGAAGATAATAATAATAATAATAATAATAATAATAATAATAATAATAATAATAATAATAATAATAATCCGTGGCGCTACAGCCCGTGCAGGGCCTAGACCGACCAGCCGGCTGCTGGCCTCACGCCCACATGTCGAAGCAGAGGTGGACGATCATCCAACCAGAATGAAGGTATCGTGTGGTTAGCACGATGATCCCCCCCATCCGTTATAGCTGGCATTCGCAACCGGATTTAGCTACCTATCGCAGCTCCCCAACTGCATCACGATGATGGGTGGGCACCGGTCCCATACACTGGCCGAAATTTCATGAGAAAATTTCTTCCCCCATTAGGACTCGAACCAGCGCGCATTCCGTAACGCGAGTCCTAGGCAGGAAGCCTTAGACCACGACGCCACGGCGCGGGACTTAAGAAGATTATGGACAGTTGTAATTATGTTTCTAGGATCTGTAATGTAACTTAAAAAGAATAGCCCGATAATAGTGAAGATATGTCAGTACGAAGAAATGTAACATTTTAATTTCAGTGATATAAAGTTTATGTGACTGTAGTCGGTATATATTGTCATGTGGTTTTACTTTGTTTATAGTTTGTTTTTTTATTATTGTATTCGCAGTTGTATTTCTGGTGGTGTGGAATAGAAGGCCTGATGGTCTTAACTACACCAGAATGAATGAATGAATGAATAAATAAATAAATGAATAAATAAAAAAAAAATAAATAAATAAATAAATAAATAAATAAATAAATAAATAAATAAATAAATAAATAAATAAATAAATAAATAAATAAATAAATAAATAAATAAATAAATAAATAAGTAAGTGAGTAAGTGAATAAGTGAATAATTAAATAAATAAATACATAAATAAATACATGAATAAGTAAATAAATAAGTGATTGAATGAATGAATGAATGAATGAATGAATGAATAAATAAATAAATAAGTGAATAAATAAATAAAGAAAAAATAAATGAATCAATAAATAAGTAAATACATAAATAAATAAATGAATAAGTAAATAAATAAGTGATTGAGTGAATAAATATATAAAAATATAAGAAATGAATAAAAAAACAAAAAGTAAATACATAAGCAAATAAATAGACTAATAAATAAATAATTAAGTATGTAAAAATAAATAAATAAATAAATGATTGTAATTTGACATCGGCATAAAAATCATTCCAAAAGCATAGTTCTTAAATACATAAAGTAAAAGCTTGTTATAAATTAAATTGGTTGTTTTTTCTTCTCATTCATTCAGAATGTAATATTCAATTGCAGGAAAGAAAGGTCAGACCATCTGCAAGTAATATGCAAATTGATATCTGAAACAAATTTATTATAGACAAAAGAGAAAAAGAAAGGTAGGACGACCGAAGCATTTTAAGCCGCAACAGATTTACGAATTCAATTTTTCAAGAAGAAGGAGGGGGTGGAAGAAATAATGGTGAGGACAGAGCGAGTAAAAATAAGTATCTATCAAATAAATAGGATTTTGATCATGTACAGATTTAAAGTTGTTTATTATACATTTTGGATTTTTGTTTGGATGGATTTTTGTTTTCGAAAAAATAAACAAAAGCCATATATCTAATATTTCTATTGCTTTTGCTGGACAATGTCCAAACAATGAATGAATAATAAGAGAAAGAAGAAAGTGTAAGTTGAAAGTACACAATGTTTATAATGATGACGATAATAATAATAATAATAATAATAATAATAATAATAATAATAATAATAATAATAATAATAATAATAATAGTAATAATAAACCGAGACGAAAACGGAATGTTGATTTTGTGTGAGAAAACTCTGAAAACGACAGATTTAAACGAAAGAAGAATTTATGAAGAAGGCAAGCTAACGGCTTGTATTTGATAATGCTGAGAATGATTTTCACTGAGTATGACCAGCTATAAAATTTGCATACATTATTGTGCTAGACTCAGAATCGAGATGACATTTTAATTATTAAGCGTTTGACTGTAATTTATTATGCAATACCCAGTAGTTTAGTCAAACAAGTAGGATGCGGGATATTTGATAGAAAGCGTCTCGCACATACCTGATTACCACGTGCAGCTTCATCGTGCATTCACAATATTCACACTGGACTGGCCACTGTGGCAATTATCTAACTGCTAATCTGAAGATATCAAGTGGGAGATTATAGTCACTGCGCCATAACTTGTGACAACTGGTCGGAGAGTCTCAGTATTTTTTATTGAGACCTACATCCCCACCCTTCCGTCGCATATTTTTCAAAAGTAGATGTTGTCAGTATTATCGACCAAAATAAATGAATAAATAGGTAACGAATATTAATGAGATTGCAGTGTATGATGAAAGTGTGCTGAGATAAGTTCGCGATGATTTCATGTACAGTAATTAACAAATAATAATCAAACAGGGAAGAGGAAGTAAATTCTGTTACTACAAAGCCTGTATTGAAAGGGAACAGCAAGAGATGAGCCATTACATACAAATGGACATCGTGAACATATATATATATATATATATATATATATATATATATATATATATATACTGTATATGAAGGGTTCAAAACCATAGTGGGCCAAGTGCCATTTACTAAACCGTATAAAAGAAGTGCTAAAATGAAGTTATTACTATAATTCAATGGAAACATATAGCAAGTAATATAAAGTATACACATTAAAACTAAATGATATGTCAATCTCCATTAAACTATGGTATTCACTTAACTTTAACCCTTGCTTTCTCAGTTTTTAATAAATGGCTCTTGGCCCACTATGGCTCTGAACCCTTCATATATGCCTCTGATTGAAGTTCTGGCTGATATAACATCTATTACCAGGCAGTATGTCTCACATGACGATATGTGTCAGAGGAAGAACAATTGTTTGTATGCGTCTGAAGATTGACTAGTGTAATATGTAGCTAGTCAGCGATGTATGCAAAGGAGGGGGAAAGGAACTGGCCACCCTACCCCATTATATCCTGGCCTATTGCCTCATAAGTGGTGCCTTCTTGGTGTAACATGTGAGGTCCAGACCTGTCTTCGGACAGTTGACTGAACAACAACAACAACAACAACAACAACAACAACAACAACAACAACATGCCAAGGACATGAAGTAGGGTTTATAAACCCTACCTCATGTCCTTGGCTATTGTCACTGTAGAGAGCTCCTCCGAAACAACAGGCATCATTTGATAAGGAACAAAATAGCACCTGCCATCAAGATCAACAACAGCAATTTAGTGTTTATGAAAATTCCACTATGTCACTTCCAATGAGAGTCATAGGGGAGCAGACATTATTGCTATTGGTTGCAATAAAAACGCACGCTACATTTTGGATCCCACCATACGATTTAAGACCTGTAGTGACCAGTCTTTGGAAGTAGACAACGAGAAGAAGCAAATTTATAAACCCACATCTGGCTTCTTTAAAAATTGTTATAATCTGAAGACAATTGAAATTATGGGCCTATTCATTGGAAGTAGAGGAACAATAACAAAATATATATATAATATATATTTTAATTTTTGTGAAATATTTAATTTACAGATCACAATCTGTGAAGAAATTGCCTTTATGGCCCTTAAATCATCTATTCAGATTTTGAAATATCATGTACAGAACAACAGCACATAATTTAAATTATTCAAATTTTGTTTTTGTTTTTTTTTTTCTCGCTGTTATTTATACTCGCTTTAACATCTTTGGTCATATCGCGAGTTAATCTTTGGTTGAAATCCGAAGGCTTGTGTACTATTGTTGAGACTGGTTCTATTATTGCGAACTAGATGGCGACTGTATTTATGTGTTACTGATTTGTTATGAATATGATTTCGGTGATGAATGAGGCCGGTGATATTCAGGGATGTTGTGGCCCGAATGTCTTGGCATTTGCCTTACGGTTGAGGAAAAACCTCAACCAGGAAATTCAACCTCACCGGGAATCGAACCCGGGCCCTCTGCGTAAGAGACCAGCATGCTAACCCCTACACCACAGAGGTGGTCCATATTTTTGTTATGTGTACTCTAAATTCACGTTTGTGTTCTTCTTTTATTATTTAAAATTATTATATTTTGTTAGATATACATAGTCATTTTAGGCTGGTCACTCTGTGGTAAGTTTTTGTAAATGAATAAATTAAGAATTCGTTGAATTTCAACCAATCAGAGCCATCTACAACTGCAATATTGCCGATTTTATATTATCACTTTTGCCTTGTTGCTGATAGTTCACAAAGTTGTTTCCTACGTGGTAGTCTATAAATGTATGTATTTTTAATATTAGACTAGAATATTTAATTCATCCATATTATTCCTGTAAGACAGATCTTAATTATACTACTCTAGGTCTGCCCTACTTTACAATTTTAGTTTCCTATGCCATGTCGTACGTCTCCCGGTTACTCCCTTTGCGCCTGATCATGATCAGACCTAAATATCTGTTTCTCTAGAACATACACCTACGAGCTACTATAGAAGACTCACTTTAATAGGACCACTTAAAATAATCGACTAAGCAAACTTTCCAAACATAACACATTCATCCACATAATATCTAAACAAACCACTCTTCTATATATCAATACTCATACACCGCACAATATTATCTAACAAGGAAAAGAAGGACAAACACACAAAACGAAATCAGATCAATAAATCATTAGATCTTAATATTTTCTTCCCATTTTATCTTCACTATCGGTAAGGTTCTTTCATTCATAATGTTTTGCCCAAGGGCAAGTCTTTCACTGGAAACCCAGCTTTCTATTTTCTGACTTCCTCTTTGTCTCCGCATATGATCCATTTATCGTAATGTCGTCTATCATCTTATATCTTCTTCTGCCCTGAAGTATTCTTCCGTTCACCATTCCTTCCAATGCATCCTTCAGTACTTACTTTCTTCTCAGCCAGTGACCCAGCCAATTCTTTTTTCTCTTCCTGATCAATTTCAGCATCAATCTTTCTTCACCCACTCTTTCCAACACAACTTCATTTCTTTTATTGTCCATCCACTTCACACGTTCCATTCTTCTCTTCTCCATATCCACATTTCAAATGCTTCTAGTCGTTTCTCTACACTTCGTCGTAATGTCCATATTTCTGCCCCATAAAATATCACACGTCACACAGAGCATTTCACTATTCTTTTCCTTAGTTCTTTTTCCAGAGGTCCGAAGAAGATACTCCTTTTTCTATTAAAAGCTTTCTTGACCATTGCCATCCTTCTTTTGACTTCCTGGCAGCCGCTCAAGTTGCTTCATAGTACACCCCAAGTATTTGAAGCTGTCCACTTGTTTACTGCCTCATTTGCAATTCGCAATTTGGCCTCACTGTAACACTGTAACCTAATTATTATCAATGAAGTCAGAAATAATCAATGTCAATTTCTTCGGCATCAGTACATCCAATAAATTTAATTTTACGGAGTGTCATTTCCTTAATTGTACTGTACATTCAAATAAATTTCTGTCTTTTAAAATGTTCTAGTGTTTATAATAAAAATGAATATTTACATTGTTGAGTTGTTTCTGTCTTTCATGTGTAGTTAGAATAGTTAACACTAGACGGCTCTGATCGTATTTCTAAATAAATATATTGATTCTTTCTTTACGAGTGAATTAGTCGGACATAACAAATGAAATATGATCAATTCAAGGAAGAAATAGCGTTATTTAAATGCGCACATCTAACATTGCATTTTATGCAGTACCGGTATCTACTAAATAAGTGTTAGGACTTGCACCTAAAGAAAGTTGTTTAGGTACTGTAGAGAAGGACATTTGTCGCTGCACTACCTGTGCTACCAGAATAAATAGTATGCTAATAACTTTCTTAAGACAACCTACTGTCAGCTACATTAAAAATTAAGTTATGAAGCTAGAAGAATAGAAATTTCACAGTTTAAAAGTGTAATAAGATATATTGTGTGGCATAATGTTGTTAAAGAATGAGTGAGCGTTGGTCTTGATGATTATGGAGTGTATTTGAAAAATTCCGATCAAATTAATATCGGTCAATTACTTCGAACACTTGTGACGATACATATTTTACATTTATCTGCTTTGCTCGATGGAATAATGACATACTTTTATTTAAAGTTTTATCGAAGTGTGATAAATCTGTCAGCATCTCCACCCAGCTCAATGTGCACAACTTCAGTCTAAGAAAGTAGGCGTAAAAGTAGTTTTGAAAACATGCTGATATTTCGCATTGTAGTTCGTTTTCAGGGACGATTACAACTCTTTTGCACAGTAGTTTTCATATTACTGTTATTATTATTATTATTATTATTATTATTATTATTATTGGCTATAGTTAACCCTACAAGTAAAAGTATATTTAGAGAATCTTAGTAGCGTTTTAGGATGGGAAAAGGAACGAAGGATGCAATTGGACTATTACGAACAATCGCCGAAAGATGCCTAGAGAAGAATAAAGAAGTGTATATAGTATTTATGGATTTAGAAAAGGCGTTTTACAGAGTGGACTGAAACAAACTGTTGGGATCCTGAAGAAAATAGTTGTGGACTGGAAAGAGAGAAGACTGTATGGGATGGAATTATATAAATCAATTAGAAGGAATTGTTCACTTAACTTACATGAATTGCACCAACTCTTTGAAATCAATTTCTGAACATCTATTGTTCAATACCTTTTTGAACATTGGCCATGCCATTAGCATTTCATTTAAATTCAGATTAGTTCAAACACATCTCTGATTTCATTTTCTCCATTGTCATCTTCGTTTCTGAAGTCCAATGTGGTTGTCGCATTTTTGCACATTTACATTCAAAGTTTGTTGCGTTTTTAGAAGTCGAGTAGCAAATTGCGACAAATGCGACTGTGGCTTAAATCCTGGTTTGCAGTGAAACGCCTGCCCCTGTGCCAAACACTGTGTATATGTAGTAGCAGATGAACTTAAATATTTTGTAGTAATACTTTATAGTAAGCAATATTAAAAGAGAAGTACAATATTTTGTTATTCTATATTTCGACAAGTGAGAGTTCAAGATAAATTTTTTAACCTAGGGTGGTCAGTAGAACATGTTGAATAGTTTGCAATGTTTCTTCACATTTACAGAGACAACTGTTTTCGATGTTAATAAGAAATATTTCAATATACGAAATTATTTTTTTTTTAATGGTTCTTCTGTCCTTCATAGGCTAACAGCTTTTTTGTATCGAATGAAAATCTGATCAACTTTTCCGGGATCATTGAATCCACGTATATCTGCGAACAATTTTTTCTAAAATGAACTTGATGAAAAATACTGCTCGTACACGTCTAATTGCCTATCATCTCGTAATTGCTTTTCGTTTATGTATATCCTAATATATACAGACTCGTTCTGACTAAATAGTATAGGCGATCTAGAGCTTATATGTGATTATTTATACAGTATTATATTTATATTATATGTGATTATTTATATGGCCTTAGTGACCATATAATGACTATATTACGTGTTTAACATGAAATGTTTAATGTAATGACATGCGTCATTAGTTTTGTACATCCCTAAGCGGAAGAGAAGCTAAGTTCATGCAGTTACCCGTTGATGTAAACACAGCAGCTACGCCTAAAATATTGTGGAAGGAGTGAAATCGATCATTTATACCTCCCCTCTCTTATGCCCATGTCATCCTGGCTATGGTAATATTTATTTAATTCTTGAGGCCATCCTTACCTAACCTAAATATATATACCAAGAATAAAGATGTTTCATGCAATCCAAGAGATTTAATAATTATCATGTCTTTTTAAAAATAGAATTGTTTTCCTGTAATTTGAATTGTTTTCAATTTGTTTATTCTTTTTTTAAGCATTACGCTAAATGGACAGGGCAAGGGACAGCAAGATGGTTTTCCCATAGGTGTACCAAGATGAGATAATGATCTAGAGATGAGATATTTATTAGAATTAGAGCGACGAAGATCAGAAATCTGACTTGAGGGGCGTATAGAGTTTTACGCCTCCGTATCTCACGTCATCGCATTGTCAGTTATGTGCCAAGTCTAAACTGGCGTAACACCTGTCATGCGATATGGCATCTTCTTATCGACAGATGTCACAGTTCTAGCAACTCTATGGTCATGTTCATTGCCACATCATGAGCCTGACGAAAGTAATGTTCCATGTTCCAGACTCGCATTTTGAAGTACTTATTAAAATAACATTTATGGAAGGAAATACAATCTTTGTTCACTTGATTTGGCTTTTCGAGAGCTGGGCTCGACCCGGGACGAGTCCTTGGACTTAGACTTGTACACCTTGTACAGGGTGATTCATAAGGTTGCGCACAAACTTAAGGAGCTTATAGAGGGGTCGAAATACAATAACTTTCGTATAGAAACTTATGGTCTAGGAAGTAATCCTGGGTCAGTGCAAGCCTGGGAATGTCAGGAACTACATTGCAGATGTAAGCTTACTTTGCAATGAGGAACTAGGTTCGATACACTATGAAATGATGAAGACTTTCCTCTGCCACCACTTTTGAATGCGGTGAGGCACAAGGTCTTCATACGAGACGTTCTTCCAGAACTGTTAGAGAATGTACCACTTGTCGTGCGTCGTCAGATGTGGATGCAACTAGACGGAGCACTTGCACACTTTTCTCTTCAAGTACGTGACATACTAAATGACACATATCCCGGCAGTTGGATCGGAAAGGAAGGTCCAGTTGATTGACCACTCCGCTCCCCTGATCTGACGCTTCTTGACATCTTCTTCTGGGGGCATATCAAAAGCCTCGTGTACGAGACACCAGCTCCCAGAAACACTTCTCAGTATTAAATTTAAAAAGTTACTTATGGATTTTATAAAAATTGAAGAATTTAAATTTATATATGCTTATTGCGTAGTAGATATAAGACAAATTGTATTATATACTTCTTAATTTCAATTCAGCAATCCGCCCCCGAGCACGAGTTATACTCTTTCAGGGGTGAGCTAAAGTTTTTCTGTTTATTTATATTTTATGTTACAATAATTATTAGAAAAATAAATGAATAAAATAAAAAAATCACGTACAGTATCGTAATTTGGAATTAAGAAATCACTTTTGGCTCAGATAGTGAGCCATAGTGGATCAAATCACCAAAGTGTTGCATCAATTAACATTACAATATTGTTTATATTTTATAAATCTAGAATTTGAGAATGGAGCAATAAAATTATTGCCAGTGAAAATAGATAATTCACTAGAGCAAATTAACTTTAAGTTGTATTATCTCAAAACTAAGTCTCATGGACTTGATCCACTTTAGCTCTGAACATCTATGAAGAATTGCTTCCCTAGCAACAAGTTTCTGTGTGGGAATTCTAACTTTCAGTCTAACAACAATAGCTGTAATACAGCAAGAAACACAATCGTGTAAAAAAGAGTGTTACATGAACGTAAGTCTGATTTTCAATTGTATTTGATTTATTTGTAGAGCCACCGGCGTAGCACTTGCCTCCTGATACAGAGCTGCGCTCGGGCGTGGGTTCGGTTCCCTCTTGGGACGATTAACTCGTTGAGTTTTTCCGAGGTTTTCCCCAGCCGTTAGGCGAATGTCGGGTAAACTGTCTCGAATCCTCGACCTCATATCGCCAAATATCATCTCGCTACCACCAATTCCATCGACACTAAATAACCTAGTAGTTTATACAGCATCGTTAAATAATGAAAGATTTAAGGATAAAAAATATTTATTTGTAAAAATGTACTCGGTCACATTGTGAATAAGGCTTGGTTAGTTTACAATCGGACATACATGCTTCATCGCAGCAATATAGGAAAATATGAGCGCGGTTCACACTCCTGCGACAAAGTAGTTCTAAGTGAAATAACTTTTGAACATCTGGTTTAAAAATTGCGATTCTGGTGCTTTAATTATTAAATGGTTTGTAAATGATTTTGCTTGTATTTGTCTTTAATTTCATCCGTTCTGCTTACTACAATTCCCATTTTATTTAATTTGAAACAACTGTGTCTTCTTAAAGACTGATATAATAGGATCCATGTTCTCATAAAATGCTGTGCTCAAAATAGTCCATTGAATTGGATCCCTCTAGTGAATCGTCGTATAACCATTAACCCAAGTTCGATATTGTAAGTAACTATACTCTTTAATAAATAACATTTAAATACAATTTCAAATATCAAAAGTTTAACAATATATGTTACAAGTAAAATGTTTATCGTCTTGAATATCTTTTCTAATTTTGAATGTTATATTACATTTTGTAAACATTTTATATCGTGTGTAAACAATATAAACTGTCAAAAAATACTGGTGATAAAGCATAAATTACTAAACAATAAAAGTCTAATTATTTTTCTGTAACTTTTGCGGTTTCCCTAAAAAAAATGTTATCTGTGAGTCTAATGTTTTTGGAAATGATAGTAGACCCTCATTATTTACTTCGATCCGCCTCGAACATTGCAACTGTGGTGATAACCTTATTTAAAAATTAGGGCACTTTGTTGTCTTTCTACTGCGGTGGTGTTGGCGTGTGTTGCACGGAAGGTCATTGGCAATGACGTTCACATTTACTCGAACAGTAAATATTAGACTACTATCAGTCCTAAAAACGTGATATTTTGGGAATTAAAAACAAAAATATAAGAAAAACAAAATTTCACTACACATTATGTTTAGTAGACCGAGATGTACAAGCTGTATAATTTTGGCAGTTTATATCGTTTACATCCTACGTATTACAAGTTAAAAAATAAATAATGAGCCAATTTATTTCTTGAGAGAACTGTTATATCGTTTTAAGCAGTTAATATAGTTCACTACATGTTCCTGATTTTATTTGCGAATTCACGAACAGCTTCGAAGAAATTTGTCACTGTGGGCTTTATTAGTTTTGTTGGTAATACAAATCCTGTTGCAGTGTTCGTGAGTTCGACAGTGTAGGAGAATTGGACCCCTGCTTTAGCCTTCATCCAGTCGTCACTAGCTCCAGCTGCTGCGTCTGCAAACGAAAATTATCTGCGTAATATCATTCATAATTAAAAGAGAATGTTCTAAAATCAACAGCTCGAAGTGTTATTTCGGAAGTCGCGAACCGTTGCGTGTGGTAAAGAAAATCTTAAATAAAATAGTAACTATATTAAGAACTGTAAAACACTAAGAAGTTCCCCAAAAATCTTAAAACCTACATTAGAATAATTTTCTGTCGGTCTCTTGGAAAACATACGGCTGACATAACTTTCCTTCGCTCTTTCCTTTTCAACAAGATCTTGAGACCAAATGTTAACATTCTGCCTTCGACCTTACTGAATTTATATTCTCAGATACAGTGGGAATTTCCTGTTAAGTGTTCAGAGAAAGCACAACAGTGCACATTGATGTATTTAAATGAAAGGTTAGATCATACTGCCTCTGTTGTAGAATACAGTTTGAATTTGCTAGCGACAAGTAAACGATAACTAAGTACAGTCGACTCCGGATATAGTGAACCTCTGCGGACTTGCACATTTTGTTCACTATATTCGAGGCTCACTAAATCCGAAGTGTCTCTCCCCTAACCTTAAATGACAGGAATTAATGAAATTGTGAACAAGAAAATAAAATACTATACAGTAATTAAAATATTTCATTTTTGTGGAATGGGTTACACTGTATACTGTTACTCATAGTTGATTTACTTAAACTATGCTGTCGACCCACGTCCGCTTGCGAAAGATCACGTTCAATGTCACTTATAATATTCGCCTTATCTTTCAAAGAAAACACTACGCTTTGACATTTTTGTACAGTGCATTCACTGTTCGAACACTAGAAACAGACTGATCTGGTAGAAATGACAAACGCTGTTATAGTGTGACTGCGTACTCAGCCTTGGAATTTCCCGGAAACTGGGAGGGGATTGATGGAGTTTGAAAGCCATCGGAATCTTACCTTCATTTTATGCTCTGGACACAATATCCGTCCCCTTTTAATAAAAGAAGGCAATTTCATTTTCAGTTGTTTCGATGCTATCCGTCATAATGGAAGTGTTTCTGAGAACACTTCAAACTGCATACACCTTTATTAAGAAAATGGACCTCTGTGTAATAAAAGGGTCATTGCTAATTTAAAAGAAACTATCGGTATGACACTTAACTTTTGTAAATACTGTAACTCGATTGCAAAAGAAAATTCGAAATTTTCTGAATATTACGGAAGTTAAATTCTTCAGATACTCCTGTATAAGGTTGGATAATCACCATATCAATTGCGTCATTGTATCATTTTGGCTTATTTGAAAATTTATGACTCAATTTTTTAAACTGGCTCTGAATATTGTAGGCTACGCGTCTAATCTCTGTATTTTCTGGATTTTTTAAATAGAACCCCTTGAGTGGGTATCATTTATTTGTTTTTAGTGCTGTTAGGTTAAAACACGTATTACAGAATGTAAGATAAAAAAACGGAATGATCATATCCCAATGTTAATAATTACTAGATTTATTTATAATAATAAAAAATAAAATATCGTTAAAGGAAAAGAATGAATCATAGACCAATACGAATGTGTGTACAATTACACCATGGAAACGTATAATATCCTACAATACATCCATAACCTCTCTTCTATGGCGCTATTAGCAGAAAAGGAGACGATACTCAAGGGTTTGTTACTGGAGCTACCTAACAGTTGTGAGCAGTATGGGATGAAGATAAATGCAAATAAGAAGAAGACCATGGTTATCGAAAGAAAAAAATAAAGAAGGTAAACGTGCGAATTCTAAAGGAGGCAGTAGAGCAAGTGGACAACTTCGAATACTTGGGGTGTACTATAAGCACTAACATGAGCTGCTCCCAGGAAATCAAAAGGAGGATAGCAATGACAAAAAAAGCTTTTAATGGAAAAAGGAGCATCTTATTTGGACCTCTGGAAAAAGAAGTAAGGAAGAGACTAGTGAAGAGCTTTGTGTGGAGTGTGGCATTGTATGGGGCTGAAACATGTACATTACGAAGAACTTAAGAGAAGCGAATAAAAGCATTTGAAATGAGGATATGAAGAAGATTGGAGCGTGTGAAGTGGACAGACAGAATGAGAAATGAAGCTTGCAAAGTTTATAGTTGTAAAGTTGTAAACAGTTTTTGATACAGGGTGTATATTAACAAGAATAAATTATCAATGAAACATATTTGACAATAAGTTAACGATGCGAGGGGATTGAGTTTTGTGCTTCGTAACTTCAAAAATACTAAGTAATTGAATGTAAACTGAAATGAAGCATAGAATTCAGTAATTAATGATCATACTTACATAATACTCCCGCAGCGCTTCCTACTGTGTATGATTCACCACCTGCTTTCACGTGAGCATTGTTTACAGCTAGTCCCAGTGCCGTCTATTATGGAACAGAAAAGCAGTGTGTATACAGAGTGTTATAAAAATCTCTCCAAATGAAGAGCTTATTTCCAAAGTGACGTAAATCCATATAATACAAAACCTGAGGAGCCACGATGTTTTATTTCCTTATAACTAAATTCAGATATGAATACGTATAAATATAATGTAGCTTCATTCATTATTTGTATACTCATCCTAACAATGTATTTTAAAAATCTTGTGTTATTGGAAATGGTAATAGTTACCTCATATAACTTGGAGCTACTACGTTTTGAATCTAAATTATTTATTGACATAGGCTATGTTCTGAGTGACGTTTATGAACATTTAAATGAAGGGTTCAGAACCACAGTGGGCCAAGCGCCATTTACTAAAACAATAGAAACAAGGGTTAAAATGAAGTTATTACCATAATTCAGTGGAAACATATAGCAAGTAATATGAAATATGCTCATTAAAACTAAATGATATGTTAATCTGCATTAAACTATGGTATTCACTTAACTTTAACCCTTGCTTTCTCCGTTTTTAATAAATGGCGCTTGGCCCACTATGGTTCTCAACCCTTCAAATGTTTAATATATACCTACATTGCAGATATGTTATTGATTATAGCCTATATGAAGTCCACCACTTATTACAGCATTTACATGAGCAAAATATATTTTAAAATAAATGTTCAGAACATGAAGCAGGCTACATGACATTGTACTCAATCATCGCTATCACTTTCACTATCATTATGAATGTTGCCAGCTAGAAAAAAACATTTGTTAATAAAACGGGATCGCAGGATGGTTCTGAGTTATGCGGAGTTTATTTAGAAGCATCTTTATGTCTTTCATCTTCACCTGTTTCACTGGGTGGCCTAACAGTGTTGTCGGAGCCGCCATTTTCAGTTTACTATCTACGCCAGCCGTCGGCAAATTTGTACTCACTATGACATCACTGGACGCAAGCCGCAATACATAAGATGTAATATCAATCGAGGAGTATACTGCTTGTTCAGTTCAAAATGCGTCGTGGCTCGCTGTATGCCGTCATGTGGCTAGTCGTTGAGCCTAGAGAATTCAATCTTCCTACACTTCCACAGAGCCGTATTACGTATGTGCAAGAGAAGTTGCCTAGCAAGTACGGCGTTCATTCTGAAGAGTACTTACCGATACGTACGGTAACGCCTGTAGTGGCAGGAATGTGAACTGTTTGGAAACACGTACTGAGGTGAGTTTTTTTCTTACTGTCGGGATATGTGGAGAGGGTTAAGACGATTACTTACGTATTTGTTGACATTAACTTCGACGGTGAACATGGACACGAAGCATTTGATTAATGTTGTGGAATGTTGCCGTACGCAACCGATGATAACAGTACTCTGCGTACGACTTGCCCGCGCAAAACACAGTTCGAAAGAGGTTATGGTAGCACACAGACCGTACAGACCGCCATCTGTTGCTACGACATTCAAGTTATACCGTACACGTTCTCAAGTTCAGATAACAATAATAATCCGTGGCGCTACAGCCCATGAAGGGCCTAGACCGACCAGCCGGCTGCTGGCCTCACACCCACATGCCGAAGCAGAGGTGGACGATCATCCAACCAGAATGGAGGTATCGTGTGGTTAGCGCGATGATCCCCCCAGCCGTTATAGCTGGTATTCTCAACCGGATTTCGCTACCTAGCGTAGCTCCCCAAGTGCATCACGATGCTGGGTGGGCACCGGTCCCATACACTGGCCGAAATTTCATGAGAAAATTTCTTCCCCCATGAGGACTCGAACTAGCGCGCATTCCGTAACGCGAGTCCTAGGCAAGATGCCTTAGACCGCGACGCCACGGCGCGGGACCAAGTTCAGATTGACCGCCTTAATTAATAGACAACTTCTCTGACATAAAAGCTGAAACTCGCTTCAAATCGCTGACTCATGACAGTGACGTCATGACAACTTTGAAATGAACACCCAGTAGAGCACTCCGTTCGGATCCCAGTGGCGGAATCTCAACACAATGATCTGACGTAGACTACACAATATTGGTTTATAGAGGGGCAGATTATATTTTATTTCACCTTTATATTTACTGTGCTACAACAGCCTAGTAAAATACGTCACAAATTGCCACTCTTAATACAACTCGTAAATTTTCGTCTGCTAGTCACAATCTTTGTTTAGGTATTTGAAGTTTTCGTTGAGAAAACAAGTTATGTTCCGAAATATATTGAATATAGAGGCAGACATAGCAACTGTATAGGGTAGCGGCAGGTGACCTATGATAGGACTACACATAAGTTATTATTTTTTCTATAGAGAGAATTTTATACAATGGCAACGTTTTATGTCCTCACTTATTTCCAGCTCTATTAATAACATGTTAGTCCATCAAGTAGACTTTTTTAAAGTCATATTTCGATTCCCGTATGTTACTACAGATACAAGTTCCTTTATGTTCAGATTCATTTCTTGTATAAATTTTCCTCATGCTTGGAAAACTCCTCTCCTGTTGTATTTTCTTAAAGTGCAATGACATCGAGCAAATATTCTTATAGCTACAGAGAGATCCTTCGTAACTCTGCGGTTGAACATTACTAATTCTACTCTGTCAATATCTGTGCTTCCACCTAAAGCGAGAGATTATACCACTGTTTATGCATCTTTGATTTAATTCTAGTTCAGCTATTGTTTCAATATCCCTCATCCTCCTTTGTATTGTACGTGTGGATAATTTCATACCGTTAAAAATATCAGATTATTCGGGGCAAATATTGTTAGCAACTTTATTTAGATATGTTTTAATGAACTGTCCTTCATTATAGGACTTCGACGATTTTGCGATTTCCAAAGCAGTAACATAACTTGCATGGAGTTCCCTTTGATTCGTAGCTTGTTTCATCATATTTTAGTACCGGAACTATTATGTCAATTTTGTTTGTTTTAATGTTTTAATTGTCCAACCTACGAAAAGAAAATCATGTTTATAGTTATTTTCTACTGTATACATTTCCGTTTACAATTACATTATATATGTTCATGCTTACCTATGATTGAGAATTTTTCGCATTACAAACCAGAACATGGTACCATCGCGGGATAGTATATCTCGCTGAAAGGTGGCTGAAGACCATATAATTAAAAGAACTTCACTTTGAAGATTAGATTAATATCATTTTAAAACACACTCCATCTAAAATTTTACTCGAAAACCTACATTTCTTATGATGAGACAGTATCTGTAATTTCTATTATTGTATAGCTAACATTTTAAAACATAACTAAGTTTCAGTTGATTATGAGTCATAGAAGGGAATTAAAAATCTATTTCATCTTAATAGGGTATTTTTTTGTAGAAATTATTGATTAAGTATTAAGAACTTACCATTTCTTTTGCGTCATCAGCGGGTCTTTTTGTGTATCCCCACGGATGTAAGATAAACTGCGAAGAAGAAAATTTTGTAATAATCTTAACATTTTTCGCTAGTAGTAGGTACCCGTATTTATCATGTTCATAACTTATACAGAGTGTTTTTTAGTAGGTTATTTTACGACGCTTTATCAACATCTTAGGTTATTTAGCGTCTGAATGAGCTGAAGGTGATAATGCCGGTGAAATGAGTCCGGGGTCCAGAACCGAAAGTTACCCAGAATTTGCTCATATTGGGTTGAGGGAAACCCCCGGAAAAAACCTCAACCAGGTAACTTGTCCCGACCGGGAATCGAACCCTATACAGATTGTTAAAAAAGTATAGAATATTACTCATAACTTCTTAAATTTTAATTAAAAAAAAGTTTTATACAAAGCTGTTGGAGATAAACCATAAATTTGGTATCAGTGTTGGAAAAACGTTAGTTATTCTGACATGCAGGGTATGGAAGTAAACTTTATTTTTTTAAATGGCACCTATATTAAAATTTACATATTCCGAATTGCCATTAAATTTTACTATGAATGTGTAGAAATTTTACTCATTCACTGGTTTCATGTATTTAAACTATTTATTAAACTTATTTCGTTAACTTCACACTTAAGACAAATGAGTATGTAAAATCGTGTTGAGTAGGACATAAAACTAAAAAAAAGCTCTATTACTAACCAAACTTTACCACAGATGCTCAAAATGAAAAGCATTCACAGCCAAACAATGTTCCAGTCTATAACGAAAACTATCCATTGTGATATGAGATGGACCAGATCAGTCATGTAACTGTAAGAAAGACAATGGACTGTTTTTATGATAGACTAGAACATTGTTTGGCTTTGAATGGTTCTCATTTTGAGTTCTTTTGTAAAGTTTTGTTAGTAATAGTGTTTGTTTTATGCTGTTTTGAGTTTTAGCTTGAGGGTATTGACATGTTTCGGTGCGGATAAAGAAAACTAATGCAATATCTTATTTAACAATTTAGGAAAAATGATGGTATTTATACAATTTGTCGCTCACAGCTTGAGAGATGATAAAGACATGTTCGTATTGAATTCGCCAAAGACATTATTTAAACTGCTTGAAGGAATACTCAATTCTTAGGATCATCCGGGACAACCGATGAAATCTGGCCGAGTTGTTCTAAGATGCTGTGGTCACAGCTATAAAAATTATATCCTATAGATTTTGATTGTAATTGTGATTGTTATTGGAGAATATTATCTGTGGAAGGTACAGCACCTCTTAAGTTTCAGTATTTCAATACAGTACATCATTAAAAGCTGTTAATTTAATGGAGAATGGAATTGGATTTTCGATGAAAATTTTTATTTTTTATTTTTTCAAACTGTTATTTGATTTTCCCCACATTAAAATAGTGTACCATATGTGACTGCACTAAAATTGTGTCTATTATAATTTTTAGATTTTCTGAGGAGGGGTACACAAGTTTTAATAAAATTGTAACACTTATTTTCCAAAACTTTACGGATTTTGGTCGGAAAATTGCGTATTTTTTATTTTTACAATGTATTCTGTCATATTAACTCTTTAAATTAGGGTATCACATATGATTATACTAAAATTATATCCATGTTAAGGAGACACTAGGGTGATAAAATGCTGAAAATTTAGTAAAATCACTTTTTTGTTTTTTTATGGTCGTAATTATATTCGAGACTGTTTTAAATTATCTAGCCATGTAATTAAATATGACCTAACTTACGGTGCATGAATGAATTTAGAGAAATGTTTTTAATGCTCTTTTCTCGACTTTAAAATTTTAATCAGATTATTGAATTAAAAAAGCTCTTTGCACAGCATTTATTGTCAGATTTGTCTGAAATTTGTCACAGAGATCAATTAAATATTGATAAATAAAATTTAATTAGCATTTGTATGACATATATTAAGTTCCTGCGGGGCATATTAATATTGCACTTCGATTAAAATATGCTGTAATGGTAAATGCATGAAATTAAAAAAAAATATTGCTGCTGTCTATTTGGACTGAGCTCAAAAAGCTAATTAATTTATATTTCTATGACAATTTTCAAACTTTTGAGCAAATATGGACCAACAATTTTGGGAAGTTTGACGCAAGGGTTTTTTAGCGACGTCAATATAAAATATATTTAAAAAAATATTAGCCCAAATAGCACCAAATTTTGTACAGCACAGATGATAGTATTGTAGGCCTGTTTATGTAGTTAAATGTCACAAATTTTAGATGAAAATTGTATAAGTTTAAAAAAATCTTATGTTTCCCCTTAATTTTTAGTTTTTTCTTCTTCAAAAAGGGGTGTAGTATATGTATATATAGTATGTCTTATTTCAACGCTCATTTTCCGTAAGTTTATTTTTGTCATACAAAGGAAATCTTTTCTAAGTTTATATTTATTACAGTAGATCTCCAATTATCCGGACTAAAAGGGGGTAGTATGATCCAGATATGCAGGAATCTGGATCATAGGATCGGAAGTGAAAAGAGTCTAGAAACATCAGTAGTAAGCTACTGCATGTATCAAAAGTGCAAAATGAGTATAGGCCTACAGTTTATAATAAACAAAGTTACACATATTCAAACAAAATAAAATTTTAAATGTATTACAATTATAAGAACTCTTCATATTCCATACAGAATAGAACTTTACTTATGTATGATAGCACAGTGCACGAAATAAAAAACTTAAACGTATGCAACTTTCTTTGAATAAACAATTTCAAACTGTCCTGAAACGTGATCCGGATAATTGGCGATCCGGATATCTGGAGTTCGGATAAATGGAGTTCTACTGTATTAGAAAGCATACATTTTTAGGAATTGTTTATTTGGATGTTTTACATGTTCTGAAATTATGTTTTTGAAATTTTTTAAATTTCGGAGATGTACCAGACGAAAATGTACTGAAAATCGCTTAAAAATATGCATATGGGAAAAAAATAATTTCTCACTAAGAAAATAAATTAAAGAAAAAACTACTGTTTGAGCACAATTCAAGTTATGAGTACATAAGCTGCAAAAAATCAGCTGTCTAGGTTCTATAGTTTTCGAGAAAAAGTTCTTTGTGCAAGATATAATTTTGTCAAGATAGGCAATTCCTTATCTTTTTAATATGTTTTATTGTTATTGATATACTAGTGTTAAAGGTTTGTTAATTAAGGATGAATAATATATGAATTATTATATGAAATGCTGAAACTTACGTTTCCATAGGAGTGAAATGAGATATATAATTTGATCCGACCCTTGAGTCGCAGTGCGTAATCTCTTAATGCTCTGGTTTCTGGCTCCGAGAAGGGCTTTGGTCCTGCGTAGGTGTCACCGCATGGGTTTGGTCCCGTTCCTATTTCTGAATGTCAAAACCAAAGATCCCATAAGTCCATACACATTTACGATTGATCTGTGGTCCAAGCTTTATACTTACCTATCTGCTACATGAAATAACAACTCAACTGTGTGACTTATGTTTAGATACAAATTGGCAAACGTTCTATTCTAGTCCCATGTATCTACTACTATAAGAAAATTAATTAGCTATCGATTCCTATATATATGACCAAATCTGAGAACTAATATGGATACTTTAGTATTAATTTAGACTTCATATTGGAAAGAGAGGAGACTGTTCAGTAACCTTTATATGAAACAACGAGTCAAAGTCAGGAAAGGAGAAGAAATGTTAGAAGGAAGTGGAATAGGGAGAGGAGTACGACAAGGATGCCATGTATCACCTACCCTGTTCAGTATCTATTGGTACTAGGAGGATTTAGCGAAGAAATGTTTTCAGAATATGAGAGTGATGATTAAAAAGAGGAAGAAGAATAAAGTACATTAGATTTGCTGATGATGTGACGTTGTTATCAGAAGAGGAGATGATATTAAGAGATATGCTACTGGAGCTAAATGACAGCTGTAAGCATTATAGGATGAAGATAAATGCAAACAAGACGAAGATCATATTAATTTGTTAGAAGAAAAATAAAGAAGGTAAACGTGCGAATACTAAATGAGGAAGTAGAGCAAGTGAACAGCTTCAAATACTTAGGGTGTACTATAAACAGTAACATGAGATGCTGCCAGAAAGTAAAAAGGAGGATGACAGTGGCAAAGGAAGCTTTTAATAGGAAAAGGAGCTTCTTCTGCGGACCTATGGCAAAACATAAGGAAAAGATTAGTGAATTGCTTTGTGTGGAGTGTAATATTGTATGGAGAAGAAACATGGACATTACGACAAAGTAAAGAGAAGCGACTAGAAGCACTTGAAATGTGGATATAAAGAAAAATGGAGCGTGTGAAATGGACAGACAGAATAAGAAATGAAGTTGTGTTGGAAAGAGTGTTTGAAGAAAGAGTAATGCTGAAAATGATCAGGAAAAGGAAAAGTAATTGGTTGGGTCACTGGATGAGAAGAAACTGTCTACTGAAGTATGCAGTGGAAGGAATGGTGAACGGGAGAAGAGTTCGGGCAGAAGAAGATATCAGATAATGGACATTAAGGTACTTAGGTCATATACGGAGACAAAGAGGAAGGCAGAAAATGGGAAAGATTGGATAATGTTGGGTTTGCAGTGAAAGACCTGCCCTTAGGCGGAACACTATGTATATACCTATGTAGGAGTACCTAATCACTAAACCTCGGAATTTAGAATACTTGTCTTTTTTATGTGGTATTAAAGTAATGAAACGAGAAAACGCATAATGAAGAGTTGTTATACAGTCAATACACATTAAAGCTTATTTCTTGATTTCTATTTCTCAAGTGTCTTTTTTTTTAACGTTTAACATTTTTGCGAAATTCGTTCCCGTCTGAACCTTGTTTAAAAATCAATCAGAAGGACTTTTGCGGCCACGTTGGTGTCAAGTACCGCTCATTCAATTCGAATCAAGTTGGTTAATTTTGTGGATGAATTGAACGGTTTCTGTATTGTTGTTAGAAACAATGCCCGTTGGACATTTTACTTCTCTCCGTAAAGGAATCTAAAAATTGTCATTTTGTACTTTCATATATTCACTTGTTTGTTTGTTCGTTAATTAATTAATTCATTCATTTGCTAATAATTAAATCGTTAATTCATTTATTCAATAATTCATCTATTTATTTCTTCAACAATTAATTAAGTCAATCATCTATTTAATAGTTAATTGATTTATCCGTTTGTTCAAGAGTAATTGATTCATCCATTTGTTCAGCAGTTAATTACTTCTTTCAGTATTAATTAATTAGTTTGTGCGATAGTTAATTCACTTCTTCTGTATTTATTGTAGTTATTCATTTGTTATATATTGAAGCAATTCATTGATTCGTTCAAAAGTTAATTCATCCATCCATCCATCCATCCATCCATCCATCCATCCATCCATCCATCCATTTAATAAATTCGTTCTTTTATTAATCCATTAGACTATTTTTAACGTGCAATCATTTATTCGTACGCGCCTTCGTTCATTCGTATGTGCGTTCGTTCATTCGTACGTGCGTACTTTCATTCGTACGTGCGTGCGTTCATTTGTATGTGCGTTCGTTCATTCGTACGTGCTTTCATTCATACGTGCGTTCGTTGATTCGTACGTGCGTTTGTTCATTCGTATGTGCGTTCGTTCATTCGTACGTGCTTTCATTCATACGTGCGTTCGTTGATTCGTACGTGCGTTTGTTAATTCATACGTGCGTTCGTTCATTCGTACGTGCTTTCATTCATACGTGCGTTCGTTGATTCGTACGTGCGTTTGTTCATTCATATGTGCGTTCGTTCATTCGTACGTGCTTTCATCCATACGTGCGTTCGTTCATTCGTACGCGCGTTTATTCATTCGTACGTGCGTTAGTCCATTCGTTCACTTGTTTGTTAATTATTATTAATTTATTCATTTTTTACTTTGTTTTTTCATTAATTTCGTTCTCTCATATTTCTTCATTCATTACTTCGTATATTCGTTGCTGAATGAATGGACGTGAAAGAACAGGAACTCTAACTGAGCGATCTAGAATAATGAGATGATATTTTTTGTTTTGTTTTGCATGTTTAGAATCTAAATTATTCTTTTTCAATTAATTAATTAATTCAGCTAGTCCGCCTAATCAACCTATGAGATAGATGTCGGAAATCAAGTTACGATGCTGAGAGTAAAGTTAATCAGAGCTGCACTGGTTCATCAGTGAGTACGAAACATGACGTGATCTCCTGGTGGTAGAATAGTTTGTGCCAATATTACAGTATGCAGTTACGTAAATATCTTTAGTTGGATTTGAAAGAGCAGGAACACTAACTCAGAAATCTAGAATAATGACAGGATTTTGTTTTGTTCTGTTTTGCATATTTAAAATTTAAATTATTCTTTTTCAAAAGTTGTTCTACAAGGCATTTTATAGTCTATTTTCTTTTTTAAAGGTATTCTAACCCTTGTAGCACCACAACATCTATCTATAATTCCAGATAAAAGTAGGTTTTTATGTGATTTATGTATCCGTAAACTGTGGTTCAAAACAATTGCTAGCATTTCTTTTTCGCATACTACAGGAGAGAAGCTAGATGGCAGAAATTAATCTAGGCCTAAATAAAATAAATAACGTTATATCAACGGCACACATGTGAATAGAATGGTCCACAATGCCAGTTAGGTTAGATAACTTATCTGAAAGATTTCAATTTATTTATCTCAAAGTTTAATTGTAGTAATGTTACGGATCTATTGGTTAATTTAAAATAAATACTTTTTCTCTAAATTTAAAAATATCGTGCTGATATAGATTGGTTAATTAAAACACTTATGGAACATGATTGACCGATCGGCTCGGGCACTGGAGAAAGCATTTACAATCCTTCATCAATCAATCAAGCAAACAAACATATATATATATATATATATATATATATATATATATTCTTTGAGATATTTCAAACGAAAAAGTTTAATACAATTTTGCTCGTTTTTGCTTCCTTTCAGAGATAAAAGTTGTTTTATATGAAACATTTCATAGCGTGTTTTGGGAGAGCCATTGATTTAATTCCCAATATGCTCAGTCAGTTTAAGACAGCAGTATATTATGATAACAAATTATTGAAAAAAATTCAGTTTTGTCCTTTAAATGAGCATGAATTTGATCCGAACAAATGTAACTTTTCGTTCTGAATGGGAATTTTAAAATGTTACATTTTTCTTGTTAATCTGTGAGAGAATGAATTAAAACTACAAATTAACATAACACTGATCTTAACATAAATTTAATGAAGATGTTACTTACCATTCCAATGAAAATCAAAATTCCTATTCCCATCAACTCCATAGCAGGCATTACTTACTCTAGAACGAGTCTTCCTCCACATGCGATCCTGAAATAATTATGAATTAATTCGCTAGTGTTATCTTGTTCGTTATCACAGACAATAAAGATTGGGAACAAATGAATAGTTCTTCCTCCCTTATAAATGATCAGCATCATGTTGTGAGCCACAATACCACCAATACCCTCAACAACACTACTACCTCACTGTCACCAGTAACACCAACATCATCTTATGAATATGATCATCATCTACCTTCAGGGACTGGAATATTTGACCTGTTTCTTTCTCGAACTTGTGAGGTTTATGTTTTTTAAGGGGAGACTCCACTGAAAATCATGAACATTTTTCCAAAATAATTTTATCGACTATTTCACTTCTTTAGAATGCATATTTTCATACCTCAAATGGATTTAGTTGAATTCTGATTACAAATATGTTCAAAAATTTTTTAATTAAGGAAGAAAAGCTGTCAAAATTATTTTTTCATTAAAGAATTCTTTTTCAAATTTTCTAATTACAAATCTAGTAACTTCTTATTCTAAAGTTGGCTTCCTGACGTTACTAGATGAATGTAGCGGAGGAGAATTTTAATAGTTATGTGTTACACAAACATTTATTTTACTTTCAAATCCTTTTTTCCGTAAGATTATTTTTCTGATTAAACACCAACTTTTTTGTGCAAAATATTAATCAGTCTGGGTAAAATTTTTACTGCAAGTAATTATGAGATACCTTAAAGTTTCTATGCATTTATGTTGTAATAAATGTTGCTAGTTAATTTTATATATATTTTTTTCATGAATTCTTGAAAATAATATTTTCAGAAGTTGAAACAGTTCTTTAATGCGAATAAATGAGATATTTGATAAAATGAATGCGAGTGTCATTCGCACAGTGCAAGTGCTTTGATCGCTTCCCTTGCAAGGACCGCGGCAGTCCAACTCCTTGTGCAGGCTTTTAACATCTTCGGCGATCCTGATCTCTTGCTGTTCTGTCGTCCTTCTCCCCCCCTCAAGGGGATTTATTAGGCTACGTCCATTTTCGTCTTTCCCCTTAAACATTCTCTGAAGTTCGTTAAGTGGAATGGTGAAAATCGAAGTGAGAGAAGTGACCAACAGGCTTGGAACTCACATATCTATATTTTCTCAGCTCCAAATTTCCTTGCAAGGACGCTGTCTCGCGTACCTTTATATATTTCTCCTCCTCTCCCCCTCACCCATTGACAATGTCACTGAACGTTCTTGTCCTTTGGTGTATCGTGTTATTCTTATTCCTCATTCACAGTCCATCAAATATGGTGACCGACTTCTGATCACAAAAAATACGGGGATGTGAAGCCTGAATTCATTGATGGAACTGTTTAAATTTTTGATGTAAAATTATCAATTTAACTATAACACAAATATGATTTATGTCAGATATTGAGTACAATAATATTTAAAAATACAATATTTCTCTGTTTTAACGTGTTTACATTTGTCAATAGAACGCTGCAAAACATTTAACTTTTTATCGATATGAAAATTGAAAAAAAAAAAAAGGAAGGTAAACTCTTTACAAGCATATGTGGGGGCATACAGGAATACCAAAGATTGGAGGATCAGAAGAACTGTACTATATTGATTGATACCTACTAAACTATCGGTATCAATGTCAGTTATAGATATATTTTGAGATTATTATTATTGGATTGCATTAAAAATTGTCGATCATGATTGATAAAGAAAAATACGGGAGGATTAAGGTATTAATACGGTAGCTGGGAGGATCCAAAGATATTAGGTAAAATATGGGGGTTCCCGGAAAATAGGGAGGATTAGGATATCAGTACGGAAACCGGGAGGATCCAGAAATATTAGCTAAAACACGGGAGTTTCCGAAAAATAGGGAGGATTAGGATATCAGTACGGGGACCGGGAGGATCCAGAAATATTAGCTAAAATACATGAGTTCCCGGAAAATACGGAAGGATTAGGGAGCCGGTAGGATCCAAAAATATTAGCTAAAATAGAGAGATTCCGGAAAATACAAGAGGATTAGGATATAAATAAGGAGCCGGGAGGATTAAAAATATTAGCTAAAATGTGAGAATTCACGGAAAATACAGGAGGATTAGGTTATTAGTACGGGAACCGGAAAGATCCAAAAATATTAGATAAAATACGGGAGTTCCCAGAAAATACGGGAAGGTTAGAATATCGGTACGGGAGCCTGGAGAATCCAAAAATATTAGCTAAAATAGGGAGTTCCGGAAAATACGAAAGGATTAGGATATCAATACGGGAGCCGGGAGGATTAAAAATATTAGCTAAAATACGAGAGTTCCCAGAAAATACAGGAGGGTTAGGATATCGGTACGGGAGCTTCGAGGATCCAAAAATATTAGCTAAAATACGGGAGTTCCCGTAAAATACGTGACGGTTAGGATATCGGTGCGGGAGCCTAGAGGTTCCAAAAATATTAGCTAAAATACGGGAGTTCCCGGAAAATACGGGAGGGTTATGGTATCGTTACGGGAGCCTGGGGGATCCAAATGTATTAGGTAAAATACTGTAGCTCCCGGAAAATACGTGACAGTTAGGATATCGGTACGGGAGCCTAGAGAATTAAAAATTATCAGCTAAAATACGGGAGTTCCCGGAAAATACGGAAGGTTTAGGGTATCGGTACGGGAGCCTGGTGGATCCAAATGTATTAGCTAAAATATGGTAGTTCCCGGAAAATACGAGAGGGTTAGGATATCGGAACGGGAACCAGGAGGATCCAAAAATATTAACTAAAATACGGGAGTTCCAGGAAAATACGAGAGGGTTAGGATATCGGTACGGGAACCAGGAGGATCCAAAAATATTAGAAAAAATACGGGAGGTCCCAGAAAATACGGGAGGGTTAGGATATCAGTACGGGAACCGGGAGAATCCAGATATATTAGCTAAAATAGGGCGGTTCTGCAAAACACGAAAGGATTAGGACATCAGTACGGGAGCCGGGAGGATTAAAAAATATTAGCTAAAATATGAGAGTTAAAGGAAAATACAGGACGATTAGGATATCAGTACGGGAACCGAGAAAATAAAAAAAATATTAGATAAAATACGGGAGGGTTAGGATATCGGTACGGGAGCCTGGAGGATCCAAAATATTAGCTAAAATACAGGAGTTCCCAGAAAATACGGGAGGTTTAGGATATCGGTACGGGAGCGTGGAAGATCCAAAAATATTGGCTAAAATACGGGGGTTCACGGAAAATACGATAGAGTTGGTCACCCTACCAACAGAGCTACTATTTGTATTCATATTGTTGGCGTGCTATCACTTGGCATGACTTACATGTGTGTGAGAATACTCGTAACCGTCAGGGTTGACAACGGGTAACAAGTGCCACTCCAGCGACGACAATAGGTCGCTGTTGCTGCTGTTTTCGATCAGCTGGTTGATCACATACAGAACCATGGCCGGGGAGATCCATTCACGTGCGTGGATTCCTCCATCTATCAGAATCACTGGAGAATTACATGTTAAATCTTCGGAGATTTTGATGATCTTCATAACCCGACCTTCTGTCGATCTTCCGATTACTTCCGTTTTTGCTATTTCTTTATATTTGCGTGCCATATCATCAAGATAACTGTTTATCTGCAATAAAATTTAAATAGAATTAGCAAATTTGATTTGTTGTAGGAGGATTTTGGGTAGGTACACCATGTCATAGATGTAGGAACATCAACTTTGTAGTGCTGAATATAGGCTGTATTATCAGGGAAGACAGGCAAAGGTGGAAACCCATCTGTTGGCTCCGTCACCAAGAGATAATCTCCAGTCAAACAGATAGATTCTCTTTTTCCTGCCTTCCTTGATATTGTGGCTCTGTGAGAAGGTGCAAATAACCTTAACGTTGATTACCGTGAAGCTCCAATGGGGAATGGATAATAATGAGGAATTCTGTGATCGTGTGTCTATTGTAGATTATGGTGGGTGCATAAATATGACATTCCTTGCTGTCAGTGGTACCCATAATGAAACTTATGTAATGTCGTTCGGAATCTTTGTTAGCTACAGAAATAAATATAAGCTTTTTCAATGTAGTGTACATAATACATACTTCGCAGTTGCCTCATGAAACCTAACCACAAATTCTTGTGGACTTTTCATTATAGAATTTGATTTGTGTGTAGGATTTATTTTTTATTTTACTTTTTTATTAAATTGCATAAGTCACATACATAAAAAATATAAATAAATGTAAACATAAATATATAGATAATAAATAAATAAATAAATAAATAAATGAATGAATAAATAAATAAATAAATAAATAAATAAATAAATAAATAAATAAATAAATAAATAAATAAATAAATAAATAAATAAATAAATAAATAAATAAATAAATAAATAAATAAATAAATAAATAAATAAATAAATAAATAAATAAATAAATAAATAAATAAATAAATAAATAAATAAATAAATAAATAAATAAGTAAGTAAGTAAGTAAGTAAGTAAATAAATACATACATACATACATACATGAATAAATGAATAAATAAATAAATAAATAAAGAAATAAATAAGTAAATAAGCAAATAAATAAATAAATGAATAAATAAATAAATAAGTAAATAAGTAAATAAATAAATCAATAAATGGCCACCGGCGTGGTTCAGTCGGCTAAGACGCTTGCCTGACGATCCGGAGTTGCGATCGTGCGCGGATTCGATTCCGGCTTAGACTAATTACTTGATTGTGTTTTTTTCCGACGTTTTCTCAACCGTGAGGCAAATGTCAGGTAATCTACGAGGAATCTTCGGCCTCATCTTGCTAAATACCATCTTGCTATCACCAATTACTTCGACGCTAAATAACCTAGTAGTTGATACAGCGCCGTTAAATAACCAAGTTAGAAAAAAATAAGGAAAGAGAGCAAAATAAGTAAATAAATGAATAATTAATTTTTTTTAGTCGGTTATTTTACGACGCTTTATCAACAGCTTAGGTTATTCAGCGTCTGAATGAGATGAAGGTGATAATGCCGGTGAAATGAGTCCGGGGTCCAGCACCGAAAGTTACCCAGCATTTGCTCATAGTGGGTTGAGGGAAACCCCCGGAAAAAAGCTCAACCAGGTAACCTGCCCCGACCGGGAATCGAACCCGGGGCACCTGGTTTCGCGGCCAGACGCGCTAACCGTTACTCTACAGGTGTGGACGAATAATTAATGAATAAGTGACTAGACAGACAGACAGACAGACAATAAATAATTTTTGGTACTTACGTCACAATCAAAAGTTATAAATCGTTTTAAACAATTTCTCCATTACAAAATGTAACAGTAAGGTAGGCCTATAATGTAATTCAGTAAATAGACGAACGTAATAATGCTATGTATTACTGAATAAAAATACGTAACGTAACTTACCTTAGCGAATCTATGGAAGTAAGCGAAGGAAATTCCACTGCGGTATCGACGTGCCATTTTCCTTTGCTCTCTTTGCTCTTTTTCTAGGAGTCTGAAAGAAAATAAATAGTGTTGTAAAGTGACAGGAAAAAACTTTCTGTTCTCTCAGGTTGTTGTTCAGTATTATTATATGACAATCTGATTCATATTTGAATTTGAAAATTTTACTCAGAATAGCAAAAAATATACACAGATTATGCAATATATGTAATATGAATACACGGACTCAGAAGAAATGTTCCGTAGTAACAAATTTCCTTTGTAATATAATACGTAAAAGAAATTATAAAATTATGCCGTACGTTTTAAGTTAGTAATTTTCAAACAAAATTATATATATGGATATTAAAAAAGAAGAGTAATAATATATATTGAATACAAGTCATTGTTGTTTTTATATGGAAGTAATTCCATACAAATTATTTCTGAAAATTGCCACAGAGTATTTAATAATTATGATAACTATTTCATCCTGCAGTTATTATCCTATTTTGTATTTATTTCTCTACTTAACAAAACATTTTGGGATTGTTCCCCTAGAACCGAATAAGAGACCTGCTTCCTTTGGATTATTTGGAACGACTTTCATTACTTATTCGGGCTTGGACTTATGTCAACTGCTATTTTCTTGATTGAAGTTAATACCATATTGGGGTGCAACATCTTCGGCAGAGGAAGAAAGTATGTCATGCGTATCTCTAGTCAAATTGTTAGTTGTCTCAATCGTAGTTCTAAAATAAGATTCTATTTCATCCTTTCCCAATGTTAATTCCTGGTTATTTTTATCAGCTAATATTTTCCTCACTCCTTTTCTTCTTTGATAGAAATATTCTTATTGTATGAGTACATAATCAGATTTTGCTTTCTTCCTTCATCTTTCATTTTTAGATGTTCTTTGGGGATTGCTAGAGTCCCTATGTTGACGATTGTTATTGGCTAGACGACCACGTTGTCGGACTCGATATACATCTTAGCCGGATTTTTAGGACTTGGCTTTAGCAAGAAATTTAATAAAATGTAGAAAATTTTGATTCAGTTGTATTGTTTTAATCTGTTCAAATGCGACATGGATATCCACGTTGGGAAATGCACACCAAAGCTGCGTCTTCTGTATTTTTTTCTGATACAGAAAACCCTACATAAACCTCCTCTTCCTCCTCCTCCTCCTCCTCCTCCTCCTCCTCTTCCTTCCTTCTTCTTCTTCTTCTTCTTCTTCTTCTTCTTCTTCTTCTTCTTCTTCTTCTTATTATTATTATTATTATTATTATTATTATTATTATTATTATAATTTAACAGCGCCATTCTAAACAACATTTAAAGTCATTATTTCGAAATTTACAGGTAACTCGATAAACTTATACTGCATTTGATATGTTAAAAATTAAATTTCTTCTTCTTGTTCTCATTGTGTTATTCTTGTTCTCCTTGTGTTCCCCTTGTTCTTCTTGTGTTCCCCTTGTTCTCCGTGTGTTCTCTCGTTCTCCTTAAGTCCCCCTTGCTTTCCTTGTCTTCCCCCTTTCCTCCTTGTGTTCCCTTTTCCTACTTGCCTTCCCCTTTTCCTCCTTGTATTCCTTTTTAATTCCTGTATTCCCCTTGTTCTCGTATTCATCTTGTTCACCTTGTAGTCTTCTTGTATTTGTCTTCATATTGAATTTTGTATTCCCCTTATCCTCCTTGTTTTCCCTTATTCACCTTGCGTTCTCCTTGTCACCTTGTGTTCCCCTTGTATTCCCCCATTTCACCTTGTGTTCCCCCTTTTCTCCTTGTGTTCCCCTTGTTCACCTTGTATTTTCCTTTGCTCTCCTTATATTCCTCTTGTTCTCCTTGTACTCTTCTTGTTATATTTGTCTTCATACTGTATTTTGTGTTCCTCTTAAACTCCTTGTGTTCCTCGTATTACCCTTGTGTTCCTCTTACTCACTTTGTGTTGCCTTTTTCTCCTTGTGTTCCCCTTATTCGCCTTGCGTTCTCCTTGTTCACCTTGTGTTCCCTTGTATTCCCCCATTTCACCTTGTGTTCTCCTTTTTCTCCTTGTGTTCCCCTTATTCGCCTTGCGTTCTCCTTGTTCACCTTGTGTTCCCTTGTATTCCCCCATTTCACCTTGTGTTCCCCTTTTTCTCCTTGTGTTCCCCTTATTCGCCTTGCGTTCTCCTTGTTCACCTTGTGTTCCCTTGTATTCCCCCATTTCACCTTATGTTCCCCTTTTTCTCCTTGTGTTCCCCTTTTTGGCCTTGCGTTCTCCTTGTTCACCTTGTGTTCCCTTGTATTCCCCCATTTCACCTTGTGTTACCCTTTTTCTCCTTGTGTTCCCCTTATTGGCCTTGCGTTCTCCTTGTTCACCTTGTGTTCCCTTGTATTCCCCCATTTCACCTTGTATTCTCCTTTTTCTCCTTGTGTTCCCCTTATTCGCCTTGCGTTCTCCTTGTTCACCTTGTGTTCCCATTGTATTCCCCTATTTCACCTTATGTTCCCCTTTTTCTCCTTGTGTTCCCCTTATTGGCCTTGCGTTCTCCTTGTTCACCTTGTGTTCCCTTGTATTCCCCCATTTCACCTTGTGTTCCCCTTTTTCTCCTTGTGTTCCCCTTATTGGCCTTGCGTTCTCCTTGTTCACCTTGTGTTCCCTTGTATTCCCCCATTTCACCTTGTATTCTCCTTTTTCACCTTGTGTTCCCCTTTTTCTCCTTGTGTTCCCCTTATTCACCTTGCGTTCTCCTTGTTCACCTTGTGTTCCCCTTGTTTTCCCCCATTTTACCTTGTGTTCCCCCTTTTTTCCTTGTGTTCCCTTTGTTCACCTTGTATTCTCCTTGCTCTCCTTGTATTCTTCTTGTTCACCTTGTAATCTTCTTGTTATATTTGTCTTCATACTGTATTTTGTGTTCCTCTTATTCTCCATGTGTTCCTCGTATTACCCTTGTATTCCTCTTACTCACTTTGTGTTGCCTTTATTCTCCTTGTGTGCCCTTATTCACCTTGCGTTCTCCTTGTTCACCTTGTGTTCCCCTTGTATTCCCCCATTTCACCTTGTGTTCCCCTTTTTCTCCTTGTGTTCCCCTTGTTCACCTTGTATTCTCCTTGCTCTCCTTATATTCCTCTTGTTAACCTTGTACTCTTCTTGTTATATTTGTCTCCATACTGTATTTTGTGTTCCTCTTATTCTACATGTGTTCCTCGTAATACCCTTGTGTTCCTCTTACTCACTTTGTGTTGCCTTTATTCTCCTTGTGTTTCCTTGTTCACCTTGTGTTTCCCTTGTATTCCCCCTTTTCACCTCGTGTTCCCCTTTTTCTCCTTGTGTTCCCCTTTTTCTCCTTGTGTTCCCCTTTTTCACCTCGTGTTCCTCTTTTTCACCTTGTTTTTCCCTTTTTCACCTCGTGTTCCCCTTTTTCTCCTTGTGTTCCCCTTTTTCTCCTTGTGTTCCTCTTTTTCTCTTTGTGTTCCCCTTGTTCACCTTGTATTCTCCTTGCTGTCATTTTGTTCCCCTTGTTCTTATTGTGTTCTTTTTCCTCTCATTATGTTCCCCTGGTTTTCTTGAGTTCTCCTCTTTCTTCTTGTATTCTTTTATTTTTCCTTGTCTTACCATTTTTCTCTTTGTATTCCCCTTATTCTTCTTGTCTTTCCCTTGTTATCCTTGTTTTCTTCTTGTTCTTCTTCTCTTCCCTCTGTTCTCCGTGACTTCTCTTTCTTCTTCCTTGCCTCCTTCTCATTCTCCTTGTCTTCCTATTTTACTTGTTTCACTTTATCTTCTTTGTTTCATTTTTTGTACAAACCTCACATACTGTAGTTCTACGTAAAGTTTTGCGGCATAGTAGAGCTCTGCATTTGTCGACAGATGGTCACACTCACACGTAGTTCTACTCAAAGACATAGCATAGTAAAGTTATACTAACGATTTAATATTAAATGGTAGAATATATTTCGGACATACTTCGCATATATGCACATGTATAAGTTCAGAAAGAATGTAATAACTAGACAGTGGATGCGGGATGAGTTATCGTTGAATGTAAGTGCACATTTACTATATGTTACATTTTTTTCATTCAGACCATTGGCTGAACAGGTTTTAAACATAAACAGACGACGTCAACATGCTACTGTATCCGTACAGTCTGATGCAATTACCAGCGTTGCAGTAAACGACGGTATATTCTCATAAGATGTCGAAGCTGAATCGTCTTCGCCTATCGCTTAAATAGTTTTTGTATCGAGAGAATTTCTGAAGAAAATCTCTAAAATGGGGATCACTCAATTTCTTTAGAAGAATATTTGCACTGAGCATCATGTTGCACGTGTCGTTAGACCCGCACAAATAAATGATGATGATGATGATGATGATGATGATGATGATGATGTATATGGTTCCTCAGATTTCATTTCAACGCATTTCCTGTGCGATGTACTGTTGCAATGTTCCTCTATAGCCTTAGTTGTTCTGGTTTTTATTTCAATTTTACATACATTACATACGATTTTGTCTTCGTTAATACATAAAATGTCATTCTCATACTTCTTAATTGCATTTCGTATCTCTGAGCGAATTTAACGTTTTGGCATTACGAATGGATCAGCACAACATATTCAACGCGTACTAAATACTTGAGCAGGATAACACAACTGCACACATTGCGTTGCAATGTTACTATGAACAGAACGGGGTTCATTCGTTTTGTACGCTGCTGTACTCGCCAGGTACACAAAAGACGGACGGCGTGGCACGTGCCATATACTCTGATACGAAACAACTTCACTTTTCCTTAAGTCATCCTGCATCCACTGTCTAGTAATAACAATTTTAAACTTGAGTATTTTATATGGATTCCTCAAAAAGCTTCAGCTGTTGTGAGGGAATAACATTAGCGGAAGTTAATGTGAGAAAGAAGAGACGGAAAGTTGGTAAGGTCTCTAAAGATCATGATGAATGGAATGAAATATTTATAATTAATTTTAACATTGGGTTATTCTCGTTAAATAAACTTTTAATATTCTCATTAGCAGTCACGTTGTGAAACGGTTAGAGTAACTGAAGTGGGAGATTTCGTTTCAAGCAATAATGAAGTGAAATGTGCGTACTTACTTCTGCACGTCCTGTATTTGCAGTTTGGAGTCAATTTTTCCAGAACTAACGAATGCTTGAAATTTCTCATACTGATCAGGAGAGACCATGACGTCAACATAATCACTGTGGTATTGTGACCACGTGTCTATTCCTTCCATGTTCTGCAGCATTCTAACTTTCGGCACCTGGTCACTACTTGGCATCAGTCGAAACATTTTGTACCTAAAGCAATACACGGTAGACAATTTATATTAGCAAGAATAAATATCAAAACAAATGTAAAATTTTAAAGACTGCTTCCGTGGTCTGTTGATCAGCATGCTGGCTTGCAGATCAGGAGGTCCCGGATTCGATCCCCGAGCTCGGCTCTCGGTGAATTTTTCTTGAAGAAGAATAATTCCCTGGGTGTCTAGAGTCTGGAAATTTGTATGATTGTGAGTGTGTTGGGTTAATATTAATTAACCAATCATCAAAAATATAAAATACATCAGGACTGTCGCTGGGCAGTAATCTGAACACACGTTTCAGCGTCACATTGTTGACAAGTAACTTCATCTGTTAGCACAACCATAAAACATCTAATAGATGCTACAGAGTTACCAACAACGAAAAAAAAAAAATAAATTTCTTTGCAGAAAGAAAAGTTACATTTTTTCGGATCGAATTTCTGCACATTTAAAGGACAAAACTAAAATTCTTTCACTAATTTATTATCATAATAGATTACTATCTTAAGTTCACTGAGCATATTGGGAATTAAATGAATGACTTTCCCAAAATACGCTATGGAACATTTCATATAAAACAATTTTTATCTCGGAAAGGAACGAAACTCAAACAACATTGTATTTAACTTTTTCGTTTAAAATATCTCAAGGAATAACTCCCTAAAATTAATGACATTACTTGCGGGTCGCTCTGTATATAAAAAGGCTGATCCATCTAAAATTGACAATTACAGGCCCTTATCTATTGTTTCTGAATTTTCTAAATTACTGCAATTACTAGAATACTTGGAAAAAAATTATTGTTATCAGTTATCACCATTGAATCTCCCTGCATAGGGCGCACAATAAGCGAGTGAAAGCCTATGTGCAAGGAGCCATCTCAAGTTCAGTACGGTGGACTCTCCTAAGTTCGACAGAACAGAATTGAAAGTTCAGTCTAATAAGGGTAGTGGGTGTGGCAGGTGAAATGAATACAAATTCTTATTGGTTATCCATCAACGAATACAGTACTGTACTTGCATTTCCTGCCCGCCCCGAGACTTGTGTATGCGCTTCTATAATCTTTTCGCTGTAAGAAAAATCCTAATGTAAACAATAGCACGTGACTGAAGTGAGGCTTCATTGGCCGCTGTTTGGCGCCATAGATTCTCAGTACATGTTCCCCCCTACTATTGTACAGGGACATCACTTTATTTTTACCAACATTTTTAACATTAACCTGGCTATACTCGAAAACACTGTTGCCCCCTTCCATTACAGGAGTTTGATGTCACTAGTGCAATATGTAAACAAATCATTTTACTAGGTATAGGAGGAGAGAAAAGTAATGTATCCATTTATGTTGTAGGGAAATACGATATTACGATTTTCAGTTTGATAATCACTTTTACGGAATTCATCAAACTACAGTAGAGTAGTAACATTTTTTTTTTTTTTTCAAAAAACTCAACTTTTCAGGCGGCTATGTTCGTTATGTAATGTCTACTTTATTTAGCATATTAATTATTGATGTTAACATACAATATAGAGAGTGCATTTAAATTGAGGTGGTCATAAGTAAAGGGCTGTAAGTGCACTTAAGTTACTTTTGAGAAAATGGGGTTTAAATATTTAAGCTATCGTAAAATCGGTGAAATTTTTATTTAAATTTTAATGTGTGATGCGATTAAAATATCCCTTTGCCACTAAAATTGTAGATACTTTTGCTTACACTGGATGCACTTAACTCACGTTATTAGAAATGTCACTAGCATTCCTTTGCTTCTAGCCACCTCAATTCAAAAAAAGCTAATCTGAATTTTTAAACAAGTTGCTGAAAATGGTTGCCGTTCATTACAATGCAGGCTTCAATTCAGTACGCATATTATTAAAAACATTTTGAAGCATATTCTCTGAAATTGAATTTATCGTATCTTGAATATAATTTTTAGTACGATATTATTAATACAGGTTCTTTCTTCTATAGAAAACACAATCATATTTATGAAACACACTATACACTGCAGTGTTTACTTCACTGCTTGAAGACTTCGAATGCAACAGCGGCCGTAAGTTTGTGTGTCTGACGGGAGCAAGGACATTAGTGAAGGGGTGGGAGTGAAGTACATTCAGAAATGCAGGTACAATAAAAATGCAAGTAAAAATAAAATGATATCTCTGTGCATTCTGTTTCATGTTAAACAATTCCCGTTACTCGTCAAGTAGGCCTAACTTCACTACTCTGCCTTCGTTTGCTTAGGAAACATTTACTTTATAGTTTCATTTTGGAGATGCCGATAAGCATAATGTTTTACAATGTCAATTTTTTATTTTCCACCTTTGCTTATCTTAATGTTTTTGGATTTATATTAACGTTTTCGATACTTAGTGTGTATCATCTTCAGATGTGTATATCAATATGTGTTGTGAAGACCTAGCCTCTTATTGTGTAGTGGGTTATTCACGTGCGTGTGACCTATCATGATTTCTTAATTTAGCTAAAATTACTATAAATGTACTTGATGCAGTGTGTGGTTGCTTGTTATGATTCTATTAAAATTCTTTCTTTTGAAAGCACACATAGGTAAATAGGAAATTATGTTAAAACCAATATTATGACATAAATATAAACAAGTAAAATATACACTATAAAAACACTGTAAAACACTGTAAACACTATAACACTTTTATCATATTTATGATTGGCTGTGTTAGCCTGTTATGTCGTAAAATTGGGTTGTTGTTGCTGTTCTTGGTTACCTATGTGTGCTTTCAAAAGAAAGAATTTTAACAGAATCATAACAAGCAACCACACACTGCATCAAGTACATTTATAGTAATTTTAGCTAAATTAAGAAATCATGATAGTTCACACGCACGTGAATAACCCACTACACAATAAGAGGCTAGGTCTTCACAACACATATTGATATACATATCTGAAGATGATACACACTAAGTATCGAAAACGTTAATATAAATCCAAAAAATTGACATTGTATTTACTTTATAATTACTGCAATTAAATTATTTTTAAGTCTTATGTCTTTACAATGGACAGTTGAGGATATAGAAGCCATACTTCAGTACCACGTTCTTACGTGAACAACTACGAGCTCAAGTGACGCCAGCTTGTTACAAGAACAGACTACCTCGGTATTACTGTTGGTATTCATCCGCGTTCATAGTACATAACAAAATATAAAAGTAGCTTTTCTATTACATAGCGTTTTACACATGAGTGAAGTTAAATGTTTCATCGTGTTTAACAACTAGAATTCAACTTTTTATTTTCAAATAATACAAGATTGTGGTTTCCAAATACGAACTATATTTTCCTGCGTCATGTGAGTGTTTCGACTGGGAGCCAATCACGGGTATGACAGCAACGTGCTTATGTTTACATTAGGATTTTTCTTACAGTGAAAACAGTACAGTACCGCAGTGGGTTTCGATAGTTCTGTCTCACAAACGACACGATTCTCAAATAGAAAAAGAAGGGTGCTAGACATAGACATCTCGCTAGCCCGCGCTACGAGCGTGCTAAAGTATCCCCGGCTATCGTCTGATTACTTGTACAGGATTCATATCATATTTTATCGTTAACACTGGTTTATGAATACGAAAAGCGTTAGTTCGCTGATCATCCACCGGAAGCCCGCGCTAAGAATGTCTATGAATATGGCCCGAAGAGTTCATTAATTTAAAATCAGTGATCAATATGGATGTCCTAATCAATAAAATATTCTCTTTTCCTTTAACAAAAGTATCACTACAAGACACAGAGCCAATTCCCATTCAAATGGCAAACCCATTTTTTAGTGCCCGTATAGGGGCGTGTCAAATTCTCCTACGTAAGCAGTTGAACTATAGGATGTCGAACTTGATTTCTGTCGAACTTAAGAGCTTCCGCTGTACTCGAAAAGCCAATCGAACCGAAGAATGTAAGGTAACAAACTCCCACGTTTTTTCATTCTTAAAATAATATTAAGTGTGGTATTATAAACGCGCTTAATATCCTTTTATACAATCGTACATCGATTCAAACTCAGTCAATTGACATAAAATTGGTTCATAAAAGTAGAACAGAGAAGAAAAATGAAACAGCGTAACAAGTTACTTAATTATATCTAACGGAGCGCTGCTTGTTTTTACGACATACATAGTCTTTCAGCATCATAGAATAAAACCATTCAGATTCGAAGAAACTGAATACGCAGTTTACCGGTAAAGTAACTTTATGTGACCGAATGTAAATTATAAAACTTTGCATTGAGTTATCTTAAGTAGAAACTCCATTAAAATTTGGTGATATCACAGGTGATTTCAAGTTATGAGATTACAAAATCGAATATTCACATAAACCATTTTTTAAATTTAAACAAACTTCCCCTGAAATAGGGGTTACCCTGAACGACAAAGTATACCAAATATACAAATATTAGTAAATGCATACTAAATCGGCGGAGTAGTGTAAAACGAAACAAAAAATAAATATTATATAAAAACAAAAGACAAAATAAGAACATAAAAAATTATAAGTGATACCTAGAATCAATTTAAGTATGATGTATAAACAGATGTTTAATTTTTTATTGAACTTAATAACAGAAATGTTCAAAATTCAGGCTTCATTTTGGCCATGGAGTTAGAATAATCTTGGTCCTTGACTAATACTGTGTTTTAAACTTGCCACTGTGAAACATTTTTGTTATCTTAATGGTAAACTAATTATTGTTTATAAGAAAATTGTATTTAAACTTTACGATTTTTTACTAATGAATAGACTATTTGTATAATTGTTCAATCTTATGGAATTTAAATTCAGAAATTTCAGAAACTTCAAAATTAAATCACCACGAAAAATTAGCTACTTTCATTAACACGTTATATAAAATTTGATAAATTTATTCCATTCTTATAATCGCATTTAAATAGTGACAGAAATAGAAAGGAAACAATTTTAAAAGTTTATTTTTCATTTATTAAATGTACACTAAACGCAAATACGGTCATTTATCACTTTGTGGAGAACAAGTCTATTTATGTGACATTTATAGATCCCTTAACTGTTGAAATTTATTTTTCACTTTTGTGTAAAACGTGCTAGGAATAAGCTACTGTAATTTTTAATTTTCGACTTCTGCTGTTTATGCTACAGCTCGTTAGTTTGTATTTTGGCTCGCAAAATAATATTTATAGGTAAATTTTGTTTGATTTGAAGACTTTGTTATTAGTGATATTAGCAAACAACTTTTTAAAATTATTCGTTAATCATCAATTTATTGTTACAGCTGGCGCCAGCGTTTTTGGCGTGTGTCCTAGATATATAGTGCCCAGTTTGTGAGCATGTTGCTAGTGCAGCTGAGAATGGTACCACTTCCGATACACGTCACATCAGCCATTTGCCAAACACAGTTGTCAGACTGACTGCGGAAAATGTAAAACACTCGCACTTAACGTTCCCATTACTTATTTCACACGCCAAAAACGATGACGTGGACTGTATTACAATTTACAATTATTGCAATCAGGAAACTACAAATTATACTGCCACAGAGAGCCAGAAACACTTGCACATGTCCTGGGCTCTTGTCCGCACGGTGAAGTACTCCGTAACTCACGACACCATAGAATTCGTTCCATGATCGCCGAACAGTTTAGATCAATAAATTTTCAAGTGTTCGAAGAAGTTCACGGACTGGCAGACAATGGCAGTACAAGAAGAATAGACATGATTGCCATCCCCCCAAATAACAACAATGGCTACATCATCGATCCCACCGTTAGATTTGAAAAACAAAAGAGCCAACCTGAAGATGTAAATAGGGAAAAAAACGACATCTATGTACGTACCGTTCCATATTTCATGGACAAATACGGCCTACAACAAATTGAAGTAATAGGCCTTATGGTTGGAGCGCGCGGAACTATTCCCGGTTTCTTCTTCCAGACCTGGCAACGTTTCGGCCTACAGAGGAAGGCAATTGATGACATCGTTCTTGCAGCTCTGAGAGGATCAATATTTATACTCCGCAACCATCTCTACGGTCAACAATGATCTTCAACTAATTAATTAGTAGCTACTTATTTATTCAGTCATTTCTTGTCGTTGTTGTAAGACTCTCTTCAACTTAAGCATATGTATATTATTTATACTTCCAATTGCCTATTGCACAATATGCTCTGTCTTTGTGGCAGCCTGTTAATACAGGGAGCTGTTATCGTTTAGATAAATGAATAAAAAATCCTACATAGAAGCTTCAAATGCAATTACATGACCTGTAACACAAATTAAGTGGAAGAATACAAGTTTAAAATTCAATCATTGTCAAAGTTTTATTCTATTAACGCATTTTAGTATATTTCTTAAGAAATTATGATTAATTCTACCCTTACACGAAACGTCTTAGGGGAGAGTCGAGTAGTATCGGACATCGGGTAATATCGGACAGTGAGTTTCTTTCATCTACCACACGATGATAGTACCTGATTGACATGGTTACGTTTCAGTAATGTCGCATAGAGAAACGTAACCATGTAATTCAGGTACTATCATATGGTGGTAGATGAAAAAAACGCACTGTCCGATACTACCCGATGTCCGATACTACCCGACTCTCCCCTAATTTAAAAGTTTATTTTCTATGTTCTGAATTTACACTAGTTCACCTTAATTTACAATTTAATTGAAAGATACTTGTAAAAGATTATGTTTTTGATATTTAATATTTGTCAGATTCAAATTTCAAACCTTTGAGTTAAAAATAAGTAATTCCGTTCGTTTACTTACCCTTCATAAGTCTTATTACGGCTAGACCCGAGGTGCAGAGTAGAGCAGAAAACTAAGTAAAAGAACGTCAACATGTCTGCTTTTTATACATGCAGTTGCTATCTAACAGCGCTGAAATGAAAATGTGCGTACTTTCCTTTCTAATAATTCGTCGCTTTATATAGAAGAAAAAGATCTTAAATCGTACAAGCATGAATGTTACGTTTGTACGTAAGACCATAACTCGAGCAGTTAATGTAGGTAACATAAGAATTCTTTAATAGCAAGCAATTAAAAAACGAATAAATGCTAGTACTTGGTTGAGTGATTGACACGTGCAGCGGACTCGGCTGTAGTCATATTTCTCCTGAATCGATATCCATATCATCTGTTAACCAAGTAGCCAGCCTTATTACATTAGAAAGTAGTAGCATGCAATGCTATCTCTTAGATTTTCTTTACAATTCGATGGTGTTTGGGTAAAGGGAGATAAATAATAAAAATGAGTTTTGAGTTAAATGAAAATGAAACGTCTGAGCCTTATTTCAAATTATTTTCTACACATATAAAACAAAAATATTCTGCGATTAGTTTATTTAGGTTTGGTTCAATCTGACATCCAGTATGGTATAATCGGATGGGGAGGAGCAAAAAAAATTACACTTTCTCCGCTCATATTGTTTCAGAAGCGGATAATTAAAATTTGCTTCAACAAGTCAATTGATTATCCAACAAATTTGATTTATTCTGATTTTAATGTTTTCCAAATTGAACAAAATACATTATTAAAATATTATCATGAAAATCGTCTTAAATATAAAGAAAAACAACATATTTATTCTACCAGAAGAAATTTTACATGTCTTTTTTTCTAGTAGATTTCGTTTTTACAAAATTAATTTGTGTTAACATGTATAATTAACATATAGTTATGCAGTGCAGTAAAGTTGTGCACTTGTTGGCAAGTGATTACATCTACACGTATTTCTACGTAAAGATATGCAGCGTAATAATGCTATGTACTTGTCGACAGATGATCGCAACGACACGTATTTCTACGTAAAGATATGCAGCGTAATAATGCTATGTACTTGTCGACAGATGATCGCATCTACACGTATTTCTACGTAAAGATATGCAGCGTAATAATGCTATGTACTTGTCGACAGATGATCTCATCTACACGCATTTCTACGTAAAGATATGCAGCGTAATAATGCTATGTACTTGTCGACAGATGATCGCAACTACACGTATTTCTACGTAAAGATATGCAGCGTAATAATGCTATGTACTTGTCGACAGATGATCTCATCTACACGCATTTCTGCGTAAAGATATGCAGCGTAATAATGCTATGTACTTGTAGACAGATGATCTCATCTACACGCATTTCTACGTAAAGATATGCAGCGTTATAATGCTATGTACTTGTCGACAGATGATCGCATCTACACGCATTTCTACGTAAAGATATGCAGCGTAATAATGCTATGTATTTGTCGACAGGTGATCGCAACTACACGTATTTCTACGTAAAGATATGCAGTGTAATAATGCTATGTATTTGTCGACAGGTGATCGCAACTACACGTATTTCTACGTAAAGATATGCACCGTAATAATGCTATGTATTTGTCGACAGGTGATCGCAACTACACGTATTTCTACGTAAAGATATGCACCGTAATAATGCTATGTATTTGTCGACAGGTGATCACAACTACACGTATTTCTACGTAAAGATATGCAGCGTAATAATGCTATGTATTTGTCGACAGGTGATCGCAACTACACGCATTTCTACGAAAAGATATGCACCGTAATAATGCTATGTACTTGTCGACAGGTGATCGCAACTACACGTATTTCTACGTAAAGATATGCAGCGTAGTAATGCTATGTATTTGTCGACAGGTGATCGCAACTACACGTATTTCTACGTAAAGATATGCAGCGTAATAAAGCTGTGTACTTCTCGAAAGATGATTGCATATGCATTTATTTCGACGTAAAGATATACATCATAGTAAAGCTATACACTTGTAGATTTTTTTTTACTTCCAATTAACTGTCTAAATCTATTTATTTTATTTTGTGGATCATTGGTTTTAATTTAGCGGAATATCGCAACAGGACACCTATTGAGTGAGAATTTTGCAAATGGAGTTTTGCACGTAAATAACTATTTCATCCATTCGGAAGAATAAATTGACTCTATCTTTTTACAAATAACAGAGTTGTAGAAACAAGGTAGCTATACGTATAGACAAAGTAATAGGGGTCATTCTGTCAGTTGCAAGCGGAAAACGACGTGTCTGTGGTGGTTAGTTGTAACGAGTTTGCGGGCTTTGTCCAGGCGACAGGGACGACAAGAGAACGAGGAACGAGGACGCAGCTTGCTCGAGTGTGTTATCAATAATGGTGCGATTTCAAACGATGTTGTATAGCATTACGATTGGAGCATTTATGGAAGACAGCGTAGTTATGCAAGTGGTCACCGCTTCGGTATCTCAGTTGTCAGAGCTTTGGCATACGATGATTGCACAACTGGGTTCGAATCCCGATGATGAGTCTTATTTGTGGTGAACAATACTAATGTTCCTGAGAGAGTTCTTCCTCGGTGTATAGCGGATCTTAGTGTATTGGGCTGGTTTAGATGAGAATGCGCCTGGCCATGAGGGTTAGCACAATAGATAGTCCATCTGTGAAGTTCGCTCAATTAATAACACAGGCCTGCGAAATTAAATTTTTGTTTTGAGGCACAGGGATGAACAGGTATATAAACCTAATTTTGATATGCTGAATTGAAATCTGCTTACTATTTTTTTTTTGTTGTCACGTACGGTTTTTTACCATATGGATGAATGTTTAATTTTAGCAATATATAATTTTTTAAATATACTGTGACGGCCACGTGAGATTCGAACTCACGACCAGCAGAAGGAAGTGCAAGGTCGGCCGGCGCGGAGGTTGCGCGCATCTGCTTCCTGTGGCATGTGCTTTTTTTATTTTTATTTTATTTTAGTTGGTTATTTAACGACGCTGTATCAACTACTAGGTTATTTAGCGTCGATGAGATTGATGATAGCGAGATGATATTTGGCGAGATGAGGCCGAGGATTCGCCAGAGATTACCTTGTATCCACATTACGATTGGGGAAAACCTCGGAAAAAACCAACCAGGTAATCAGCCCAAGCGGGGATCGAACCCTCGCCCGAACGCAACTTCAGACCTGCAGGCAAGCGCCTTAACCGACTGAGCCACGCCGGTGGCTGTGGCATGTGCTATGGTGGGGAGAAAGGGGAAAGAGCGACTGCGGCAGAGAGGAGAGATATCCGGATGATTCGAGAGGGGAATCTTTCGCGAACTCTCCAGAAACTATAGTTTGGTTATAAAAGACAACGCGCAAGTGAACGCGAGTCGGTCAGTCAGTAAGGCAGTGTTGTTAAAGTCAGTGGAGAGCAAGCCAGACAGTCTTGGGTAGCAGTGAAGCCAGCTTCGAGACCAGAGCGCGACTTGAGTTGTGTCCGTAACTGTGGAGCCTGAAGCCCGGAGTTCGAGTGCAGTGGACCGCAGTTGGGGGACCTGAGTTCGAAGTTCAGCGGATCGTCTCTGAAGGTCTGGGGTTCGAGATTCTGTGAACGCGAGTGACAGCTAGAAGAACTAGCCAAGACAAACGAGCTGTGAACTGAGAACTGACAGTTCTGTGTTGTAAATAGTGCTTTGTGAATATTAGTTAAGATTAACAGTTCATTGTTGTTAACAGTCCAAGTAAATTGTCATTGTCGTTTGTGGAGTGCAATAACAAACGCTGTGTTGCTGTGCAGAGAGCAAATCCCATTGTTGACGGGAGTGAAGTTAAATTGTAGAGAGTGAAGAGTTATTGTTGTGATAATAAAATTACATTGTTGTTCAGTATAAAAATTTACAATACTTTAAAATGTGCGAAATATGATAAAAATATCAATTGTAGTACGGATACGACATTTTAAAATGAATCACGAAATTTCAAACATATACCTTAGGAAAATTATTTTCTCCACCGCTTCGTTGAAAGCGAACGCTGAGTTCCATGTTTTTGTGGTCCCGATGAGAGTTATCTCTTATTAAACACCAACAATAATCATGGAGATTCTGGTATAGATAAACGAACCCTTTTCTGCCACTGTCCTAGATTTTCTGCGCAACTTTCACGCACTCAGGATAGAGACCGATGGTGAGCTTATGTGAGGCCGGAAATGAACCTCCGAGTTCTCTGAAAACAATTTGTAAGTAAGTTGATGTAACTTCGTTAAATAACGAAGTAGAAATACATAATCAGCATAGATGTATTCCGACAGTACTGAAAACATTATAGTGGTATACCATGAAGTTCCTGCTTCTTATGAAGATGCCTTTGTCACTTTTAAACCCGACAAATGTATCAAATATGTTGTAAGAGATACTTGATTTTTAAATTCCATTATTCGGGGAATTGAACATTGTCGAACACTCATTTCCTTTCTCAAAACATTTCTCTAGCATCACCTATATTCTAACAAAATCTATTATTATTTCGAAAAGATGTACAGTACATACCGGTACTTATAATACGGAAAAACAAGATCTATGTAATATACATAAATTTAGGTATATCAATGCATTAATGCAGAATAATATGAATTTATATCTTATAAGGTATATAATAAATGTCCTAAAGAACTATTTCATTTGCACAGGAATGTTTATCGGAAACGAATTTCTGGTTGGCTGATTGGCAGGTGTTTTTATGCTATTGATTACTTTTTTAATCTTAGTGATATAAGTTTTTAATTTATTTGTGATTATGTGGTAATTTTATGCGTTGATTATTTGTGATTATGTTTGGATGTGATTTCATTTATACTTGACTATTAATCAAGGGCACATTATTGTGCTCACAGATATGTATGTAATAAAACAAATAATTGTTTATTCTCGATCAACCTATAGTTAAATGAACCAATTAGGAAATGTGTCATAGACATAGACATAGAAGGGGAAGAGAACCTCGCCCATGGCAGAGTAATTATCCTCTCTGCCATCTACCGTGGCGACAAAGGTTCGAGCCTCGTATGGGTTATGAAGGAATTTGTGGAGGACAAAGCGGGCGGGGAGGGTTTTTTCCGGGGTTCTCCCGTTTTCCCTCACTGTCATTAGCATCATTCCACAAACATTTCATAATCACTCTCACTCTGCGAGATCTCGACCCAGGTTTCTATAATAAATAAAAATGACTGAAAATTGTACACATTTATATCTAATAAATTATAACAAAAAAAAAATTTTGACACTGCAGTACATAGGGATGCTCCATTTCCCGCCCGATAAGCGCTTTTATAAATCTACTACTGCTTACACAAAGCATTACATATTAAACACAGTAACAAACACGGTCATTGATATCTCCATGGTTACTGTACATATTGTAATATCCAAGCATTCTTTAAATTGTACCGCAACTATAATTTTGCTCTCGACAATCCACAACAATGTCAGAGTACAACACTAACTTCAGTTGCCAAGGAAATGGTTTAGTTTCGAAATTATTCCAAATTATATGTGCACATTGAAGGAGAAATTTAGGAAATATTTTAAATTATAGTAGAATACAACGCATGTAAGTATTGTTTTATAATTAAAAGATTTATCATTGGAACTAATGATATTATATACAATGAACAGTAATGTCACAAGTGCTGATAGTTTCCGATATGTACAACACAAATTTCATTACCACAGAAATAATTTCAGGCTTGTAAAGACATTGTGGTATAAGTCTATATCAGAAGAATGTATGAATGTTTTAAAATTAAATGACATATCATTGGAACTAATATATACTAACAACAGCTTTTAAGGAACCCGGAGGTTCATTGCCGCACTCACATAAGCCCGCCATTGGTCCCTAACCTGAGCAAGATTAATCCAGTCTCTATCATCATATCCCACCTCCCTCAAATCCATTTTAATATTATTTTATATTATATTATATTATGTTATATTATATTATATTATAAATTATATTATACAACATTAACGGAGGTAAAAATTTATCTGAGAAATTGGTCCAAAGGCAGTGATTTAAATTCACATATTACCATAAGTTACAAAATGTTTCCTCATTCCTCGTAGACTACATTCGTTGTATCACACTCCATACTAACAACCTTTCACTGTGTGACTTTGAATTTCAGAAACGAGCTTTATCTTTGAACGAAATTCAACAAACAGTATATATCAGCAACTGGTAGACGCAAGTGTTTCTACGAGTCATCACGCTTCCACTGGTGCATAACTCTGAAATCAAGCAATAATTTTGGAAGACAGGATTTTCACCATAGTAATTCAGCATATTTACTGATGTCTGCGAGCGCAAGAATTTTCATTTCCCTGCACGCTTCCACTGTGTAAATCTGCAATCAAACAATAATTTTGGAAGACGGAATTTCACCTTAGTCTATAATTCAGCTAATTTACTGATGTCTGGGAGCGCAAGTGTTTTCATTTCCCAGCACTCGACTCGACTCAAGCAATAATTTTCGAAAACTCAGACTCACCATAGTATCATAGTAGACTCAGCATATCTACTGATGTCCAGGAGACGCAAGTCTTTTCATTTCCCAGCACGCTTAAACAGTGTAACTCGACTCAAGCAATAATTTTCGAAGACTCAGACTCACCATAGTTTATAATTCAGCATATCCACTGATGTCCAGGAGACGCAAGTGTTTTCATTTCCCAGCACGCTTAAACAGTGTAACTCGACTCAAGCAATAATTTTCGAAGACTCAGACTCACCATAGTTTATAATTCAGCATATCTACTGATGTCTGGGAGACGCAAGTGTTTTCATTTCCCAGCACGCTTAAACAGTGTAACTCGACTCAAGCAATAATTTTCGAAGACTCAGACTCACCATAGTTTATAATTCAGCATATCTACTGATGTCTGGGAGCGCAAGTGTTTTCATTTCCCAGCACGCTTAAACAGTGTAACTCGACTCAAGCAATAATTTTCGAAGACTCAGACTCACCATAGTTTATAATTCAGCATATCTACTGATGTCTGGGAGCGCAAGTGTTTTCATTTCCCAGCACTCGACTCGACTCAAGCAATAATTTTCGAAGACTCAGACTCACCATAGTATCATAGTAGACTCAGCATATCTATTGATGTCCAGGAGACGCAAGTGTTTTCATTTCCCAGCACGCTTAAACAGTGTAACTCGACTCAAGCAATAATTTTCGAAAACTCAGACTCACCATAGTTTATAATTCAGCATATCTACTGATGCCCAGGAGACGCAAGTGTTTTCATTTCCCAGCACGCTTAAACAGAGTAACTCGACTCAAGCAATAATTTTCGAAGACTCAGACTCACCATAGTTTATAATTCAGCATATCTACTGATGTCCAGGAAACGCAAGTGTTTTCATTTCCCAGCACGCTTAAACAGTGTAACTCGATTCAAGCAATAATTTTCGAAGACTCAGACTCACCATAGTTTATAATTCAGCATATCTACTGATGTCTGGGAGCGCAAGTGTTTTCATTTCCCAGCACTCGACTCGACTCAAGCAATAATTTTCGAAGACTCAGACTCACCATAGTATCATAGTAGACTCAGCATATCTATTGATGTCCAGGAGACGCAAGTGTTTTCATTTCCCAGCACGCTTAAACAGTGTAACTCGACTCAAGCAATAATTTTCGAAGACTCAGACTCACCATAGTTTATAGTTCAGCATATCTACTGATGTCCAGGAAACGCAAGTGTTTTCATTTCCCAGCACGCTTAAACAGTGTAACAATAATTTTCGAACACTCAGACTCACCATAGTTTATAATTCAGCATATCTACTGATGCCCAGGAGACGCAAGTGTTTTCATTTCCCAGCACGCTTAAACAGTGTAACTCGACTCAAGCAATAATTTTCGAAGACTCAGACTCACCATAGTTTATAATTTAGCATATCTACTGATGTCCAGGAGACGCAAGTGTTTTCATTTCCCAGCACGCTTAAACAGAGTAACTCGACTCAAGCAATAATTTTCGAAGACTCAGACTCACCATAGTTTATAATTCAGCATATCTACTGATGTCTGGGAGACGCAAGTGTTTTTTATTTGCCAGCACGCTTAAACAGTGTAACTCGACTCAAGCAATAATTTTCGAAGACTCAGACTCACCATAGTTTATAATTCAGCATATCTACTGATGTCCAGGAGACGCAAGTGTTTTCATTTCCCAGCACCCTTAAACAGTGTAACTCGACTCAAGCAATAATTTTCGAAGACTCAGACTCACCATAGTTTATAATTCAGCATATCTACTGATGTCTGGGAGACGCAAGTGTTTTCATTTCCCAGCACGCTTAAACAGTGTAACTGGACTCAAGCAATAATTTTCGAAGACTCAGACTCACCATAGTTTATAATTCAGCATATCTACTGATGTCTGGGAGCGCAAGTGTTTTCATTTCGCAGCACTCGACTCGACTCAAGCAATAATTTTCGAAGACTCAGACTCACCATAGTTTACAGTTCAGCATATCTACTGATGTCCAGGAGACGCAAGTGTTTTCATTTCCCAGCACCCTTAAACAGTGTAACTCGACTCAAGCAATAATTTTCGAAGACTCAGACTCACCATAGTTTATAATTCAGCATATCTACTGATGTCTGGGAGACGCAAGTATTTTCATTTCCCAGCACGCTTAAACAGTGTAACTCGACTCAAGCAATAATTTTTGAAGACTCAGACTCACCATAGATTATAATTCAGCATATCTACTGATGTCCAGGAGACGCAAGTATTTTCATTTCCCAGCACGCTTAAACAGTGTAACTCGACTCAAGCAATAATTTTCGAAGACTCAGACTCACCATAGTTTATAATTGAGCATATCTACTGATGTCCAGGAGACGCAAGTGTTTTCATTTCCCAGCACGCTTAAACAGTGTAACTCGACTCAAGCAATAATTTTCGAAGACTCAGACTCACCAAAGTTTATAATTCAGCATATCTAGTGATGTCCAGGAGACGCAAGTGTTTTCATTTCCCAGCACGCTTAAGCAGTGGAACTCGACTCAAGCAATAATTTTCGAAGACTCAGACTCACCATAGTTTATAATTCAGCATATCTACTGATGTCCAGGAGACGCAAGTGTTTTCATTTCCCAGCACGCTTGAACAGTGTAACTCGCAATCAGGCAATCATTTTCGAAGACTCAAACTTCACTATAGTTTATAATTCAGCACATCTACTGATATCTGGAAGACACAAGTGTTTTCATTTCTTAGTCCTTTAACTCTGCTCTTCTCTACGGAGTAAAAATATTTCAAATTTACATCTAATGGATTCTGAGACGCTCAATTATTTTTACTCAACATGTAAATATTGTATCTGAAATGCCCAGGTGGTTCTGATTAACATCTTCTTTTGTCTGAGAGGCTTCCAATACTTATGTCTCAGAGGCTCCCAATCTAGTGGGATCTGAAATACTTGAATGTACAGTATATACTTAATGGATTCTGAGAGACTCAAATCTTTTACTCAACATCTAAAAATATCTGAAAGTCTCAAATATTTCTACTTAACTACTACTTGTGTCATTGGGCCTCAAACTGTTTGACTTAACGTGCTTCAAATGGTTTCATTTAACGCCTATTGAGGCCTGGAATACTCGAATGTGTCTACTTAACATCTGATGGATTCTGAGAGCCTCAAATGATTTTACTCAACATCTAGTTATGTCTGAAATGCTCAAAAGTTTCTATTTAACATCTATTTGTGTTATAAGGGCTCAAATAGTTTCACTCAACATATATTGACCTCTGAAATACACGAAAGTGTCTACTTAACATCTCATGGTTTCTGAGAGCCTCATATGTTTTTACTCAACATCTGGTTATATCTGAAAGGCTCAAATGTTTCTATTTAACATTACTTGTGTTATAAGGGCTTAAATAGTGTCACTTAACATATATTAGGCTCTGAAAAACTGGAATGTGTCTACTAAATATCTAATGGATTCTGAGATGCTCACATTTTTCAGCTCAACATCTGCTAGTTTGTGAGAGTCTCAAAAGTTTCTACATAGTACCCAACGAATTTTGAGAGGCTCAAATGTTTATATTTGATAGCACTCGTAAATTTTGCTAAACATTATTATATCAGTAACATATGATTTGCACTATGTAAATAATTTGGTGTATGTGAGGGGCTCAAATAATTTTATTTGCAAGCACTCATCAATTGTAATAGTTTACATTCCACTTTTAGATCTGGAAGAAAAATTTGTTATGGTATACAATAATTCATGCATGTTCTTCTGTTTTTCTTGTAGAGTTCTGCATTGAAGTGAATGCAAGCAAATGTATTTTCTCTTTAAATCCATTTTTATGTCGTGAATTTTACTGCTTTCTTGTAACAAATTTATTTTTAATTTATTAATCATGATATTGTATTCTATACGTGAATAAATTAACAATTCAGTGATCTCCTTTTCTTTAACGAATGCTGACTATTTTAGGAAAGTAATTTATTGAGTTAGCTTTTAATATTGCTGTTTTTCAATTTGTAAATAATTTAACAAAATAAGTGAAACTTTTAACGGGATCAGAAATAATTAGGCTGTAAAATGGTTACCTGAAACATAAATCACAAAATGGATTACAGTAAAATAGCAAATATGAATAAACGAATGGTAGCTTTAGCGTAAAAGCTGTGTTGATGTGGTCTAGGCTTAATGGACAATATAAATAAACATCAATGCATTTGGTAGATGTAGACCATGGATGTAGAACAGCGCTCTCAAACTGTGAAACGATTAATACTGTTTCCTACCGTAGCTGAGCTGAAACGACAGTCAGTCATCTCGCTGTAGCAGTGTTCTGTACGCAGTGTGTTTATAAACTCTGGCGGCTGGTATGGATATGGAACGACGATTCAATAGTGAGTGGACAGATAAATATTTATCTTAAAGGACGGAAAGACACATTGCTTCAAATGTAGAAAAGAACTTGGATACATTAGCCATCATAATATTAAAACGAATTTTAATTCTACACATCATGCTGAAGCTTATGGACCAGAAAAGTTATCCGGGTTCACTCGTGAAAAGCTGTAGAAGAATTAAAATCAAGATTGAATTCAGAAAACCTTCCATCATCATCGGGTGTTAGTAGAGTAAGCTTGATTCGTGCTAGCTACAAAATTAGTGAAATTATTGCAACGGCTTCAAAGCTATTTACTGACGGAGAATTTGTGAAAGGCTGTCTCATAGCTGCTGCAAAAGGGATATGTCCGGAATACGTTAAAGATTTTAAATCTATATGTTTGTCTCGTAATATTTTTGCAGAGTGCGTATCATAAATGGGAGATATCTCGGAGGAGAGGAACAACTGATAGCAAGATGAAAACTTTCACTTATTACTTATTATAGCTGTTGATGAAAGTACCGACCGGAAAGATACGGCGCAGCTAGCTACAGTATATTCATAAGGAGTGTCGATTCAGATTTCAGTGTTCATGGAGATCCTGTAGATGTCATTTCACTAAAGGATCGAACTCGAGGAGGAGGAGGAGGAGATATTTTTGAATCTGTAACAAAAACTATGAACAAATTCCAAGTCATACTAAAAGTAATTAATTTTTTTACATCAAAACAGTTTAAGTTTCTGAATTAGAAGTTGCTCTGCTACAACACATACACACAAAGTTGATATTTTAAACATGATATTAACAACATTATTATTATGATTTATTTCCGTCACTAACGAAAACATTCATGGAATGACCCAGTAGATAAAACATTATTATTATTGTTATTATTATTATTATTATTATTATTATTATTATTATTATTATTATTATTATTATTATTATCATGATCATCATCATCATAATTCATCCTCAAGCAGGCCACATTCTTTGTTCATCAGAGTTTATCAAGTGCAAATCTAAACTGAGTTCCTAATCAATTGGTAAGATGTATAAAATTTATCAAAGTACCAGCCGCCGCAGTTTCGCTTTTGTTTACGGCCGGACTGCCTGCTACCTGTGTTCAACCGTTGCACGGTAAGGGAGGAGTGAAGGCTCAGCAGTTCACAGCTCGAGAGCGCTGTTCGACATCCCTGATGTAGACAATAGACACAATTAATATAAAAATATAAAATATACACAATTATAAATAAGAGTGGAGGATAATGATTTGCTAGCCGGTAGTAAGTGAAGACGAAAAATTATAAATTTGAAAAAAAAAATCACATAAATATAGCCAAAAAATGCTCCAGAGATAGATTATTTCAAAAGAATCATAAAGACGTTTACCATGTTAGCCAGTCTCTTGTTAGGGATAAGAAGAAGCAAGGTATCATGGGATTGGTAAAAACTAAGAAGATAGGAAAATAATCTCGGTATCTCTAAGGCATAACCGACTGATAATGACATGAAAATGTGTTAATCGAAGCTCAGAAAAAAAATGTTCTCGCTATAATACACCGTGTCTCTAAAGTAAGTTCCACGTTAATATTATTTTTATTTAAATATTACTTAAACTAAGACAATGTTTGATGATTCATACGGTGCACAAGGTTCCTAGGTTTTTGTTTCACTACAGAGATTCGATATGAGCGCCATGTGTGACGCGATATTCGAACTCCTGTCACACTCTGGATAACATGTCAGGTGTCACCGTGGCTGCGGCTTCTTCAACTCTCATTCGTATATCCTGCAGGTCTCGTGGTAGAGGTGGCACGTAGACTTTTTCCTTTATTTAATCCCACAAGAAATAATCGCAGAGGATTAAATCAGGAGAGAACGGCGGCTATTTCATGTACCAGTACGCGTTGTCCGCTGTCTCCTAGTCGTCCTACTCAACGTTGAGGAAGTGTGAGATTGAGATAGTCGTGAACTTCACAGTCATAACGGGGAGGTGCACAAGGACTTCCGAGGGCTATGTAGAAAACACTTCCGGTACACACTCAACACATTCATTAGAAACTCCTGGACGTTCAGTCTTTTTCTGTGGGCACAAACAATGGGTTGTGAGAAATTGATGATGCCACTTCTTTATCACCGCCTGAGTACCTCCTTTCAATATCTCGTCCGAAAAGAACGTTGCAATTGCGTAACACAATCATTTCTATCGACGCAATATGATTTTTCTGCACCACTAAATGTCTCTGTTGGATTGTTGCGCACAGCGCCGTTTGTGGCCAACCAGGGAAACTGTAATTGAAACAAGACAAAACTGGGTGGACTATTGTTGCCGACGAGTTAAAAGAAGGATTATAGAGGGACCAAGTTGCCTTGTACAGCGCTCTTAGCGGTGCCGCCGCGAAACACGGCAGAAATGGAATAAACGCCTTCCGTTGTTTAAATTCGTCTGCTTACAACGCTATGTATACGGAGATAGGAACTACGAAAAAACAATACATCTTGTGTGTGCTAGATTTAACTACAATAGCAGAAGAGAAAAGACAAATGATATATATATATATTTTAGGTAAATTTTATGAAGCTAAGTCCATAGTTTTGTTAATGAGCAGCATTTTTTGCCATGGGAAATGTGTAACAAAGCCCAGTATACAAACTATGTGTACTACAGTATTTTTCTTTTCTTGCAGATTCCTTAAAAAAAAAGAAGAAAAAAAAAAAAAAAAAGGAACTGGTGAAACAGTAAGTAATAAATATGAAATGAGACAAATTGTGTCCCTCCCAGCATAGGATTTTGTATTCACGACATTTCTTGTGCCCTTACTGGTTATAGAAGAAGACGATGTACTGTAGTTTATAAAAAGACAAACGATAAACCAAATAAATGGTTCAATAATAATGGACTTATACTAAATACGGATAACGCCATTACAATTCTGTTTCAAATCCGGTTAGAACGTAATAGCAGTAAAATATTAATATTGTATTTCGACACTGGCATCCAAAATTCTGCAAAACTCTCGGGTAGGCCGTATTGTTGTTAGTATGGACATGAAAGAACATAATTATACACTAATAATAATAATAATAATAATAATAATAATAATAATAATAATAATAATAATAATAATAATAATCTTTCGTGTCCAGACAGACCAGCCGGCTGCTGGCCTCACGTTCTCATTTCGATAATTATACACTACTCTAAAAAAAAAAGGACTGAAAGCGTGTTGGGTCATGTTTTACTCAAGTTACAATCTTAGAGGTAAAGCTTTCATTCTGTAATATCTTATGGTGTAGTAAATAGTTCTGCAACGTGTAGAGGCTGGGAAAAGAATTTAATAAAATCATCCGAATCATACATCAATTGAAAGGTAGGTCTACACGATGATAATCGCGACCTTGCAACGATTGTTGGAACTCCTGGATGGCTCAATATTATCTTTCATGATCCAGAGCTGTCCACCCAAGAAAAACTTGGATATTCGTTAAACTGAACATTGGACCATTCCGCGAGAACATTGGACCATTTCGCGAGATGGAATAACTTCGCATACTGTCTATAGCGCCAGGCGTTCAGTAGCAATGTATCATTTCTATTTTTCGTAACTGGTTGTGCAGGACATATGCCTTCGGATTTCACCCAGAATATTAACTCGCGATGTGATATGATGTCAAAGCGAGTATAAATAACAGGAAGAAAAAAAAAACTTTTTTTGCTGAACTGTTAGACACTAGAAAACTTAAAATATTCAAAACTCCTTCAAGTTGCAAAATATCGCAATGTTGCAACCAGTTTCACTTCAACTGTTAAACACCCGTAGGGGCGAATGCTAGTCTCGAAAGTTAGGTTTGCTCTTTTATTCATAGGGGAAGATGGTAGGATATAATAATTCATAATTAATAAAAATAATCAGACCCACATAAATAATTTATTTTATAATTATGAAATCATTATGAGTCATGGATCATAATATTCGCTTATCAGATGTAGAAGTTCGATATAACAAACATGGCCAACAAAAGAGTTTATTTAGTTTTTTTCGACCCTGCCAACCAATGCATATTTTATTGAGCTGCGCTGAACGAGCGCACATATTCTCTATGTCTGTCTTCTCTTGAATAGTCCTTCGGGAAAATGGATTTAATAATAAGGTTTCAATAACACACAATTCCGAACTCATTGCAAGAATTAATAATACATTCAGCAGCTAACACATGCATTCCGCTCATACAATTACATTGCACTCGCAAATCACAGCACATTCCCGCTGTCAATACTGCTCTGTGTAACGTTAAATAGTCGTTGGTGTACTGTCCGTTACTCAGGAGAAGACGAGCGGAAAGAATGTGACCTTCTTGACTATCGCTGTTGATTATTATAAACATCGCTCAGATAAGCATCCCAGGTTATTACTCGTGCAGAAAACATGAGTAGCAATGCGTATGGAAATTAAAGCTAAGTTGAACAGAAGGAGACCTAATGTTTCCGCTTACTGCAGTACAAATATTTCACGTGTTATACGTTATCTGTTCACATCCCTTCCTCCTCAGTCCGCTCTTGTCTTCTGAGTCACCGACAGTAGCTCTCGGACCAGAGCTTCAAAAGAAGGATGTGCGCCTAGGACGGACCAAGGAGGAAGGCACTTGCGCGCGCATCATATTCTCGCTGTTTCTACGTCTTCCCTGTAGCTCCGAGAAACGAGCAAGCGTTGCGATACTTGCGGTGTGCAACCTGCGGATGGTATTACGCCTATACAATATTCCAAAAATCAAAATAAATTTAATGTACGTAATCCCATTTTGAGAAATACACATTCTACGAAAATATTGGGCTTGCGCAGCAAGCATAGCATGCCCTGAGAAATCGCCCCTTTAAACAGGTCCACATGTTCGTATTCCGACTCACTGAAAGAGGATGTACCATTCGAAGTAATTAGACTAAAATAGACTGCCACTAATTCGGAAATAATTTTTGTAATATTTTGCATCAGTAAGCTACATTTCCCGCAACAAATTCATGTGAGAATTCATCTTTTGCTTTTGCAGTCAATCTTTAACATATAGGTTTCGTTTAACTTTGCGTTTTGTGGCTATTGCTGATGTTATAGCTAAACACATCTTCATTTTATTAGGCTGCATTGTACTTTTGCGTCTGTACTGAACAAGAAGCACATTAATATTGACCAGAAATATGGACAGTAATACTGATCGTGCTGGATTGCTAAAATATTGATGCGTACTGTCAGTATTATTGGATAAATATTAATAATAATTATTATTGATCATGGAGGGGCTGCAAAAGGAATGCTGTTTCACTCTTCCAACTGGCTGTCGACTGCTCAGAAGTTCTCCTTCACGTAAGTGCCGTATACGCGGATGATAGCAAATAACCGTGTGACTGTGGGTTCTATCAATTCTGCGGGGATCTCATGCTTGTGTTCCGTGTTGGTGAGTTCGATGGTGTAAGACAGTGCCACTCCAGCGACGCCTTTCATATAGTCATGGGCTCCTCCAGCAGCTGCGTCTGTATGGAAATTCCATATTAGTAACACATCAAAATAACAGGTAGGTAATTAAAGCATTTTTAAACTAACTAGATTTTAAGAAGTAAATTATAATATATGGTTAATAAAATTAATAATTTCAATAGAATAAATAGCAGTTTGACTTCAGAAAGGGAAAAGGTACGAGAGATGAAATTGGATTGCCACGAACAATCGGCGAAAAGCACCTAGAGAAGTATAAAAAAATGTACGTAGTATTTGTGGACCTAGAAAAGGCGTTTGACGGTATGGATTGGAATAAACTGATGGGAATCCTAAAGAAAATTGGTGTGGATTGGAAAGAGAGAAGTTGTTCAGTAATCTTTAAATGAAACAACGAGTCAAAGTCAGGATAGGAGAAGAAAATGTCTGAAGGAAGTGAAATTAGGAGAGGAGTACGTCAAGGATGCCCTTCATCAACTACACTCTTCAACATGTACTTGGAGAATTTAGTAAAGAACTGTTTCCAGAACATGGGAGGAGTGATAGTAGGAGGAAGAAGAATAAAGTGCATAAGATTTGCTGATGATATGGCGTTATTAGCAGAAGAAGAGATGATACTAAGGGATATGCTACTTGAGCTAAATGACAGCTGTGAGCAGCATAGGATGAAGATAAATGCAAATAAGACGAAGACCATGGTCATAGGAAGAAAAATAAAGGTGGGTAAACGTGCGAATTCTAAATGAGGCGGTAGAGCAAGTGGACAGCTTCAAATATTTGGAGTGTACTATAAACAGTAACATGAGCTGCTGCCAGGAAATCGAAAGGAGGATAACAATGACAAAGAAAGCTTTTAATAGAAAAAGGAGCATCTTTTGCGGATCTCTGGAAAGAACTAAGGAAGGGACTAGTGAAGTTCTTTGTATGGAGTGTGGCATTGTAAGGGGCAGAAATATGGATATTACGACGAAGTGAAGAGAAGCGAATAGAAGCATTTGAAATGTGGATATGGAGAAGAATGGAACGTGTGAAGTGGACAGAGAGAATAAGAAATGAAGTTGTGTTGGAAAGAGTTGGTGAAGAAAGAATGATTTTGAAATTGATCAGGAAGAGGAAAAAGGAATTGGTTGGGTCACTGGCTGTGAAGAAACTGCCTACTGAAGGATGTACTGGAAGAAATGGTGAACGGGAGGTGTGTTCGGAGCAGAAGGAGATATCGGATAATAGACGACATTAAGATATGTGGATTATATGAGGAGACAAAGAGAAAGGATTGGAGAAAGCTAGGTTTGCAGTGAAAGAACACTGAATGAATGAAATAGAATTATTGCAAGAAATTTAGGGAAAGTGAATGTCAACAAGTGTATACGTTAATACAGTAATTTGTATACATTTTATTACATTTGCATTTCGGAATCCGAAATTATTCACGCAGTCTTTTATTTTTATTTTACTTTATGTAACAGAAATTACAAGAACTTGTTGCTTGTATCCATTGCACTATTAACTTGTTGCATGTAGCTTTGTAATTTTATGGAACAGACCCCTGGACTTCCAAGATGAATAGTGTATTTACTTGTAGCCTAAATACTTACAGAGAGCATTGGTAGAACCGCCAATGATATAAGATTCACCGCCCGCTTCCACGTATGCAGCGTTGGCCATCTCTGCTAGACTGTGCTGTAGAATAAGGGAGAAAATAGAAGAAGTACGAGTATTTTATAAATTTTGAATGGTAATGAGAAAGAGAATAGTTAATCTGAACGCTAGATGCGATTCTCCATAAACATGTTTCTGGTAAGTTTTGAGTCCCCGTGGGATATTGGGATTTCGTAGGGATTTTGAATCAGCAGCAGTTCCTGACAAATAACCTGTCTCTCTAGCAGAGTTGGTCACGTAAATTACATGGTACATATTTTACGTACGTCGCACAGTGGTCCGAATATTAAAAAACATGGTCAAAAATATCTCCCTACTTATAATATAAATTATACCACGCTCAATCAACAAATAATTGTTTAAAATGAGAAATATAATGAATTTCAATGACTTACATCTATATCGGACCTCTCCTCCATCGCTAGTCTTCAGAATCAGAATCTCCCGAGCCCTCGCTGTTGGGCCCTTCAGATGTAGAGAGCAACTGGAGCACTTGCAGTGATAACTGTGTTCTCTCCTTCTTGGGTAGTTCTCTTAGGTTGGAAATTAAAGGGTCTGATGCAAGAAACAGTCTATGGAATAAGTCAGAGTTGGTAGTAATTCTTGACGTCTTTCTGGTGTGATCTTGTCGAAATCTTCGAACAGTTATGTTTAATGATTCTATTGCTTCCTCTGTTAGTTCCCCTATTGGTAATAAAGCTGATTTTACAATAGATGCCCCATGAATAAGAATTTTGTGCAGTGTTAGTGGCATATAATACCATGGGTATAATTTGACAAACAGCTCTGTGGTTTTCCTGCAGTATATATTAAATCGCGATTCACTTATATTTTGAAAACATGAAATTGTAGTAAGAATCACACTGAATCGTGAAATTAAATCATAATCAACTCCAGTTAATTTAGATGCTTCTTTAGTATTTTCAAAGAATCTTCTTGCCGTGTTCCCATCATTTGTGGTCCCATATTCTGCTTCGATGTATCTATAATAAGCCCTAATCTATTTCGAAATGCATCATGAATAGTTTTCTTTCTTTTCTTCATAATTTCTCGACTTCCATCTCGTACATTTGCCTTCTATTTTTTAAATTCAAGCCGGTAAGATATATGTAGTATGCATTCAAAAAACCTTATATGTGCATGTAGAATTGATAATCTAAAGACAAAATTGGAGGTATCTTCTGACTGTTGTAAAAATTCAAGATTATTTATTTGTGAAATTTTTGCACCACAGATGTAGCACTTCATACTGGATGACTTCGCTAATGCATTGCATATTTTCCCGTCTATCATAGTTGAAAGTACTGAAAACTGAACTGTGCTGTTACCTAATGTAAATGGTTGCAAGTTCTGTATCTGATTTTCTACATATACTCTCTCTGCTTTTGCTATTTCTGTTGTTTCGTGTACCCACTGAAGTTGAATAGATTTGCAGAATCGAGTTGATGAAGGACGGGGATTCTTCCATGCAACATCTCTACTTTCAGCATCAACCAAGCGCAGGGGAACCAATGACGTAAGAAATAAACTTTCATCACTTTTCTCTTTTTGATTCCATATCTGTTTATATTGCGAATGACCTGAGCTGCCGTCAAAACCCCATTTACAAAGCCACATGTAGTTTTTATCCGTGTTACTTAGAGGTGAAATATTCAAGATTCTGTAGGCTGTGTGATGTAACAGAGACTGTAATTTGACCTCACATTCATTTTCGGTCACTTGTATGCCTTTGAGTAAGTTTCTTTTTTAGCTTCTAAAACGTATTGATAATTGGAGTAGAGATCATGGTTATGTGTGTCATTTTTCTGATTGTTTTATATTGATGTCTGGACAGATTTGAATCTATTATTAATGAAAGAGCTTCTTCATTTGTGAGTCTAGTAATTTCCTTTTCTTCTTTCCTCAAAGAATCACGAATTCTTTTGCCTCTGCTAGGTGTTGTGGTTGTTACTTCTTTTAACAATTTGGCTGCTACTTCATCACCTTCTGACCTCAAATTCATTGCTGTAGCATAAGAGAGCTCTTCAGAACACATATTTTCTCTAGTTTCTTTTGCTTTTCTTCGTTTACTTCTTTCACTTAATTCCCCAAATACTTTTGTAGGACGACTGCGACCCAGCTTTCCTGATGTGCTTGGAATATCGGTATGTTTTTTCGGCGTTGATACGCATGAAGTATTTTCAATAGGCAATGTTATGTTATGATCTAACCAACGAGAATATCTATTTGAAAAATTTGTTTCACTATAACACACTTCAGCCATTGCTGATAATACAGAAGGAAAAAATGTAGTCTAAATGACATTGTATAACTTTTTTGTAGCACTAGAATCAGTATTAATTTCAAATTTATTAGTCAAATATGACGTGACATAATTTTCTTGTTGCTTCCGAGATTCGTTTCTCCGTTGTCTAATTTTATGGTGAAGTTCATGGCGACTCACAGAAAAACTCATTTTGCACTTGCAAAATAAGCTCACCCTGAACCACTGAATGTATCAAGATGACTCAATACAGTTAGTGTTTCAGTCAGCTTGGAAGGAACCTCTTCTACAGTAAACAGAACGCGAGTTATGACTATGAGCTGTCACAGTTATGGCACATGAGAATTGAGGAAACAGCGCGCAGGGGTAGTCTTGGGCTCGTAGAGGTTGCCCTTGGATAACCTTGGAGATGAAACCTTCAACATTCCCTAAAAGAAGGCTTCCTTTAATAGCTGTGTAAGTTTCACAGTGTACATATTTATACATTTTTTTAAAACTCTCTATATATTTAAGTAACTTTTTAAAAATAATACTTGACTTCAAAAAATTCTAATTAATACTAAAACATAATATTAATTTAGATGTTACTGTGTATAATGTAAAAGACATATAACATTATATAATAAAAATATTTACTATTATTTTTATGCATTTTAAAACTTGATCAGGGCTCTTTCAAAATCACATCACTAAGGTAAAATTACACAAGTTAGATTTATGTCACTTTTGAACAAATATATCATGAAACCTGAATGTTATTATTAATAAATGACCTGTAATTTCTGAAGGTCAAGTATTGTAGAATTATTGGAATGTGATTTAAAGATTCTGTATCGAAGTTGAAAAAATGATTTTTGACCAGCTTCTAAGCGATCCGGACCACTGTGCGTCGTGAAGAAAAACTAATCTTTGCAAGATTTTTTTACGTGGCGCGATAAATTAATAACAAAGCCATAACAATACAAATGGTAAGTATTTATTTTAGACGGTTTCGTTTACAATTACAGTAGTGAAACTGATTTTGAGTGGTGAAATATAACAAATAAAATGTTTCAAAAGTAACGAATAATTGCAATTAAAATTGAATGACGACTTTTGGACAAAAACCTCAGACTTATGAAACCTTGCATTTAGAAAGTAGTAGTTTTATGGAAACGAAATAATTTTGCGACTATTATTGTGCGAGTTATGATGTCATCGATAACATTTTTAAGTGGCACCTTATCGGGTTTTAATGTTACATGAAAAAAAAAAAATCCTGGTGTCAACAGTTTTGCGATAGTAGATAAATTCTCGAAGGAAAATTCTTCATCACATCAAAAAATTAATTTCTACAGAAAAATTAACATCATTTATATACGTTCCAATAACTTCGTGTAATGTGGAAAGAAGTTTTCTCGGTACAAAAACATCTTCAGGGACAACAGATGCAGTTTCTCAGTTGAAAAGCTTCAGCCACACGTTGGTCATGAACTGCAAAGCTTCGCTGATTTTAGACAACGTAACCACCTCTGCTTCGACCTCTAACGAATAGTGTGAGTTCATAGGTACTCATTAGCATTCGTACTGTTACAGAAAATATTATTTCTCTTCATTTATTATTGCATATTTATTGACATATTTTGCACTTTTTAAGGACATATTCGCATGCATATTTAATAGTTTTTAGGGACAAACTTCCAGCCTAATTATAAATTTTTTTGCTTATTTACATAATATCATTACGTTTGAACAGCCCAAAAATATTTAAACAATTCCACCGCCGGCTTCAATGCACTTTTTCGCTTTGTTGACAGCAGTCTTCTGAGTCGTCTTGCGAGTGACAAATTCGTCCCTTGTGCTTACTTACTTTGTTTTTTGCACAATTCGCCTTTCATTCACCCCACAGACAAAAATCGACAGGAGTAAAATCTGGTGACCTTGGTGGCCAGTGTACGTGACCACCGTGGCCGATCCATAATTTGAGACCGATTGTTTATTTGTATTTTTCCTTATACTGTATAGTATGAAGACGCGGCTTTTCTGTACAATGCCCATATAACTAGAGAGCCACGTTATTTGTCAACGAAGGGTGAACAAAGCAGTGAAAGGGAAAAGGTAATGCATAAGAGCCTTAATTTTCAACCATCCTGGGTTTAGCAATTTCCATGGGTATTATATGAAAAAAACAGGCGATGTTATTTTCTGTAAAATATGTAAGGGAATTTGTGAGAAACAGCAATTAATGTTTTCTCTGACTTTTGTGCAGAGTCCTGTACCCCATCAATATTTCAAAGATGTTGGTGTCTATGTTAAATGAAGGCTGAGTTAATGTACAGTACCTACTTTATCTGATATACGTACCAATGTCTTCCAGTCGGAGGGTAGAGCGTCCTCATATCCCCACGGGTACAATATGTACTGAAAATAAAATTATTAACTGCTATGATAACTAAATATTTCGTGTTGAAATTATCTATTTAAGGAAACATAAGATATTGGAAGTCGTTACTAGTACTTACTCCACCATGCGTGTGGAGGGAGAGGTAGAGCTTGATTTGTTGGGAGTTCGCGAGGGCGAAATCGCGCAGGGCTCTCGTTTCTGGCTCCGAGAATGCGTATGGACCAGCATAGTCATCATTACAAGGATTGTTGCTGGCCCCTGCCTCTGCAACATATATAATCGTTATGATCATGATTATCTGATGGTAAATTAGTGTATGACTTCAGGCTTTCTCGGCGTGGATTCATAATGATGGATTTACGAGCTATCAGCCAAGTTAAAGTTGTGGAATACTCCAAGCTTTCGGATACTGACTCTGTAGCCATCGTCAGAGAACTGAAGATGTCGATGTCTGAATGTCGTCTCATATATATATATATATATATATATATATATATATATATATATATATATAAATTGTAAATTGTTCCGTCAACTGATGCGGGATTGGCGAGCGCCAGGCGTTCAATAACAATATATAATTTCTATTTTTCGTAACCGGTTGTGCACGAATGTAGTTGGACATTAAATTTATATAGGCCTAGTATAATGTTCCTGATTTTTATCTCATATCTATCTGAAACTGGTGAACTAACTACATATTGACAATCTTATTAGTCTTGTTACATTTATCCTCCTGAGAATATAGTATACTATATAATACTTCATGTATAATAATAATAATAATAATAATAATAATAATAATAATAATAATAATAATAATAATAATAATAATAATAATGACTTTATTCAACCTGGCAGAGTTTAAGGCCGGAAGGCCTTCTCTTACACTCAACCAGGATTAAAACATGCTTACATAGTTGAACATAAAACTGGATCGGAATTAATTAATAAATACTGATAAAATTTAGGTACATAATGAGATCAAAAGAGGTAGTTACATAAAAATTTACCTCATAAAATAAAAATAAACATAGTGAAATACATATTAATGTTGTTGGAATCAAATACGAATCACATAAAAACAGAAGCCGATAATTCAATAAAAAAATGTACACAGTAAAAATAAAAATAAACACATTAGTATACATATTAGTATTAGATTACAATTAAGTAGGATTTACATAATTAAACCAGAAACCGACAATTGAATAAAATGTACACAATAAAATATATACTAATAATAAAAAAAAACAACACAGTGGGATACATATTGGCATTAAGTGATAAATAAACACGATTTACATGATTACACATTAAAAATAAGAGACAAAAAATAAGAGAAAAATAAAATAAAAATAAAAAATAAGAATAAATACAGTGGAACACATTCCATTAAACATTTGCAACGCGTTAGGTCTGGCAACTCATCAGAAGATATTTTTCTAATTTACATTTAAAGGAAATTAAAGTTCAGCAACCCTTGACTTCAGGCGGCAGAGAATTCCAGTGACGAGAAGTAGCAACAGTGAAAGATGAAGAATAAAGCGATGATATGTGCAGTGGTATTTCTAGCATGTTATCATATTGTGACCGAGTATTTAAGTTATGATACCGAAAAGACTGTGGAATCGGACAGATAAGTAAGAGGGAGTAGAGGTGTGCAAAATTCGGTATAAGAGAGAATTATGAAGTAAGATGTATACGTACAGACCCGGTGTATAGTATAATATATCTGCATTATTTGTGTCCTAACTGTAACCTGCAGAGTTTTTTCAGCATTTTTTTCATGTCGGTGACTTTTTTTTAAAGTGTAAAATTATATCGAACTTTAAAAATAAAACAAAAATATGTCAGGACTCAGGAGGTTAAATGTAAAATATACAAACTTGAAAAAAAAAAAATTCCATTTCTATACTACAGTAAATAATTAAATTTAATTGCTTCAGGAAAGTATGTAACTTATATATGGATTCATAACAGACAAATATGAAATTTCATGAGTGCTAGAAATATGTATGATTGTGGGCCTGTCTACACTATTGTACTGCTTAATATCTAAAGCTATAGATTAATAGCATACATTATTATGACTCACCCATCCAATGAAAATTGAAATTTCTGTTTCCGTCGACCCCAATGCAAGTAGAAGCATTTGAACGCGATCTTGTTTTCCTCCATGTCCGATTCTATATGGACGAAATGTATAAGTGGTTAAAGGAGCAGTCCGCGATAAAATTCGAAATTTTGATTATATTATAGGATGTTTACCTAAGTAATCCTTAGATTAACGGCGTTTGTCTCATCTCTCTACGCCTTTTAGTTTGTGAAATATTAAAGGTCTTACTGCAAGCTCTGACGTCATAACCACTGATCGCTTCATAAGACTGCATTGTAGTTCCGTTTGACATATAGTGTAGACCGAGTAAATACAAATTCATGTTACAGGCAGTTATTATTAACTCACTTAGGACCTATCACATGCATATACTGTAATAGTAATAATAATAATAATAATAATAATAATAATAATAATAATAACTTACCCAAACTCTATCCCACTTTAAATCCCGTGTACAATGCATTCTGTTCCATTCTGTGATTAGAACGACTTGGGTCTGATAAGGGTTCAAACTGAAAAGGTTTAATATTTTGATCAATTATAACCTAAGTCAACGTCTTCACTGAGTGAGTGAATGTATGTGAGACGTGAAATATTCGTTATGAAGGGACTACAGATACGTGTTTATCTCACGTCAGCAATAAATTAGTACATGGTTTATATTATTCTATTGCACCATAGTTGTTGAGTCACACGGTTTAGGCACCGGGGCTTGTTTGAGAGAACTATAAAACATGTGCATCATCGAATTGCAGTAGTGGATAACCACGAGCTACTTCCAACACATTTCTCTGTATATCTTCTCTCCACGCGTTTTCCTTCCTGCTGTATGTTTTCTTTTCCATCCATCGTTTAGTGACTTTAGGGTACTGGAGTCTGGAGCCAGTTACATCTCTTTTCACGTTGTAATTATGGCCTACTATCGCAATCATAGTTCTTGTTACTATTCCATCATATGGAAAGTGTTTTCTCTTAGGAATGTAAACCAAACTCTCGTTATGATATGATTCAAGTTTGCTGGTGTGACAAAACCGATTAGTCTGCTTTAAGTCTTTTAAAGGGCAGGGTTGCATACAACATTTTTCAGAGCATTGTAATCGTTGGGTCCAGGTTCGATCCATTCCCTCTCGCTGTTATATGGGTGAATGTGTGCACATTTTTTATATGTCTCTGTTCGTGTATATTACAAACATGATTTAATACAGCAATGAATCTGTCTTCTAAGTCGTCAGAATCACCTTCACATGTAGTACATAACCACCATGAGTGATTTATGATGCTGTCTTTCCACATTTGTATTTTATCATATGTTTTTGCAGCGGCTTCAAGGTTTTTAGATAAGCTTTTTGCAATGTGCCAAATGTCAAATTGATGGTCCACCATTCCTAATTCCTCTATTGCGGTCCGACAGAGAGGGTACTGTTTATTTTTTCTTTTAGGCGATCTAGAACTTTTTCGCATGCTGCTTTTTCAAGATTGCCTACAATTAGGCCCTTTTGCAGAACTATGAAGTCTATAAGATTATCTGAATCGAGGTCCATTACACTGTAAGTCACATATTTTGCACTGTAACCAGGTGAGTCAAATTGGTCATCACCGCGATTCACACGTTTTTATCTTTTAGGGAATTGATAAGTTGTTCATGAATGTGAAAATAACTACTACACCTACTGTTGGTTCTACAAATTTTGAAATTATTTTATAAAATGTTGTCTTGCCGATGAAATATAGTTGCAAAGTTTTTGAAAAATTTTCAAACAATTTGTACTTTATACCTGATGAATTAGAATTTGAAGTTTCTTCATCTATTTGAAAAGATCTGTCTAAGTTAGTTTATGGCTCACTCACATCTGATTCACCACACACATTTCTTAGCGTCTCTCACCCTATCTCACACTGCACAGCTTTGTTTATATTAGGTTTCTGTGAATTTTCAGCCTCATCGAGAACTACACATACGTCAATATTTTCAGCTATAGGTGCATCAGTGCAACTTGCTATTACTTCTTCGACGACCTTTTGTCATTTATAAGCAGAGGAGCGCTTAGTATTAGAACTGTCTTGGGGAGATTCTCCTTTCAAAAATAAGGGACAGCAGTTTTCTTCATTTTCAAAGAAGTTCTATTGTCTTTCATTAAACGTGTTTTTAATAGACACGATTCTTCAAAATTAATATCATGGAAATGATTAGAACACACAACAGCAGTTTTCGATGGTGTAAAATCTTTTCTGTTGATTTTCTTCAGCCATGTTTTAAATATTTGCGGTGACTTTTCTTTGCTCGGAAATACATGAAATGATACCCCTTCTCCATGTTGTGCTTTTGTTCTTCCCTCTGAACACGAAAAATCACAACACCACGGCATTTTAAACTGTATTACGATACAATTTCTTCTGTTTAGTCTACTGTAGTTCAAAGTCGTTCATATAAAAGAAAATATGCCCTACATAAAACCACAACGTTGGTATGTGCTGTTTTATGATTAAATGAAAAGCAAAATATAACTTCACTCAATCACAACTAAGTCCGAAATTCTGTTCACGTGTATTACGGCGCGAAAAGATTATTTAATACAAAGCGCTGCACTCGGGATGTTCTCGGCCTACTACGCAATCACACCAGTTCAGTGGCTGTGACGTCATAAGTATTTGTGCGGAGTCGGTAACTCAAGAACCATGCCTCGCATTGACATGCGGTAAATTACATTCTACTTAGATTGAAAAACGTGTTTGATTAAAGCCAACTTAATTTTATCGCGGACTGCTCCTTTAAGTACATTAATTTAAAAGGCACACATGTACAAAAATGTAAAGACTATCTTGAATTGCTGTTTATTTCATTTGCTATAGCAACAATATTGAAACAAATTAAACAGAAGCTTCTGTGAAAGCAAGGTAATCTTTCCTGGATTTAGAATAACCACATACAACACCTTAATGTGAGAACAGTATTACTGTAAGTATATTTGTATTTATATTTTTGAATTTCTAAAGAAAGAGTGGTACAACTGACCGTGCATCGCGACCAAAGGTCTATCGTGTAACCCCACCTTAGTTTCATCAAACCAGTGACTGAGATAAGAACAATGATGCTTCTCAGTCACATTTTGAAAGAGCGCGCTCTGTTTCAGGAAATAACTGTTTATGTTCAGATATGAGAACAGAAAAATATTGTTACACAAAATGGGGGATGATGTTCTCTCTGAATTGACTTACTTAAAATTTCTTTAAATGAGGTTTTAATAAGCCCTTGAAGGCCTTTTAGGAGGCAATCTTCTATGAAGAAATCAATAGTTACTGCGTTAAGTTTCCTAGAGAGGTCTAACATTTTCTTGTTCCATTTAAGTTCATATTGGCGTAAGTAATGTGCGAAACACGACTCACATGAAAGAGAATCGCCATTTTAAAAATCACAGTAAAATCTCTTAAGCTTGAGTACCTGAAATAATTTAGATCTTAAAATACTAGAATAAATACCGTCAAGAAAGTACCCCATGTATGCAAGATATGGACAAATATATGTTCTTTCGAAAACTAAAATATTTTTGACAGATTTACATGGAAGTATTTGTCTTTTTCTTCTTGAACGATCTCAGTTCATGTAAAGTTTCCACCAGTGTATCCTGCATAAATAGTGTATGAACATTTCACACGAAGTCGCATGGTCTCATAATAAGATACTACGAAAAAATTACAGTGATCGATTCATATACAGTATGTATTTAACGTTTATCAAGTACAAATGTAGGTTCTGTGCTACTTACATAGGCATGGGAGAATTCATATCCATCTGGGTTGAGCACTGGCAGGATGTACCAGTCCACAGCGTCTGTCATTCCGCTGTTGGCAGCATTGTTCTCAACCAGTTGGCTGATGATGTACAGAGCCATTGCGGGAGCGATCCATTCCCTGGCGTGAATTCCAGCATCGATGAGAATGGCGGGTTTTGTACTAGTGCCTCCAGATGAGATCTTGATTGTTGTCAAGTCTCGACCTTCGTAACTCTTTCCAATTGATTGCAGAGTTACGAGATCAGGGTAATTGGATGCCAATTCTTTCAAGTAGCTGTTGATCTAATTCGAAGAGAAACATACAGAAGTTTTTATAAAGTAAGTGTGAAAGAGATGGAGAAGAGCATTGGAAAGATGAATTCTAGAACAGAGTAATTGACTAACGCTTGGGGTGCATAAGCAGAAGACGACAAGAATGGAGCAGTTGCAGTTCGTTCCTGATGTTGATGATGAGGGTGATTATGATGATTATGATTGATAATAATAATAATAATAATATAATAATAATAATAATAATAATAATAATAATAATAATAATAATAATAATAATAATAATAATAATTAGACTTCGTTGAATTGCCACACGCAGCATGCAATCAGGTTGCCGATGTACGGTAGTATAGAGGAGGTGAGCAACCGCCCGGTCGCGTAGTATAAGCAGTTCATGTTAAGAGATGTGACCGGTCCAAATAGATAGAGCAGCTACAGCTAATGTATACCTATGTAAGTACTTGTTTTTGCATTACTGTGGTTGGAATAATCAAAGCTTAACATTTGTTCAGTGTAGACAAGAATTCAATCAACCATACTACAATGAGAGTGTTGCTGTTCCAAATAATTGCCCCTGGAATACCCTTACCCCCGCAGCCAGTCTTGACCCGTTGGGGAACGTGGTTGGATGCTGTTAATTATTATGCAGAACATTACAGCAAAATAATGGAGGTAATTGATGCATTGAATAGCACAGACAGTTCCGCTGTTGCAGCTATAAAATCATTGCCTTCTGAACAGCTATTGGAAGATATTGTGTTCATTGATTCTAATTTTAAAATCGTGTCCAAAAGCATCATTCTGTTAGAATCGTCTAAACTACAATTCTCAGAAGCCCTTAATATAGTGGATAAAGTATCACATACCGTTATCCAAAATAACAAGTCACTAATTTCAGAAAAAGTGAAATGTGAGTTGAGAAACATTATTGCTAAAAATTCTGCCTATTCACAACCTTCGTATTATAAATGATGTACTATCAGGTCACGACAAGACGTCTGAAGTTGGTGTACTAAAAAGTAGTAACTTTCCATTCTTCAAATATGCACGTATTACATCGTGTGATGTTGAACATACATTTCCCAATATAAAAACTGTTTAAGTGACCATCGGAGGAGGTTACTTTGCAGTCGCTCAAAATGTATGTAACTCTTCACTGCAATGCACATATTCAAGAATGATGTGAGTATCTTCCATTAAATTTTAAGAGTTTATATATCTCACTATAAAATAATTGTGTATTTACATGTTTAGACATTTCCTACTTCAATGATCATTCATTATATTTCTTGAATGCAGGATACAGGTTTTATTGTAACCGCAGTATACTGGTCAGTGTTTACATCAGAGGCATACTCAATCCTTTCCACGCCCTCTTCTCATACAGTCTATACTGCGTGCGCAGTAAACCTTGCGATTCTCGTGGCAATTCCACGAAGTCTAATAATAATAATAATAATAATAATAATAATAATAATAATAATAATAATAATAGTAATAATAATTCAGAAATTAACAGAGTTCATTGCATTGTGTAATTTATTACCTCATTATGTCTGTAATATCGATTGAAAGAAATGCTATTATTGATTTCGGATTCTCTGTTGTGCTCTTCGTATGCTTCTTCGAACCTGGAAAAACATTTATCCAAATAGAATAACGTGCGATAAGAAACTAAAATCGTAGTCGTTTCACATTAATTTCTGTACACTTGTACAACGAGAAAGCACGAATTACGAACATCTGATATATTTGCGATTGTCCTAAATCAGAGATTTTCAGTCACTGTGTCAAGAAGGATTTTCAGTTGTATCTGTGGAGTCTGAGTGAAGGTAAAAACAAAAATGATGTTACCATTTATTACAGTACCAGTAAATTAACCAATTACAGACAAATTGTAACGCTCCACCATCTTGAAATCGGCATATTGGATACAACTTCAAAACTTTCAAATGGAAAAAGGGCGTAAGATCTCTCTAAATTGTATAAAATTTTGTGACAAAACCAATGCCAAAATTGGTTTTAAGATATCTCAATTCCTGTAGAAAATATAGCACAATAATATTTCAATAAAATTATATACAAGTTTCATATTACGGAGCGAGGTAGCTCAGACAGTTATGTTTGAGACTTGTATTCGAGGGGTGCCGGGTTCAAAGCCCTGTTCGGCCACTCTGACTGGGGTTTTCATGTTTTCTCTCAGTCACAAAGGAAAATGCCGGATTGGAAACTTACATATCATCATTCGTCAACGCCTTAATAACTAATATCAAAAACATTAAAACAAAATCTAAATCAATTACATGAACACAATATATGATCATAGATGTTGACGCTTGTACGAGTATAAATAAACTTAACAGAAGAAGTTTGAAATTCCAGAAAGACAAAGGGGTCATGTGACAACTCTAGATTGTGTAAATTTTGTGACAAAACGAAAAGAAAAATCAGTTTTAATATATGCCACCTTCGTGCAGTAATTATTTTATTCAAAATAGGAAAAGCTTACTGATTTGAAACTTCTCAACGAAGTTTGATTCTGGTCTCCGCTTCTATAATAATTTGAATCACAGTTGCAGGCACGAGAGAAAATTCAATGTGTAGGAAAGTCAGTGATGAATATGTGAATTAGGGTTTCATATGCTAACTAAAAATCTGGACTTTCCTATGAATAATATTAACAAAAAATATATCAAGATATTTATAAATGAAAAGTGGATTCGAAATTCTTTCACCTTTAACTTGGACTCACTGAATGATAGTGACGTGCAATACGATCGACTTACAGAGCAAAACTTTTTTAAGGAAAAGTTCTCCAATCGAGATCCTTGTAAATTCTGGTGCTGACGAACAGATGCATATCTAATTTTGGTAAAAGGTGCAATGAAGCCTTGAATCCATTTACAAGAACTTATCTCTATGAATCAGGATTTTGAACGTTGATGAGTTCGGAAACCAAAGTCGAGAATTTATTTGGATTCCAGAATATTGATTTGCGTCAAATGTTGTCTGAGATTGTCCTAAAGTGTGTCTTCGGTGATCAGAAGCGACAACAGCCATAACATTACATGAATAAAATGTCACCACATTCTACTATATACAGTCACGAAGCTTGAGTTTTGGGGGTGCTAGAAACAATAGACTGTGACGATACTATTTTGCATTGCCTGTAATGAGGCGATATTAGCGATCCTAGTGGTGAGAAACTGCCTAATGTTTGCATATTTACTACGTATTGAGATTCGCGACTGTATATGCTAGACTGTGATGTTACTGAAAAAGTTTTATACTGATATATAAGAAATCGTCTGCAATAATTAAATAATTTATCAATTTATTTGTTAAAGAGGGAAAAGTATGAAAATAAAATATGTTTCATGAATAAAAATATTAAGAACCCTTGTGATTACATGAAATACTGTACTTTGACACAATTATACTCTGTGATGTGCCGGGAGATATGACCAACGATAGGTGCAACATGTACCATTCAATAATTCTTGAACACTTACCCTGAGGGAACCGCCTGTGCCGTGATAGAGAACCCCAGGAAGGTCACCAAGAATACGAGTCGCATGTTTAACACTAAAGACTCGTTCGAGTTGTCAATTTATGCAGTGTGTCAGAGTGTGACTGGCTTACTCAGATAGGATGACGAAAATATCTCGTAATATTTCCGGTATTACAAAGGACATTTTTGGGGGAAATACTTTAGTTTCATTTTTATGAGAACCGACTAATGGAAATTCCCGTTTTGAAGCGATTTTTGTATCCTCAAATTGTCGACGATGAATTCAGCGCAATGCCCCTCATACTAGTGACAATTTCTAGAATATTAAGATAAACTCTATGAACGTCCAGATTTTGTGCCTTATCTGTATCTTACTGTAATAATAAACAAATATTTCTGAAAAAGACCTTTTCATTGGAATTCCCAGTTTGCCTGGAATGGCTGTATACTATTATATTTAATTTCTTAAATATTGTTTATTTTTAAGAAATTAATTTCTTATATATATATATATATATATATATATATATAGATTATATAACCAATTTTATAGAATAATAATTTAGGTCGTTTCAAAAGACTTTTCCTATAAATGTTCTACTCATTTGTCTTTGAGTTGCTAGGCAACGGACGATTTATTTATATCTCTTGTTGGTATTGCTTTTGAAACATTTCAACATGCATTTAACTACATAATCTATTTGCGGTACATAGTGCCTATTTTTTTGTTTCTCATTAGAAATGTACGATCACAATCGTAATTCAAGTATTGTTGCGTTTCTTTTGAAAAAAGTGAAAGTCATAGTAAAAAATCAGTAGCTAGAGAAATGTATGAAGTATAATATGTGATATGGTCAGTACCAAGACGGTATAATAGTTATTTACGATATTAGTAGCGTATCGTAACGTTTCATATTACAATAAGAGATTGTAAAGTTGTCAAATCAGGCCGCATATCGAGTTTGATAACCAGTCGAGTATTATAATATGAAATTACGATAAGCATATCGTACAACGTTTTATCTACTTTATAAAACATAATTTTTAAATAAAAGTAATTGTATTATCTTTATTTGTTTTGAACATGTTTTTGTGGAGACGCGTTTGTATTAGTTTATTATTAGTTTCTTCCTGCGAGAGGCGATTCTTTTATGTTTGTTCTATTAGTTTTGAACACGGTAGACTTTTATTTACAACAGAATAACAGCAGTACATCAGTTTCATTTAATGTGTGGTTCACATTACGCAACCAGTTAGGTAAAAGTAGCACAATTACCTAACTAGTTGCGTATTAAAAGTATCATTACCTAACTAGTTGCGTAATAGAAGTACCGGTATCATTAAATAATTAGTTGCGTAATGAATATGTTGCCAACATTTTTATTAGTGATGTAAAGTCTACATTACATAATCAAAGTGAATAAAAATGTTTTAAGCAGTTTAATGATGGAAATCTAAACTTTGAGGATAACATCACCCAAGAAAATAATATATTTTAGAAAATGAGGCTATATTCATCAAACTGGAAGAGCAGGCACTTGTCAGTAGTAGTGAATTGTGAGCAGATCTTGGTGTTTTATGCACACAGTCTATCGCCACCCCAATAAATTTGGAATTAATGTTTAAGTGGCGATGAATTGATCGAAGCACAGTAATAAGAAGCATTTGGGATGACCTAATAATTTACATGTAATTGATAGAATTAAGAGAAATCAGTATTTATATTGTGGATGGCGTTAATGCGTTTATTTATCCCAGTGGAATGTACTCTGGCCTCTGGGAACAGAATAAATGACAGTTTGCGCGTATTGTTCTTTCTTCGACGTGACATTAACTCCAAACTTGAAGGAAATTACGCATTCTGATTTTTAGTAGTCTGATACAGAAGTTTATGTTGAATTTAATAATAATAATAATAATAATAATAATAATAATAATAATAATAATAATAATAATAATAATAATGGCTTTATTTAATCTGGCAGAGTTAAGGCCGTAAGGCCTTCTCTTATACTCAACCAGGATTAAAACTTGCTTACACAGTTGAACATAAAACTGGATCAGAATTAAGTAATTACATACTGATACATAATGAGATCAAAAGAGGTAGTTACATAAAATTTACCTCATAAAATAAAAATAAACATAGTGAAATACATATTAATTTGTTAGAATCAAATACGAATCACATAAAAACAGAAGCCGATAATTCAATAAAAAAAAAAGAAAAATGTACACAGTAAAAATAAAAATAAACACATTAGTATACATATTAGTATTAGATTACAATTAAGTAGGATTTACATAATTAAACCAGAAACCGACAATTGAATAAAATGTACACAAAAATAGATTAATAATAAAAAAACAACAACACAGTGGGATACATATTGGCATTAAGTGATAAATAAACACGATTTAGATAATAAAAATAATAAACGAAAAAATAAATAAATAAATACAGTGGAACACATTTGCAACACGTTAAGTCTGGAAACTCATCTTAAGATATTTTTCTAATTTACATTTAAAGGAAATTAAAGTTCGGCAGCCCTTGACTTCAGGCGGCAGAGAATTCCAGTGACGAGAAGTAGCAACAGTGAAAGATGAAGAATAAAGAGATGATGTGTGCAGTGGTATTTCTAGCGTGTTATCATATTGTGACCGAGTATTTAAGTTATGATACCGAGAAAGACTGTGGAATCGGACAGATAAGTTAGAGGGAGTAGAGGCGTGCAAAATTCGGTATAAGAGAGAAAGGGAATGTAACTTTCTCCTCTCATTTAACCTGAGCCACGATAATTTAGTCATGTTATTGAGCATAGTGTTAAAATTTATGTAAAATTGATCAGAATTATGACGATGAGATGTCGCAGATTTATAAAAATCAAATTTAATCAGGATTGTATCACAGATAAAAATCATTTCAGTAGAAATTATCAATGTACAATAAAACAAATACACACTTCAAACGTTCATAAGATTTTGTTTATCACAGGAAATCAGCCTAAAAATAATTCTACCACCTGAGGGTATTTTAGTTTACGAGTATTATATCTTTGCGATGTAATGACTCCGTCTAAGAATAGCGCACTCGGCTCTTTATCTTAAGAGTTAAGACTCGCTTGCTATGTTGTCTTAATCAGACGGTACGAACATGTGCGGTAAATAAAGCGCAACTGGGAAAGCACGTTTTGATGACGGTGAATAGACCTACTTGAGCAATGAAAGTCCAGTCGTAAGTCATTCAGTTACCTATATCAAAGACGTCGACTCAGTGCAAATCCTAAATTTTAATTAAAAAAAAAAAAAAAACAAGGAATATAACTGAATATTGAATGGCAGAAACTCCACAAGCCACATTTCTTCTCAAATTCAGTTTTTCATATGATTGTAACATTCATACGTAGACCTTTCAGTCCACACCTGTGGAGTAACGGTTAGCGCGTCTAGCCCCGAAACCAGGTGGCCCGGGTTCGATCCCCGGTCGGGGCAAGTTACGTGGTTGAGGTTTTTTCCGGGGTTTTCTCTCAACAATCACAGATTTTAACAATCATAAATTTGTATATATATATTTTTTTATTTTATTTGGTTATTTTACGACGCTTTATCAACATCTAGGTTATTTAGCGTCTGAATGAAATGAAGGTGATAATGCCGGTGAAATGAATCCGTGGTCCAGCACCGAAAGTTACCCAGCATTTGCTCGTATTGGGTTGAGGGAAAACCCCGGGAAAAACCTCAACCAGGTAACTTGCCCCGACCGGGATTCGAACCCGGGCCACCTGGTTTCGCGGCCACACGTGCTGACCGTTACTCCACAGGTGTGGACTATATATATATATATATATATATATATATATATATATATGATCTAGTACTTTACACTCGACAAAATATCGACAGTTACTCATTAGTGGCCAATATACATGATCATGAAATTAGAAATAGTGAACAAATTAATATTCCATATTGTAGATTACACAAGAGCAACACAAACTTTTTAATTATGGGGATGAAATTATATAATAAGCTCCCCAGTCAATACTATAAATTACCAATCAATAGCTTCAAAACTAGATTTTACAATTGATTATTAAATAATCCTTTTTATTCTGTTGCTGAGTTTTTCAACACAAATTTGTATGAAATTGTACTTTAATAAATAAGTTTAATTGCAATTTAGTTAGTTTTCTTTAATCTAAAAGTTTCAAATTACTTCAGGTTTTCATTGTATTATTTAAATTTTACTGTTTCTTTTATTAGTGTTTTTTTAATGTATTTATATGTTTTTCAATGTATTCTGACGAAGCCTAAAACTGTATGTCTAATGGCCAAATAAATTGAATTGAATTGAATTGAACCCAATATGAGCAAATGCTGGGTAACTTTCGGTGTTGGACCTCGGACTCATTTCACCGGCATTATCACCATCTCATTCAGACGCTAAATATCCTAAGCTGTTGATAAAGCGTCGTAAAATAACCTACTAAAAAATATACCTTTCAAGTGGTGCAGAAACCCCACACGTCCGGTGCTTGGTGTACATTTTACTGCGGCTGTAAGTTAAGTGAAGTGCAGGATCACAAGTCCAGGACATTTGGAATTTTTTAGAAATCAAACAAAATTTTCAGTTCACTTTTCTTATTTTTTTTTATTGGTTAATGCAGGCTTGCCAAACTCAATTGAAGAATGAAGTATGACGTTAACCTCACTCCAAATCTTTTAGACCAGTGGTTCCCAAACTTTTTCAAGATGCGACCCACTTTTGGGCAATACATTTGTTTGCGACCTCCCCCCTTCCACTGCCGTACCGGTATTTAATTCCATTAAAAAACACACCAATTTCTGTAAAATCGAAAACGACAATTTTACTAAAAACAAATGGATACCACCCAGATTCTAATGTACCGATAAATGCAAAACGAGAAATCGGAATATGCAAAACTATTTTCCAATTCTCTTTGGCTTGTTAGATTGGCGTTTCTTGCTGATATATTTTTTGAACACTTAAAACACTTTTTTAACAGTAGTTTGCAAGGCCAAGAAGTTAAGATAATAACAGCCGGAAATACAATCGAGTGATTTATAAGGAAGCTTAGTTTTTGGTCGACATCACTTGACAAAAAAAAAAAAAAATCATTCCAGTGTATTAAGGAACTGATGGAAAATTTGTGATAAGCTACAACAAATAGCCTACTGAGTTTGTTTTTCCGTGCATACAGTTAAGTGTGCACACTTTGAAATACGAGTATAACTACAACTACGACTACATCATTATAGACAGCACGGTTTAGGCCTATTGGCCTATTCCGACTTCACAAAGTACTTAAAGCTGGTCTTTCCTGTGCTATATACTATACGTTGTGAAGCATAGAAGTAGCTGATTTTTACATGGTAGGTTACTGGCTGATGCACAACCTTCAACCTGAAGGACCAGAATTTGATTTTAGGGTGTTTTCCATTATAAGGATTGCTTTCAATACGGTAGTTGAGATTTTTCTTCCCAGCTAGTTTTGGTACACCCTGGGTATTTTATTTCTCCTGGACCCTCCTTTCTGACGAGCGTCCTATCCATCACCTGGAAATGCGCCTAGGACTAGCAACTCCACATAGGACAGCTACTACTACTACTACTACTACTGCTGCTGCTGCTACTGCTGATACTACTACTACTGCTGCTGCTGCTACTACTGCTACTGTTACTACTACTGCTACTACTACTACTGCTATTACTACTACTACTGCTACTATTACTACTGCTACTACTGCCACTATTACTACTACTACTGCTACTACTACTACTGTTACTGCTACTGATACTATTGCTACTACTACTACTGCTATTACTACTACTACTGCTACTATTACTACTGCTACTACTGCCACTATTACTACTACTACTACTGCTACTACTACTACTACTACTGCTAATGCTACTACTAGTACTACTATTCCTACTGCTGCTGCTACTACTGCTACTGTTACTACTACTACTGTTACTGCTACTGCTACTAGTGCTACTACTACTACTGCTGTTATTACTACTACTGCTACTATTACTACTGCTACTACTGCCACTATTACTACTACTACTGCTACTACTACTATTACTACTGCTACTGCTACTACTGCTAATGCTACTACTAGTACTACTATTCCTACTGCTGCTGCTGTTACTACTACTGCTACTGTTATTACTACTGTTACTGCTACTACTACTATTGCTACTACTACTGCTATTACTACTACTACTGCTACTATTACTACTGCTACTACTGCTACTACTGCTAATGCTTCTACTAGTACCACTATTCCTACTGCTGCTGCTGCTACTGCTAATGCTACTACTACTAAATTATTTATAATTTTATTAATACAGTATATGGAATCCAATATAACTGAATACATAAATGATAATTATTAAATTAATGCCTTTCTCTTTGGTGAATATTAGAATGAACTTGTTATTCTTCGTAATTTATGACCAGGTTCTGTCCCTTTCAACTGGTGCTGATTCACTGTGAGAGAGGTAAAAAAATGTTCCTACCAGCATTTCAGAGATCGTACCAGAGGTCTTGGGGTGTCTGGTTTATTTGTCTTGACTATTTTGGAAGACGATCATTGGACGTCCTTAGTACATGGTCTGTTCGATGTTTCTGTGTTCTCTTTGCGAAATTTACTACTTCTCGGATTATACATTTGCTTATTTCCAATCTTTTTATTTTTTTGACTGTCGTATAATGCATGACCTGAGTTACTTCTGATTGCTCTCTTTTCTGTTGTTATCAGTTTATTAAGTTCTCTTCTCTTCTAAACTAATTTTATCAAGCCTCAGCAATATCAGCATTATAATAAGACGCGTAGGTCGTAAGCAAATGTTGACTTAGAACTGTCAGAAATGAAATCTGAAATGATGAGAATCTTACCTGAATTTCGGAGCAGCGATGTATGAACTTCTGGGACTCTATTCATGAGGTCGGAAAAAACATAACGCAGATCGGTTAGAAAACCGGGAACTTACTTAGATTTCAGGTCGGCCCCGGACACAAGGCGTTGGTTTTCCCTATCAGTTATTGCACCACGGTTGCAATTAGCTGTCTGAACTCAATTAAGATTGTACGTATTTTTAAACATTATTAGATATACAGTGAAGAAACGCGTATTCCTCGTTGATTTGGAAACATCTGAAGGAAAAGTTGGAAGTTATTTCTTAACATTTTATGTCCTGATAATTTTGCAACAATCTAAATATTCTGAAACTGTTGGCAGCATTTGGTATTAAAAGAGCGTTTCTAAGACAACATAAATTAAAGAATGTGATTCCGAAACTCTCTCAGTCCATTTGGCTATTTTTATGATTTAACCTATATATATATATATATGACTATACTAGCCGTAATTAAAATAGGACGTTTGATCCAGGGAACATTCGTGTTTGATAGAAGGATAAGTCGTTTAATATGTTACTTAATTTAAATTGTATTTAAATAATTATTAAAATGCGGTCATTTTGGTCCAGAGAGTAATAATTTGGCGCAATGACAATTCCTTTAACATGTTTCTTAATTGTTATTACATGCAACCATAGTTTAATGAAGATTGACATATCAATTAGTTTTAATGTGTATACTTTATATTACTTGCTATATGTTTCAGAAGTTACTGTAATAATATTGTAGAATTATTCCATCTAGAGAAACTACGCTTTCCAATGGTGAAATAATAATTAAACAATTCCGACATTCTCTTAAGGCTGTGTTTAAAAGCTTTCGATTGTTGTTATCCAAGGCCCCTTGTAGACGAAGTCATTTGTTTTTATTTCAGTACAGCACCTTAGATGGCGTTGTTATTGTAATTTTAAAACTCATTTATCTCATTAAATATCAGTCCTATCAAAATTTTGTATAGAATAAAACTTATCGGAAATTATTTTTAAAGAAACTTTTGTTATGTAATATTTTTCACGAAAATCAATAATAAGCGAGATATTTCCATTTATTTAATTCAGACCCCCTTATAACTCCCCTTTAAATAAAGTATTTTGAATGCCATATAGCCTAAAATCTAAGTTACAACGAACTTAATTTATATTCCAATTTTCATATAAATCGGTTCAGCCATTACAAACAGGTAACAAACATCCAGACAGACAGAGAGACAGACAGACATAGAAACAAAAATTTCAAAAAAGCGATTTTCGGTTTCGGGATAGTTAATTATACAGTTAAGACCAATTATTTTTGGAAAATAAAAAAATTACCAGACAAATTTTGGATACAGATTTATTATTAGTATAGATATGAGACATATAGTCTACATATTTTAAGCTTGTTTTCTTCCAAAACAACGCCAGTCCTTGTCTAAAAGTTTATATTATTGTGTATGTAACTTGAAAACTCGTCCAGGCCGCAGACCAATGGACAAAAATAGCTAGCTCAGTCCTTTCATAAAAATGGACTTAACGCGTTTTGGGATCACCCTCTTCAATTGTTTTGTAAACGTATGGAGGAAAAGTGGCAGATATTTCTCAACATATTTTGTCCTGATAATTTTACAACATTCTAAATATTTTGAAAATGACGGTAGAAGTTGGTGGCAAAATACATTGATTTGAAAAGATCAAAATAAAAAATTGGAAGTAATTTCTCAACATGTAGGCCTATGTCATGGTGATTTTAAACACTTCAAATATTCTGAAAATTTTGGCGGATGTTGATATTAAAATAGTACTTCTGATGCAAAATGCATTGATTCATAAGCATCGGAAAGAGAAGTTACAGAAGCTGTGGATTAACGGTTAGTATGCCTGACCCTGTAACAAACGGACTTGGTTCAAATCCTGGTTGGGCCAAGTTACCTGGTTGAGATTTTTTCCGGGATTTTTCCTCAACCTATTAGGAGAAAATGCCGGGTAACTTTCGGTGTTGGACTCTGGACTCGTTTAGCCGGCATTATCACTTTCATATCCTTCAGACGCTATATAATCGCATCAGTTGAAAAAGCGTCGTGAAATAACCCACTAAAAAGTTAGAAGCGATTTCTTAACCTCTTATGTGAGGCCAATTTTATGTCACTATTAGGAATTTAAAAGTAAAGACATGCGGAAGAATGAAAAGTAAGAATCTGTGGTGGGGTAAAAGGTATTACTGAAGGGCTCCCTGCAAAGTTGTGGTAAACAACAAACACATTTAAAAAAATTCAAATTTTAACCGAACTTCTTTCCTTTTTCAGAGTATGTCCTAGGTACCTGGAAGGTTCATTTTATCACTCACTCGTTTATTACAATAAGCAATTTGAGGATGTAAAACATACACAAATAATGGAGCTACTCCTTTTTGCAATAAAATTGGATATAATTGGCCATATTTTGCACTGAACACACATTATTGTGCGAATATAAAAACTACAACACAAGACATAGCATATATATATATACAGAGTGAAGGAAGTATTATAATTAATTTCGGGGGTTACTCTTTGAGAAGTTTCAAACAAAAAGTTTAATACAATTTTGCTCGTTTTTGCTTCCTTTTCGAGATAAAAATTATTTTATATGAAACATTACATACGGTTTTTGAGAAAGCAATGAATTCCCAATATGCTCAGTCATTTTAAGAGAGCAGTGTTTTATGATAATACATTATTGAAAGAATTTTAGTTTTGTCCTTTAAATGTGAAGAAATTTGATGCGAACAAATGTAACATTGTAAAATTTCTTCTCAGAACAAAAAGTTACATTTGTTCCGCTCAAATTTCTGTACATTTAAAGGACAAAACTAAAATTCTTTAGTGATTTATTACCTTAATACATCGCTCTCTTAAATTGACTGAACAGTTTGGGGATTAAGTAAATGATTGTCACAGAACACGCTATGAAATATTTCATGTAAAACAATTTTTATCTCGAAAAGAAAGTAAAAACGAGGAACATTTTATTGAACTTTTTTGTTTGAAATATCTCAAAGAATAACCCCCTGAAATTAATGATACTACTTATAGTTCACTCTGTAAATAGCTCCAGGAGCTACCTCCTTTTTGCAACGAAACGATTGGGAGCTCAGCTTCAACTCCACTGTAACTTACTAGCAAATGCTCGGAATCACACCGTTCTTGCACTAAAAGATCGAGCATATTTTTTCACTTGTGAAACAAGCGAACTATTAATTTAATCAAAATGTGGACCCACCACTTTTTTGCAGGGAGCCCTTTATTTATAAATTATGTTGGTCGTTGTGTAAAGTTAGGCAATTTATTACTATAAATGAAAACAAATTAATTTATTAATGCTAGTAAATAAAGTTTTGGTTTGTGAAGGTAAGACGGTTACTTGATTTGGACATGTCAGATGAGTGAAAATCGGGAGGAAATTAAACACAGAATAAATATGGGAAATGCCTGTTATTATTCGGTTGAGAAACTTTTATCACCCAGTATGCTGTCGAAAAATCTGAAAGTTAGAATTTATAAAACAGTTATATTACTGGTTGTTCTGTATGGTTGTGAAACTTGGACTCTCACTTTGAGAAAGGAACAGAGATTAAGGGTGTTTGAGAATAAGGTGCTTAGGAAAATATTTGGGGCTAAGAAGGATGAAGTTACAGGAGAATGGAAAAAGTTACGCAACACAGAACTGCACACATTGTATTCTTCACCTGACATAATTAGGAACATTAAATCCAGACGTTTGAGATGGGCAGGGCATGTAGCACGTATGGGCGAATCCAGAAATGCATATAGAGTGTTAGTTGGGAGGCCGGAGGGAAAAAGACCTTTATGGAGGCCGAGACGTAGATGGGAAGATAATATTAAAATGGATTTGAGGGAGGTGGGATATGATGATAGAGACTGGATTAATCTTGCTCAGGATAGGGACCAATGGCGGGCTTATGTGAGGGCGGCAATGAACCTCCGGGTTCCTTAAAAGCCAGTAAATAAGTAAGTAAGTAAGTAAGATGAGTGGAAATACAGGCCTACTAATATAATTTCGAGTATAAATTAATTTAACATTCAGAAGTAGTTTCGGCTGGTTTTAGTAATAAATATATGGCGGAATAAGAACGAAATAGGTAACATATAAACACCATATACAGATATTGTTGTTTATTTTGAATGTGAGCAATAAGTTGATATGCAGCAAGGAAGCATCACGTTTAGAAGTTGTTCTTCACGTAGTTGCCGAAGACACGGACGGCTGCGAAGAAGCGCGTGACCGTGGGCTCGATCATGCTGGCTGGCAGTTCAAAGCCGTACCAAGTATCGGTCAGCTCCACTGTGTACGACAGAGCAACTCCTGCGACGCCTTTCATGTAGTCGTCGCTTCCACCGGCGGCCGCGTCTGTGAAGGAGAGCATAATTGAATTTTCCCTTGAGGAGCGTGCTCTGCCTGTACAGATTTTCACGTGCTATCCGTCCTCCGATGCATCTGCATTCAAGTCGTTTGGGAATTAGAACTGAAGCTTGAAAAGAGGTTACTACAGCTGCTACCTAACTTTTCATGTCATAGAGTTTGTGGAGGAAATTACGAAACTGTAACATATATAGGGCCCGGATTTTTCGAAAATGTATATGCGCATATGCAAATGCATATTTTGAGAGTTAGTACATATTTTGAGGGTTAGTGCATGTTTAGGAATTTATTTAGTATGTGTATGATCAATTATCTGACATTTCTGAACGAACTGTAAATCTAGTAATGAATTTGTATGTCGAAAATCCCTTGGCACCACAATAACCTTCCTATTTAAAGTGAAATGTTAACGGGACCATACTTCCACTGTCACAATACATGCAGGTATACTCTATTTTATTTCAAGGAATGCAGTTCGGTGGCTCCTTTGAACACCCACTTACAGATATGACTTCCTATACAAACACCTCTGACAATTCCATCCTGTCCCCTCATTGCACAGTTGCCACAATCCTGGTGACCCTCGAAATGAGACTGACGGGATTCTTGGAATTCGGAAAAGATGCAGCAACTCTGCCTCCACGCGGATTTGACGGGAGCCTGTCAATTCTTCTGAACGAGAGTTGTGATTGGTTACTGACAGGAGAAGACAAGATTTCCGTCACAGTAAGGAAGACATTTATTTATGACAACCAATTAGTAGGGGGGCAGTAGAAGGTCTGTCGGCAAAGTCCTTTCTATGAAACTGCACTCCATGAAAAAAATAGAGTATAGATGGACGTTGCAGACCCTTTTCACAAAAGAAATTTCTTACATTCCTTTCTCAATGCAGTATCCACACAAAGTTGTTCATCTGTTGACTTGTTTTTCATTTACTAATAGTTTATGCGGTGTTCTGTCAGATTAAACTAAAAATGCCTAAAGATAAGTCCACTAAATCTTTTTAAATTAAACAGTGGATTTCAGGCAATAGTGACTATTCAAGTGACGGCGATGTAGTGTATTGTCAAGTATGTGAGAAGACTGTGAAATGCGAGAAAAAGTTTTAACTAGAACAGCATTCGGAAACAACTGCACATCTCTGGTCAAAACAAAAGGGTAAGAACACGCAACAGGTACTTTTAACTCAGACGAAATCACGGTCTGAAGTTAGTACATTTTCTGCTGACTTTTGTAAAGCTTTTGTATGGAGAACATTCCGCTGCATAAATTAAATAATCCACATCTGCGATCATTTCTTAAAAAATAGTGTCTTAATCAGAGGACACCGGATGAATCCACTCTTAGGAAAAATTATTTACTTTCGCGACATGCTTCTCTCCTGGATTCAATACGGTCTGACATAGGGGGGGAACTGCGTATTGGTTGGTTGATGAATCAACAGATTCACGTGGCAGATACATAGCGAACTTCGTAGTGGGTAAATTATGTGCAAAAGAACCCAGCAAACCTCATTTACTTTCATGCATAGTGTTGGAAAAAACCAACCACAGTACAGTTGCAAGATTTGGTTAGTGCATATTGTTTTGTTTTTAGTGCATATTTTCAACATTTTTTGTGCATATTTGCATGCATATTTTAGGTATTTTCAGTGCATATATATCCCGGCCCCACTTATATATCATGCACCTAATTTATGAAAATATTTTATGGTACGGATTATCCGATTTTTTCGATTAACAACACTTCGAGCCGGAGTTGAAATGAGTTTAGCCATGTAAAGATTCGATCTTAATGTATGATCTTTGGTCTTCAATCGTCACAGTGCCCGAGACCTGTGTAGATTCCATTTCCAACTCTCGTTACCTAAACACAGAGTATGCTATGGACGAAACGAACACACGTCCTTCTTCTTCCTTCAACTGTAACTGACATAGTTTTCATTGGTGCTGTGTTATCCACTTCACGTTCTACCAACCTTTGCATTATTTATGAAATGACTCTAATATACACAACATAACAGATATTTGGTGTGTATCACCATGGTATGCTTCGTGACATTTTTCTTGAAAATATAAACCCTGTGTGATACTTACACAAGACGTTGGTAGAGGTGCCGATAGAATAAGATTCACCTCCTGCAGCCACATGAGCGTCATCGGCCTGCTCAGCTAGATCTTGCTGTTGAAAAATGTTACGGAAGAATTAGATATGAAGAGTAAAGCAATAATTTTGATACCAGCCAATTGCAACTACTCTATTATTATTGTATGCTAATTTGTCCTAAGTCACCAAGACGAATTTTAAGTATAATTTGGAAATATTGTTTTTAAGTACGTCAAAAGGGCTTGAAATATAATGATACATAGTTGAAATTGTATTTTTCGGGTGTAATTACTTTCTAAATTAATTTTGTATACAGTTAAGTGAAATCTTCAGTGTTTAACGTCTACTTAATTACGGTTTTGTTACACAATGTCCATATGTGGAATAATCCCTTGGTCGTAATTAGTGTGCAATATCCGGTCACAGGATCAGTGAACCATTTTTTTAAGAAACTGTAAATACTTAAGAGTATAAGCACATTTTTATTGACTTCGTGGATCAGGTAGCCGGCATCGTACTTATGTAGGAATATTTTCAACAGAATGATGCTACATGCCACACCTCTAATGAATCCATGGGCATACATCAGCATTTTTTTACGAAGGCAGTGTTATTTCTAGAGGTTTGTGGCCTCCAAGGTCACCAGACTTGAGATCAGGAGATTATTTTATTTGGGGCTATCTCAAGGAAAGAGTTTACAGAAACAGACCACAAACCATCCAAGATTTCTGGACAAACATCGCTGCCGAAATAAACAATATCGAAGTAGACATGTAGAGGTGCGTATCTTACAAGACGGTGGAAAGGGCAAGAATATGTCTCTAACACATCTTGTAACTGTAAGTTATTTTCCCAGAGATTACCTGTCATTTACACTTGGTTACGTTAATGCTTTGTTATTTAGGCAAATGGTAGACCATTGAGACTCCTATATATATATATATATATATATATATATATATATATATATATATATACTAGCTCGCATACTATTTCCTTATCCAACTGCTCTAAGGATGACCACAACATAGCGGTCGAAACGTCAGCCACCAACACCAAGACAATGCGGTATAAGCCCCGAAGTTTATCCACAGACCAAATGATAGACCTATTTAAAAAGTGGGATATCGCACTTAAACACTCTATAATTCTTTATTTATATCAAGTGGGATATCCCACTTAAACATTCTATAGCTCTTTATTTATATAAAGTGAGTAATAATAGATTTTATCCAGTAGTAATAATCCGCCTCGTGTGATAATTCCCATGCAATTGTGACACAGAATTTTACCCCATATTTCTCAACAAATAGTTACAATAAATATTATAATACTAGCCCAATATTAAATGTTACAAATATCATTATAATATTGCTAGGTAAAATTAACTTGGTTAAGTTAGTTGCTTTTAAGGAACTTTGTGTACGTTATCCGTTTTTTAGTTTTTCAGTTACTCGTTGCCGTAGCTATTTTATTAGGTGTTAGGTAAAAAATAATTGATAAATACGTACCAAAGTTCTCCAGTCTGAAGGAAGGTCTGAAGTGTATCCCCACGGATACAAGAGGTACTGAAAACAGATACAAGGCATGTATTTAAATTAGACGTCATTATAACATACCATTTCAGGCATAGTAATATAGTTAGTGAATAAGATTTTGGATAAAATCATAGTATCCATCTTTATTTTCGAGGGACTGAGCTAACAATATCTGAGCTTTGGGACGAGTTTTAAAATACAGGCTGTCTGCATATCATTGTGGAATAAGATAAGTGAAATGAAGTTATTCAAACTGCGATGATTTTCTCTAAAATGGAATTTATGCTGACTGTAAACATGCAAATCCTACAAGGCGTGAATTGAATATAAAAGATCTGTAGTTTTGTTTTCAGCCTTATGATTTATGAATATACCTTATCTTTGTGTACCTCGTGCCATACCATTTTATACATTATGTTGTAAATATTACTTGTAAACAAGAATTTGCAGCATAAAACATTGGAAAGATTTAAATATTTGTCTCAAAATAAATATCTTTTATGCTTCAGACAGACTTATTTTTAATAATACTGTTGCCAGTTTGTAGTTTAATTTCCCAGGTGCTCTATTACATTGGTCCAGTTTAATTTTACCATGGTCATATATGAGGTGGGTCAAAGTAACCCCATATGCCAGGTAACTATGGCCCACAGCTTTGAACTAAGTTTTATCGCATGTACTATTGTCAGTGACTATTATGATTGTTGAAATGCTTTTAGGAAATGTCCCCGCAATCGCATATGAAATTTGGAGCTTTATCTCCTAAATTTTTACAAGAAACCAGCAAAAGAACATTTAAAAATATATTTCAGTGGGTCAAAGTAACCCCGGTTTACGAATCTTGAAAATTGGGTGCTAAAAATTATTACCGGTATGTAAATAAAAAAAATTGTATAAATAAATGACTGATTTTCACAAATTTGTTGCAACTAAACTAAAACAGACAAATGAATTTCTGAGCGTTAAAATATTACCCGTTAACCTAGGTCCATATGAAAAAAAATATATACTTACTCTATAGCCTAGGCTACATGGAATATTTTGATTACGTCACTAATTTACATAATTACAATATAAATAACTTGGAAACTAGCTGTCAGATTGAGCTCAAAATTTGCACACACCTTGTTCTAATATATATCTAACAAACAGACAAAATATTAAATAAATCTGATTAAAATTATAAGAATTTCAAAAACTTAGTCTTAGTGTCTCTTAACTTAAAAATTAACTGCCACTCGCTACTCTAAATATTGTAACTATATTCTCTGTTGTGTCTCAATATCATTTTAGGTGGAATGAAGTCTTAATTTACCAGCATATATAAGCATATTTCAGTTAGTGTACGATCTTGCAATTACACGCAGTAAACTTTTAAATGCTTTGTACTCGTATACCCTTTATCAACTTTACAATTAAAAATGTTCTAGTTATGATAACGAAATATTATGCAATATACATTACGGACAGGCAGGTTTGAAATTCATTTACATTACTTTCGATAAGTAGCAAGGTCAATATTCCGACTTGGGAAGAAAACTGTGCGGGAAAAACAACGATTTCGCTAGCAAAACTGAAGGCAAATTGTGAAAGTGAGCGCAACTTCTTCGTAGAGATTCCTCAGCCTAAGGTAACGAATTCCGTCTTGGCAGATCACTGGCTTACTACGATCGAGTTGGAATCTCGACAATGATGGAGTTGTATTTTTGATGGATGAAGTCAAGGTTGTGACGGTTTTTCTAGAGGTTCTTCTGGTTTTCTCTCGTTATTCCACCAAAACTCCTCATAATTACTCTTACATTGTCAAATCTGTCTCGAAATATAGGTCATTCTTTGTTTGCATAACATCAAATCGGTCGTCCGCTGCAATCGGCGTTTCTCGCAAGTTATCCAAATATTGATAGATGGCAGTGGTGGATTCTAGATACTTTATAGATTTGTATAAGAGGCATCGAAGCCTCCCAGGCTCTTACTTTCCTGACAAGGACATGGCGACTAGTGTACATTATATGTATTAGTATTAGTATTTATTGCTACATACAATACAAAATAAATACATATAATGGACGTGGCGCGCACCTGTATAAGCAGGCTCATGTTCGGAACAGTTCCTATAAATAACTAGCCGACTGTGTTTTGTACTAAACATAACAAAGATTCACTAAAATTACAAAACCACCGGCGTATCTCAATTGGCTAAGGCGTTTGCTTGCCGGTCTGGAGTTATGCTCGGGTGCGGGCTCGTTTCCCGTTTGGACTGATTACCTGGTTTGGAGTTTTTCCGAGATAAGGTAAATGTCAGGTAATCTATTACAAATCCTCGGCCTCATCTTGCTAAATATCATCTCGCTATCACGAATTCCATCGACGCTAATAACTTCGTAGTTGATACAGCGTCGTCAAATAACCAAGTAAACAATTAAATGAAATTGCAAAACCAATACAATTATTACAAAGCAGAGATAATTACGAAGATAAAACAGAGAAACAGGTCCAGTACATAATATACTCGTAATTTCGAATGACTAAGCATATTGTAATTAAGAAAAGGAGGAAGAGACATGAATACTAAAAAAATTGCTCAAATTTGTTCTTAAATGTATTAAAATTAAAGTTACCTAGGTCTGGACTTATTATTAATATAGAGTTGTATAAACTTGGCTCGTAACTCCGGCTGTGATTTAGTCCAGTGGTTGTGTAACATTTAGGTTCTTCTATAGGACATGTCAAATTTTTTCTGGTAGAATAAACATGTGATTCTTCTTTGTATTTTAGATTATTCTTATGATAATATTTTAATCATATATATTTATATATTTGTTCAATTTGGGAAACAGAATCGGAATGAATAAAATTTATTGAATAATCAATTGAAGGGTCCAGGGAAAAAAAAAAAAAACAGGTAAATCACTTTTTTGTCGAGATGGAGTTCGAGGTGCCATTAGATTCTCTATGGAAAGGACTATCTTTTAGAGGTATGAAACAGGAAAAGAAACAGATTAGTCATGGGTTTATTTGCCTTCAAATTTTTAGCGTACAGGAAAAGAAGCAGGTAAGTCAACCGTTTCAGCGAAAAAAACCAGGTTTCATGGAAAAAGTGACTTACGTGGTTTTTTCCCTGGAACCTTCAATTGATTTCTTTAAACACATTCAATTATCTCTTTTTGAAGCAATTTCAGTGCAGGAAGTGTAAATTGTGTTGTTTCTATTCTCCCGATTATACCATACGGGATGACATATTGAACTAATATCATAATATTTGTAGACATGTAAAACCGAAAAATTACAAAATTGTATATTGTTTTAAAAAGTCTGTTACATAAAGAAGAAACATGTCTATCCCATTTTTTTCCGATTTAAGTACCAAGCTTTTTTCAATTAAGCAGAATTAAATAATTGGAGTAATATATAATTTTACTAAGAATTAGAAAGAAATGTAAAAGATTACCAGGAAGCTTACTTTGAACATATTCAAAGAGTGAAAGACCACCGGATTCCGAAACAGATACTAAAATACAAACCAATACTCAAAATAACTTTCATAAAAGCGAATTGTTGTTGTTTAGTCAACTCTCTGGAGACAGGTTTCAGACTCATAAGTGACACCAATAAGGATCACAATGAGGCAACTAAGCCAGGAGATAACGGAGTAGAATGGCCAGTTCCTTTCACCCAAAAAGCGAATTAATACTTAAATATCATTTCTTATCATTTGTTTAGTCATTTGAGGAGTTATATATCGTAACTACTTGTAAAAATACTTACGCCTCCATAACTGTGGAATGTCAGGTACAGCTTAATTTGGTCCTTGTTGCTCAATGCAAAGTCACGTAGATTCTGGGTTTCGATTTCGGAGAACGCTTCTTCGCCACCATAATCTTCGTAGCAAGGATAGTCACTGGCTCCCACCTCTATATTCGGAAACGAAGAATAGAACTTATTGGATCTGGTTTCCATTATTGGAATCGCGGTCATTTGCTAGCGGATTTCATATTTTCTTGCTGTTACTCGACTAACAATTGGGCTCTGTCGCGCGGTTTTATATTAATAGGTTTTATATTAATTGTTGTGGAGATGAAATTAACAGCTCCTAGAATTGAGGATACACCAAAGTTCACCCTTTGAATGTGGATTTGACCCTAAGTCAAGAGCACGAATACCTTTTGGCCTGTAAATTGAGCGACACTCCCGCGAAGTCTTGTCGGGAAAGCCCAGCTATTTGTAATCCAGCATGAGAGCTCACTGAACTATTTAGTTATGAGTGTGTTTTAGTAATCCGTATTAAGGATACACCGAGGTGAACTTTCAATTTTCTAAACTAATAAATACAAGTCTAAAATTTTGTACAGTTATTGTACTCTTTATAAATAGTAAATATACCAAATTTCACCTAATTTGATTTAAGAATGTGGGAATTATTGACATTTTTGTAAATTTAAATTATTTCTTCAAAAAAAAAACTCTGTTATTCATACAAATTTTAATATTCTTGCCTGACATATTTTCATAATTTTCAAACTTCTCAAAGCAAAAGTTACTCTATAGTGTTTTCATTTCTTTCACTCCAAAAAAAAAGAAGAAAACATTTTTATATTGTCAACTCTAAAAACGACGAAAGAATTTTGCTACTCTTGTAAGAAATTATATTTAAAAAAATGTGAGACTTAAAGAAAATTGTGATAGTAAATTTTGTTACACATAATATTAAAGATGTTTTACAAAAAATCATTCTTGCAATACAAATTTTGCAGGAAAAGTAACAGTTTTAGCAAGGCTAAATGTGCAAAAACCAGAAACGAGCAAAAATTAGTTTGAAATTTTAAATTAATATAAACACATGCATATGCCTTTTAAAAATGACCACCAAAATATGCAATTTAATGCTAAAAATACATATATGGAATTGTTTTACAAACACTCATTATTTGAAGTACTGTCGTTAAAATCCCTCTTTTATGTTCATGCAGGTAGAAAGCAATGCTACTACGGAGTGGTCAAGCTATTACCTGGCAGGCAAAAGTACTTTTAATCAATTAGAGTGAATTTCAACGTATATAAATAAAGGTTTAAGTATGTCCCAAGAATTTCCAAGAAAATGTAGTTTAATTTACTTTTAAAATAAATGAAATTTAAAAAAATACATTATTCTTGTTTATGGCGCAAATTAAGCTTTCGCAATAAAACGTAAAATTCGAAAAAAAATCGCTTGACAGATATTGTCACAGGTGGACTACATTTAATACTAACGAAAAAGAAAGAAAGAAAGAAAGAAAGAAAGAAAGAAAGAAAGAACGAAAGAAAGAAAGAAAGAAAGAAAGAAAAAATGGTTTTGTGAATGGGGCTTCATGTAGCCAACACGGAAAACTCTGGTATCTGAAACTGAAATCTTCTTTAAAGAAAGAGCTTCTAATGGTTTTCAATCAAAAATACTTTACTTAAAATACAGTTTCATTAGTTAGGATCAGGTAGGAATGTAAAGTGTTTAGTACTTACCCATCCAATGGAATCCAAAATTTCTGTTTCCATCAACTCCTGGACAGCTAGAGATACTTGTAGGAGATCTAGTCTTTCTCCACATACGATCCTGCAATGTAAATCGACTGTTTGTCTTATATTTGTAATTGCGTTCCTGTTAGTCTTTATTTAATCAAAATAATTGGTAAAATATGAAGTCTCTGTTGCGAAGAAGGCTTGTAAGAGTGAAAATGGATTCCTGGACATAAACCCGAAGATAATCACCCAAATGGACATTTCCCGGAATCCGCGAATTACCTTCCCCGGAAACTTTTCCCCTGAAGACAAATTCAAGAAAACTAATAATCCCGAAAGTTTTCTAAAATATATTGAATACAAAAAAATAAAAATTCAGATGATGTTTTACTATGAGAATTTGCCACCCTAAAGTCCAGGAAGTCATAGAAAGTCATAGGGAAATGTGAAGGTTTGTTAAATCTTTTACCTCTTGCCGCCGATTTGTAACATAGTTGAATCGAACTTCATTTATTAAATAAGATTCTGGCTGTATTTCAGAATGGATGGATCAAATAAATTTTGTTTTGGTAGAAGAATAGAGTTTGTCATCCGCTTTAAAATGATGTATCTGAAGATAAGGGTTAGAATTTGAAATTCAAAAGTGAGGCTAGGGAGATGGTGGAAAGAAACAAAACATTCAATCGGCAGTGGTTTTGAACTTCTCCCTCGAAAAAACTAAATAAGCGAGTTTTTCCTCAAAATCATGGGAAGTTTTTAAAAATGAACACATGATATGGAGAGCCCTATGTAATCATAGACAGGAATAGAGACAGAAGATCAGCTTATCAAAAATAATTTTACCGTGTCAAGTATGCTGGAAAAGTGCCTCCCTTCTGAATCTCAATATAATTTACACGACGAAGTAAAACAGTTCGTGCAATTAATCTTAAAATACAATAGTTATAATTGTGTATTCTTACAGAGGTGAAACTGTATTCATATCCGTCGGGGTTGAGCACTGGCAGGATGTACCAGTCCACAGCATCTGTCAGGTCGCTGTTGGCAGCATTGTTCTCAACCAGCTGGTTGATGATGTACAGAGCCATTGCAGGCGCGATCCATTCCCGAGCGTGGATGCCGCCATCGATGAGAATGGCGGGTCTTGAGCCAGAGCCCCCCGATGAGATCTTGATGACTATCATGTCTCGACCTTCGTAACTCTTTCCAATTGATTGCAGAGTTACGAGATTAGGGTAATTGGATGCCAATTCTTGCAAGTAGCTGTTGATCTGTGTAACATTCAAAGAACTAAATAAGCGAAAACTTTAAGTAGAATCCTACAACAATCGTAACTTTATTGTCCAAATTGTAATTAATAACCCAGATCACATATAACAGATTGATCAATCTTATGTGCTTTGAAGGCAACATTTATCAATTTTACTATGCTGCCATCTAGCGACTGTAGAAGAAGTCACGTTATAACTCCCATTTGAATTGGATGGAACAACTGTACTTCCATCTAGCGGTCGTTACCAATCGGCAGTGGAGATCCTGGTGGTTGTTCTCTTCCATATTTTACCGGTTTTAACATGGGGATGCCCACACCTGTGAAGTAACGGTTAGCGTGTCTGACAGCGAAACCAAGTGGCCCAGGTTCGAATCCTCCGACCAGGGACAGTGACCTGGTCGAGATTTTTTTCCGGGGTTTTCCCTCAACCCAATATGAACAAATCGGGATAACTATCGATGCTGGACCCCGGGCTCATTTCACCGGAATTATCACCTTCATTTCATTCAGACGCTAAATAATCTGAGATGTTGATACAGCGTAGTCAAATAACCCACCAAAAATATAAAAAAGAACACGGGACGGCCAATCTGTTATATATATGGTCAGGCTGTAGGCTTATACCCATTGCATTCAGTATTAATATACGCAACTACGGTGAGTAGAGTAGAAGAGAGTTATGATCTGATGAGTAGAAGAGAGTTATGCTCTGTTGAGTAGAAGAGAGTTATGATCTGTTGAGTAGAAGAGAGTTATGATTTATTTATAGAAGAGAGTTATCATCTGTTGAGTAGAAGAGAGTTATGATTTATTGAGTAGAAGAGAGTTATGATCTGTTGAGTAGAAGAGAGTTATGATTTATTGAGTAGAAGAGAGTTATGATCTGTTGAGTAGAAGAGAGTTATGATTTATTGAGTAGAAGAGAGTTATGATCTGTTGAGTATAAGAGAGTTATGATTTATTGAGTAGAAGAGAGTTATGATCTGTTGAGTAGAAGAGAGTTATGATTTATTGAGTAGAAGAGAGTTATGATCTGTTCAGTATAAGAGAGTTATGATTTATTGAGTAGAAGAGAGTTATGATCTGTTGAGTAGAAGAGAGTCATGATTTATTGAGTAGAAGAGAGTTATGATCTGTTGAGTAGAAGAGAGTTATGATCTGTTGAGTAGAAGAGAGTTATGATTTATTGAGTAGAAGAGAGTTATGATCTGTTGAGTATAAGAGAGTCATGATTTATTGAGTAGAAGAGAGTTATGATCTGTTGAGTAGAAGAGAGTTTGATTTATTGAGTAGAAGAGAGTTATGATCTGTTGAGTAGAAGAGAGTTATGATTTATTTAGTAGAAGAGAGTTATGATCTGTTGAGTAGAAGAGAGTTATGATTTATTGAGTAGAAGAGAGTTATGATCTGTTGAGTATAAGAGAGTCATGATTTATTGAGTAGAAGAGAGTTATGATCTGTTGAATAGAAGAGAGTTACTGTATGATCTGTTGAGTAGAAGAGAGTTATGATCTGTTGAGTGGAAGAGAATCATGATCTATTGAGTAGAAGAAAGTTATGATCTGTTGAATAGAAGAGAGTTATGATCTGTTGAGTGTAAGAGAGTTGAAGAGGGTCATGATCTGTTGAGTAGAAAAGAGTCATGATCTATTGGGTAGAAGAGAGTTATGATCTGATGAGTAGAAGAGAGAGTCATGATTTATTGAGTAGAAGAGAGTTATGATCTGTTGAATAGAAGAGAGTTATGTATGCTACACAACTTTATAATAAATATTTGCTTATTTTAAACAGTAACTCCAGATATTTATAATCTTAATTTCTGACGTAGAAGAAATGTGTCTTGCTGTACAAAGGATAACATGTAACTTACATCGTCATATCTGTAGTACTGGTCGAAGGAAATTGCTCGAGGTTTCTTGACTGCCAGTCTCTGGTGTAGTTCTTCTGCATCTATCGCTCTAAAATGTTGAAGAATAAAATTAATATTTTATGTCTAAAATATACATGAAGGTGATCACATTAATCAATGAACACGTTTAAAATAGAGTAGCATTAAAATCTTTTTTTTAAATCCAATTCCGACACAAAATCCAAACAAGATTATGTAAATGCACATTACAAATTGTAATTTGCTTTCAATACTTGTATTGGTTCATTTCGTTTCTACTCCTTTCATGGTTATGTATCAACGCTACTTTTCCATTATTGTTAGGGCTCAATTACCATGTTTTCAGAATAGAGTTTTATGTAAGTAGCGTAACTTACGTTTGAAGGTTCTCGAAGAGGACAGTATGGTGCATTTTCTGCTCCTCCAGGAAGTCCAAGAAGTGTGACTGCTGACTAGGCGACACCATCATGTCGAGGTACGCACCAACCTTGTGAGGCTCATTCCAGAATTCGAACCCGGGCAGGTTCCTGTATACTTTCAGGAGTGCAAACTGGTTCGCGGTTGGGGTAAGGCGGTACACCTTGTATCTAGCAGACGAAACAAGAGATTTAATAAGATTATTGCCAAGCTTCTTAAATTATTTTGATAGTTTCCAATACTTAAAAACAGGGTTGGGAAGTTACGCATAAAACATAACGACACGTAAAATGCGTAATTTATATCATAAATGTAAAAAGTGTAATAAATTCAAAACTTGCTCTAATACTTTAACAGTCTTACTAATAAACCGTGTATACTTTTTATGCTAGACTTATGCAGAGTTGAGACAGAAAACTTTACTAATGAACCATGCAGAAGCGATGGACGTATAAACAGCCTGTAACTGTACAATGGGAATTACTTTGCAGTACTTATATACACGAAACCCCTTGTTTAAGCGTTGTATATAGAGAAAAAATGGCTGCCCTTCTAACAGCTGTTCGTATCGACTGTCATTTTATGATGATGGTTGCCTAGTAACCAAAGAAGAGCAAACCAAAGAGCACAGAATAATTAGAATAATATTACTGTAGCTTGTACTCTTTGACCAAAATATAGTATGGTAATCGATCAGAGCCAGTTGTACTATCGATACTTAACACGCCACACTAGAGCGCTCTACCAGATGCAATAGAGAATCTCAGATATTCTATTGTCTTTCGTAACGAAGTAATGACGAAACTATGACGTAGCTGTGTAACAGTTGTACTGTTATATGCGACGTATGTAGTGATTATTAGTAAGGAATTTACACACGACGTATAAATGAGCTACTCATTGTATAAGACAGTTAAACGTTTGTATATAGAGTTTTTATTAGTAAGACCACATGCAGAAGCGATGGACGTATAAACAGCCTGTAACTATACAATGGGAATTGCTTTGCAGTAGTTATATACACGAAACCCCTTGTTTAAGCGTTGTATATAGAGAAAAAATGGCTGTCCCTCTAACAGCTGTTCGTATCGACTGTCATTTTATGATGATGGTTGCCTAGTAACCAAAGAAGAACAAACCAAAGAGCACAGAATAATTAGAATAATATTACTGTAGCTTGTACTCTTTGACCAAAATATAGTATGGTAATCGATTAGAGCCAGTTGCACTATCGATACTTAACACGCCACACTAGAGCGCTCTACCGGATGCAATAGAGAACCTCAGATATTCTATTATCTTTCTTAACGAAGTAATGACGAAACTATGACGTAGCTGTGTAACAGTTGTACTGTTATATGCGACGTATGTAGTGATTATTAGTAAGGAATTTACACACGACGTATAAATGAGCTACTCATTGTATAAGACAGTTAAACGTCTGTATATAGAGTTTTTATTAGTAAGACCACATGCAGAAGCGATGGACGTATAAACAGCCTGTAACTATACAATGGGAATTACTTTGCAGTAGTTATATACACGAAACCCATTGTTTAAGCGTTGTATATAGAGAAATAATGGCTGCCCCTCTAACAGCTGTTCGTATCGACTGTCATTTTATGATGATGGTTGCCTAGTAACCAAAGAAGAACAAATCAAAGAGCACAGAATAATTAGAATAATATTACTGTAGCTTGTACTCTTTGACCAAAATATAGTATGGCAATCGATTAGAGCCAGTTGCACTATCGATACTTAACACGCCACACTAGAGCGCTCTACCGGATGCCATAGAGAACCTCAGATATTCTATTATCTTTCTTAACGAAGTAATGACGAAACTATGACGTAGCTGTGTAACAGTTGTACTGTTATACGCGACGTATGTAGTGATTATTAGTAAGGAATTTACACACGACGTATAAATGAGCTACTCATTGTATAAGACAGTTAAACGTCTGTATATAGAGTTTTCATTAGTAAGACCGTAAATCTATTATTTACTTATGAATTTTAGGGAATCTGGAGGTTCAATACCGCCTTCACATAAGCCTGCCTCGGTCTCTGGCCTGAGCAAGATTAATCCAGTACCTACCATCATATCCCACCTCCCTCAAACCCATTTTTATATTATCCTCCCATCTACGTCTCTGCTTCCCCAAAGGTCTTTTCCCTCCGGCCACCCAACTAACACTATACTCATTTCTAGATTCACCCATACGTGCTACATGCCCTGCCCATCTCAAACGTCTTGATTTAATGTTTTTAATTATGTTAGGTGAAGAATACAATTCGTGCAGTTCTGTGTTGGCTAACTTTCTCCATTCTCCTATAATTTCATCTCTCTTAGCCCCAAAATATTTACTAAATCACCTTATTCTCGAACACCCTTAACTCCTGTTCCTTTCTCAAAGTAAGAGTCCAAGTTTCACAACCATACAGAACATGAATATCTGCTCTTCATTGAAATGACTGTAACTAAAAAGCTAAGCGAAATTGACCATACATTGAACTTCTTTGCTTCTTTTCAAGTCCTCTATCAATTCCCCAGAGCTTTCCCACATGTTTTGATACATCCTGTATAGAATGCGGTTTTGTCAAACTTTATCATTCTATTTGTACCCCTTCTGATAAATATTAAATAAAAACTTAAAAGATTTCTAATTAAAAGTAAAGAACACAATATATCTTGATATATGGGCCAGACACTAACTAAAGGAACAATTCACAGACAGTTCATACTAATAGAGAATATGTCATACATTTCTATCTTTATTTGATTGAATGATCTAGCATTTTAACATTGATTTTATTTTTATATACTTGTACAGATTTTCGTAAACACAAAAATAATATTAGAAAATTATTACAATAAGCTATTTCATGTAAATTAACTACAAACATCTACTTCGATCTTAATAGTACATTATGCAACTAGCCTATAATGGTAGTAATTAAGAATCGAGTATGGATATTTATGAAACGAGCGCAAGCGAGTTTCATAATTTTCATACGAGCTTCTTAATTACCATTATAGGCGAGTTTCATACGACTTTTTATGCTCGACCATATTTCTAACTTGAAATTACCTGTATTCAGATGTATACATTTTATTTGTATCTGACAAGATCGGAAGTGACCTTGTTCTAGGTCGTGAATTGTGAGATGTGCGCAGACGCGGAAGTATTGATTTTTTCCGAGGAACAATAATGTCATTGACCTTGACGTAGTCCCGTTAAACTTGATAATATTATAATCTTATAACCTTGATTATTGAATTCGACATTGAAAAACGAGATGACAAATTGAATTTATTTGAATATTATTTACAATTAACGCTAATTATTATAGTAACAGAACATAACCTTCTGCGACAGTATTGGATTTCCAGCCTCCGTGACTTTTCGCTAATTCTCTTTCGATTGCATATTCGAGAATAATCGATACTTGCGCTTTTATAACGGTACAAAGCTGACTTGTCATTGGCTGAACACATGTAAGCTGAGTTATCATTGGCTGAAGACCTGTACTTTAATGAGTAGGTGTACTTTAATGACATGCATTAAAGGACTGCTACCAGGTGTATAATTAGTACATTTCGGCATGGTCGAGCATAAAATTTATTAATGAAGCCAAATATCTTTCTCTGGGGTTACAGATAATGCTGTTTTTGTTAATATATAAAAAGAGTGTTCATCTTTTATTCCAATAGAAATGAAAGGATTTCAATTAATTGTGTTTTTTAAACAATTCTTAATTAAAATAAACTATATAAGCATCCTTTCACTCTATTTTAATTCACTGTATCTCGATCATATTATTTCACAACGCTGATTGAAATACCTAATTGAAAAGGCTGTTAAAATTTTTATATAGAACACAATGATAATAAAATCCAAATATTAGCACATTGTACACGCAACTTACCCTTCATAGGATACGCGGGATGCAAACGCCACACTAAGAAAAGCTACCAACAGTAGGAGACGCATGTTTCAGCAGTGACAAGTTTGTACAAAGTAAGTCCTTTTAAATATCTGTATATCTTATCATGATTCTCGTTTTCGTTGTTATCTAATACTCCAAGAGAAGCATTGCGTTACATATTTGTGTATTTATCGACTGTGTAACTATTACATATTTTCCCATACGTCATGTAGTAAAATATAGAAGACTTGGAATTACCTATTTGTTAATGATAATCATGGGGGTCGAAGGTCGATATGAGGTCCTACGGATTATATTTAGTTTTCCGATTCTGTCTGACAGCAAAACTTTTGGAAATATCAACAGTCAACAGCTCTGCCAACAAATCCTATTTTAGTATTTGGTAGTATTTAGTATTTATTTATTTAACCTGGTAGAGATAAGGCCGTCAGGCCTTCTCTGCCCCTCTACCAGGGGATTAAAACTATAATATGAACAATAAAATTACAATTAATATTGAATTTACAATTACAATTACAATAAAAATTAAACTACAAGATTACCTGATTAATGAAAGCTAGACATTTTATCATAGAAGTTAAGAAAAAATAATATTTTTGTATTTACTGAATTACAAATTAAACCTACAATAACAAAATTCTATAGTGATGAAATTACCGGATATTGAAATATTTTGTGATAGATTAAGAGAACTATTTACAAGAAACCATGTCTGAACGAGTCTCAATTACTGACCAAGTGCCTAGTCCCTGAAGATATGAGTCGCGTGATCCAGGGAAATGAATGATGTGAAGAATATAGAATAAAATTATGAAGAAAAGGATTGGGATGACGAGGGTCATTGGCTCATTGGGTGTGTGTGGGGAAACTAACTCGTCTATAACTTTTCCACATGTATTTCAGTACTGGTCAATTTAATTTCAGAAAGCGTAATTTGTATTTCAGATTATTGAACTTAATTTCAGAAAGCGTCATTTGTATTTCAGATTAATCAATTTAATTTCAGGAAGTGTCATTTGTATTTCAGATTAATCAATTTAGTTTCAGAAAGTGTCATTTGTATTTCAGAAACAGTACATTGCATTTCAGAAAACGTCATTTGAGGGGTCAGAAGCAAAGGGGTACAAGTGTCGATGAAATTGGTGATAGTAAGATGGTATTTGGCGAGATGAGGTCGAGGATTCACCATAGATTACTTGACATTCACCTTACGGTTGGCGAAAACCTCGGAAAAAATCCAACCAGGTAATCAGCCCAAGCGGGAATCAAACCCATGCTCGAGCGCAACTTCAAACCGGGAGACAAGCGCCTCAGCTGGCTGAGCTACACCGGTGGCTCAAGATCTGTTGAATATAAAAGATTTCACTGTTGTGCTTCATTGGATAACAAAATACCAGATATTTCGATACAGTAATTTTATAAAATGTGAAGTTTCTTTTTTCTCGAGTGGGGTATTATTCTTAAAAAGGTATTTCAAAATGCCATCTGAACAAATTTTAAACATCAATGTGTTAACAAATCGGTGTATGTATTAAAATGTTATTTCATTATGCAATTATCTGAAATACAAATTATGATTTCTGAGATACAATTGACCCCTTCTGAAATAGAGTTGATTGAACTGAAATACAATTGACGCTCTCTGGAATACAATTGACGTTGTCTGAAATACCATTGACTGAACTGAAATACAATTGACGCTCTCTAGAATACAATTGACGTTGTCTGAAATACCATTGACTGAACTGAAATACAATTGACGCTCTTTCAAATACAATTGACGCTCTCTGAAATACAATTGACGAAACTGAAATACAATTGACTCTCTTTGAAATACAATTGACGCTCTCTGAAATACAATTGACGCTCTTTCAAATAAAATTGTCGCTCTCTGAAATACAATTGACTGAACTGAAATACAATTGACTGAACTGAAATATAATTGACGCTCTTTGAAATACAATTGACGCTCTCTGAAATACAATTGACAACTGAAATACAATTGACTGAACTGAAATACAATTGACGCTCTTTCAAATACAATTGACGCTCTCTGAAATACAATTGACGGAACTGAAATACAATTGACTCTCTTTGAAATACAATTGACGCTCTCTGAAATACAATTGACGCTCTTTCAAATAAAATTGTCGCTCTCTGAAATACAATTGACTGAACTGAAATACAATTGACTGAACTGAAATATAATTGACGCTCTTTGAAATACAATTGACGCTCTCTGAAATACAATTGACAACTGAAATACAATTGACTGAACTGAAATACAATTGACGCTCTTTCAAATACAATTGACGCTCTCTGAAATAGCCTACAATTGACTGAACTGAAATACAATTGACGCTCTTTCAAATACTAGAATTGACGCTCTCTGAAATACAATTGACAACTGAAATACAATTGACGCTCTTTGAAACACAATTGATGGAACTGAAAAACAATTGATGCTTTCTGAAATACAATTGACTGAACCGAAATATAATGGACTCTTTCTGAAATACAATTTATGCTGTCTGAAATACAATTGACTGAACTGAAATACAATTGATGCTTTCTGAAATACATTTGACTTATCTGATATGCAAATGATGTTTTCTGAAATACATTTGACTTATCTGATATACAAATGTTTTCTGAAATACATTTCACTTATCTGATATACAAATGATGTTTTCTGAAATACATTTGACTTGTCTGATATACAAATGTTTTGTGAAATACATTTGACTTACACGATATACAAATGATGTTTTCTGAAATACATTTGACTTATCTCATATGCAATTTTTTTCTGAAATACATTTGACTTATCTGATATATAAATGTTTTCTGAAATACATTTAACTTATCTGATATACAAATGTTTTCTGAAATACATTTGACTTATCTGTTATACAAATGATGTTTTCTGAAATACATTTGACTTATCTGATATACAAATGATGTTTTCTGAAAAACATTTGACTTACCGATATCTTATATACAAATTATATTTTCTGAAATACATTTCACTGAAATACAAATGATGTTTTCTGAAATATATGTGATTTATCTGGCATACACATGATCCATTCTGAAATAGCCTACATCTGGAAAAGATGTAGAGAAGCGAATTCATAAAAAATGCTGGTTCTCCAGGTTGGGATTGTGACGGTGGGATTGCTATTCATAATACGAAAAAACTTCCATGTGCAAAATATTCTACAAACAACACGCCGGACTAATCTAATGGAATACGACCCAATTCCTGGATTTTTTTTCTCTGATGGTTTGAGCGGTTTGGGGTCTCTCGCTGTGCTGTTTCAAGAGAACTCTTTCAATTCAGATTCATCGTGTACTTCTTACTCAAAATTGCATAAATTCCTTTAGTTAGTGAGAATAAAGCCCAGCATCTACAGCACTCCTATTCATAATCAGTCCGAAGCGAATTACACCTTCGTAATTCTGTCAAAAATGTAACATTACACGTATTTAGCAACAGCCTTTCAAGGCTAGTGGGATTGAGCTATTGTTTTTAGATGTCAGGCTTGCTGTACTGTATCCATTTTTATCACACTTGACAATTATCTTGATAAATTCATGTTCCATGTGATTATTGATAAGCTAATCACAGATTATTATCTACTCTACGCTAACCTTGTTCTCGTAAATATTTGAGCAGAGACCGACACAATATGAAGTAAAACGTTCTCACCCATTTTCCCGAATCCGTATAAGTTTTCATTTTGCACATAGGGAATGGAGTCATGGACACTAGAAAATGGAGTATCAAGTGGAGAAAGTGGGACATTTCTGACATAATGTTCTTTTCGAGCTCAATAGAGGAGCGAAAGCAGCGGAAGCGGCCAGAAATATTTGCGCCGTGTATGGGGACAATGCTGTCGGAAAGAGCACGGCAAGAAAATGGTTTTCTCATTTTAAGGAGAGTCGTTCTGACATTAGTGACACACCATATTCAGGAAGACCTTCGGGGTTTGATGAAGACCGTTGAAACACATTGATCCACAATGATCCACGTCAATGTACCCGAGAACTGGCAAATGTGATGAACTGTGACCATTCCACCAACGTGCGACATTCAATGGGCAAGGTTAAAAAGTCAGGTGCATTGGTGCCGTATGCTCTAAGCCAAAACAACAAAAATCAGCGGTTGGCCATATGTGCAGCTTTGCTTACTCGTTATCGATTGGCTCGTGAACAACATCGAACATTCCTATCCAATATCGTTACTGGTGACGAGAAATGGTGTCTTTATGCTAACATAAGGAAAATAAAAAAATGGTTGGTACCGAACAAAAAAGCAATTCCCCGTACAAAGGCCAGCGCGCATCCACAAAAGATAATGATATGCATCTGGTGGAACTGCTAGAGTGTGCTGTACTCACTCACTCCTTCCAGCACAGCTTCATTTCTTATTCCGTCTGTCCACTTCACACACTCCATTCTTCTCCATATCCACATTTCAAATGCTTCTACTCGCTTTTCTTCACTTCGTCGTTTACGTCCGGAATCTTTTACCGTGGAAAGACTCATCATGCCTTTATTTGCAGTTTTTCTTAGGAAAGGTAAATACGGTAGCTTCCCGTTGCTTTCCTCACACCACTCTTTCTTTCACATCTTAAAAGATCCCAGGGGGTCCCAGCGTGGAGTTGAGGAGAGTGGATTTGACTAATTAGGCCCTTCGGCAAAATTCACCGCAAGGGTTAAATATCAGTTCTATCAGGAGTTTTGATCCGATCTAAGACCGGGGAATCCCAATTAGCCTTTGCTCCCCTAAGTATTATATACTTATTAATTTAATTATTAATAGGAGTATTATATACTTATTAATTATTCAGCGGTGAGCTAAATTTTATCTGTTTATGTTATATTTCATGTTAGAATTATTAGGAAAATAAATACATAAATAAAATAAATAAATTGTAAATTTCACTACAACAAGCTGTGAAGTGTGTTTAGTGCAAAGTTTCAATGGGGTTAGATATATGGGATTCCTGAATGATCGATTCCTGAGGATAAACCAAAATAAGGTGATAAGACAATCATCTTCATTAGTCGGTATTCCCAAGTTAAAGAAATCTGCGGCGGCTTTTTTTTTTTCAAGCAAATATGCACATGTTAAATACGTTACCTTGGATATCACTATGTTATCTGATGATATTTGTATTGTAATCTAATTTTACCCACGCTCTTGGCCTCCAAAGTTTCTATGTTGCAATATTACGAGAAAAAAAGGTTTAGAAATTTATCACTATGTTTTGATAATATATAAGTGGAGTTCGAAGGTTTAGTCCCTATTCTAGCCCGTAATATGTAGTATTACGTTTGTTTACTGCTATGCAATGCGTAGGATATGTACAGTCAACTCACAAAACCACTCATGCATTAGGACTTCAAGCTCCTGGCAACCCGGTCAATCTGATAGGAGTAGTAGTAAGTGTGTGCGTGTGTAAGTGAATGCATGAATAAATTAATAAATGGATAAATGAATAAATAGATAAATACATAAATAGATAATAGATAAATACATTATTAGATAGATAAATAAATAAAAATATATGTATAAGTAAATGAATAAAGTAAAATAAATACATAAAATTAATAAATCATATTCTTCTTCTTCTTCTTCCTTTCAAGTATTAGGCCAAATGGCCTGTTACGATCTCACAGTTGAATTTTCAATCCAGCGCTTCTTTGGACGACCGAGAGATCTCTTCCCGTTTGGACGATAGTGGAGCATGACTTTTGGGATTCTACCTCTATGCATGCAATGCAGATGATTTATCCAGTTGTTCTGATAATGTTTTACGCGAGTAATTATAGGTTCTACTTGTAATTCTTCCATTACATCTTCATTGCGTTTGTGATCACAATAAATCATATTAAATAAGTAAATAAATAAATAAATAAATAAATAAATAAATAAATAAATAAATAAATAAATAAATAAATAAATAAATAAATAAATAAATAAATAAATAAATAAATAAATAAATAAATAAATAAATAAATAAATAAATAAATAAATAAGTGTGAATTGTACTACTTCTTCTTCTTCTACGTCTTATCCTTCTTCTTCTTCTTCTTCTTCTTCTTCTTCGTCTTCTCCACGTTTATTTTTAGACACTCATCGAACATCAGGTCCAGTATTCCGCGACCATTCAACCTGTTTGCATATAACTTTTTTGGAGAAAATAGCACTAAGGCCTTTCCCTTCGTACTCTGTTTATATATCTTGTATATGCAAATCTGAGACAGGTTAGGTTTGGTTAGTTTAGGCTTTTGTTATGCGTTGCATACACGATCAACTGCATCTCCTCAAAAAATCCCATAGACAATAGTATACTGTACACATACGGAAATAAAATTGGGAGCTTTCTTATTGTATAAGTGTCGCTTGCAGGTGTTTCAAATTTTATTTCCGTATGTGTACACAAAAGTGACTAACTTCAGTAAACATATATCTTAATAACATGCTGGTAAGTGCAAAATGATAAGTGTGATAATGAACACGTTGACACTGTAATTAGGGACGATATAAGCAGATATAGATACTTTACTTGCGATACTGGGTATAATTTGATTCGATATTGAGTTTTCGATATTTTACTGGTATCGATAGAAAACGGTATCAACACAACAATATTGAAAGCGGCAAGACAATTCGGATTTGTAGGTAGCTTTAGTATTTTGTTAAGTTAACTGTCCAAAGACAGTCTGAACCTCACTAGCGATATTAACAAGGCCAGTACTTATGAGACAATTAGTTCAGTTCCTTTCCCCTTCCATAGAAAGTTATTAGGAAGTATTTCTCAAGAAGAAAACAAAGACAGTCTGAACCTCACTAGCGATACCAACAAGGCCACTACATATGAGACACTAGTTCAGTTCCTTTCCCCTTCCATAGAAAGTTATTAGGAAGTATTTCTCAAGAAGAAAACAAAGACAGTCTGAACCTCACTAGCGATACCAACAAGGCCACTACATATGAGACACTAGTTCAGTTCCTTTCCCCTTCCATAGAAAGTTATTAGGAAGTATTTCTCAAGAAGAAAACAAAGACAGTCTGAACCTCACTAGCGATACCAACAAGGCCACTATATATGAGACACTAGTTCAGTTCCTTTCCCCTTCCATAGAAAGTTATTAGGAAGTATTTCTCAAGAAGAAAACAAAGACAGTCTGAACCTCACTATCGATACCAACAAGGCCACTACATATGAGACACTAATTTAGTTCCTTTCCCCTTCCATAGTAAGTTATTAGGAAGTATTTCTCAAGAAGAAAACAAAGACAGTCTGAACCTCACTAGCGATACCAACAAGGCCACTACATATGAGACACTAGTTCAGTTCCTTTCCCCTTCCATAGAAAGTTATTAGGAAGTATTTCTCAAGAAGAAAACAAAGACAGTCTGAACCTCACTAGCGATACCAACAAGGCCACTACATATGAGACACTAGTTCAGTTCCTTTCCTCTTCCATAGAAAGTTATTAGGAAGTATTTCTCAAGAAGAAAACAAAGACAGTCTGAACCTCACTAGCGATACCAACAAGGCCACTACATATGAGACACTAATTCAGTTCCTTTCCCCTTCCATAGTAAGTTATTAGGAAGTATTTCTCAAGAAGAAAACAAAGACAGTCTGAACCTCACTAGCGATACCAACAAGGCCACTACATATGAGACACTAGTTCAGTTCCTTTCCCCTTCCATAGAAAGTTATTAGGAAGTATTTCTCAAGAAGAAAACAAAGACAGTCTGAACCTCACTAGCGATACCAACAAGGCCACTACATATGAGACACTAGTTCAGTTCCTTTCCCCTTCCATAGAAAGTTATTAGGAAGTATTTCTCAAGAAGAAAACAAAGACAGTCTGAACCTCACTAGCGATACCAACAAGGCCACTACATATGAGACACTAGTTCAGTTCCTTTCCCCTTCCATAGAAAGTTATTAGGAAGTATTTCTCAAGAAGAAAACAAAGACAGTCTGAACCTCACTAGCGGTACCAACAAGGCCACTACATATGAGACACTAGTTCAGTTCCTTTCCTCTTCCATAGTAAGTTATTAGGAAGTATTTCTCAAGAAGAAAACAAAGACAGTCTGAACCTCACTAGCGATACCAACAAGGCCACTACATATGAGACACTAGTTCAGTTCCTTTCCCCTTCCATAGAAAGTTATTAGGAAGTATTTCTCAAGAAGAAAACAAAGACAGTCTGAACCTCACTAGCGATACCAACAAGGCCACTACATATGAGACACTAGTTCAGTTCCTTTCCCCTTCCATAGTAAGTTATTAGGAAGTATTTCTCAAGAAGAAAACAAAGACAGTCTGAACCTCACTAGCGATACCAACAAGGCCACTACATTTGAGACACTAGTTCAGTTCCTTTCCCCTTCCATAGTAAGTTATTAGGAAGTATTTCTCAAGAAGAATGATTCAAATAAAATAAATTGGATAGGGAATAAGTATTGACTATTGTGATGTTTTATATAGCGACCTAAATGCTGAACTTTCTCAAAAACTTCAACGTGTATATAATGTGTGCGTCCGATTTATTTTCAATATCCGCCGACATAATCATATATCGGAATATTTTCTACGACTCTCCTGGCTCCGCTTGCAAGATCGACGTTAGTACATTCTCTTTGCCTGCTATATCGAATTATACATGATTCCACACCCACTACCTTGCCTCTCGGTTTACTCTCCTAGCTTCACATCATAATCGTAATAGACGTTCACAGCACAATCTGTTGCTATCAATACCACGTCATCAGACATCTCTGTACTCAAGTTCTTTCTCAATAGCCATGGCCCGCTCATGGAATTCGCTGCCGCTGGAAATCAAGGGTAGTCTTAGTCCTCAGTAGTTTAAAATTAGGTTGTTTAGAAATATTTTGAATGCACAGAATTAGTTTTATTAGGTATAATTTTTATTTATTATTATTATTAAGTTATTATTATTATTATTATTATTATTATTATTATTATTATTATTATTATCATTATTGTTTTACACAGTCATTACTTTATTTTTTCCATTAACACTAATATCTAGGTAATTGTCATTGTCTCAATGTAACACGTGCTGTGCTGATCATACTAATTCTACTATTCCTTTAGTTGTGAGTTTCTTGTTTATGTTAGTTAATTAGTAAGGATAGAATTAATTATGATACTTAATCACTCATTTAAAGTTTGTGTGACTGCAACCTGTGTATATTTTTGTGTGGCTTTACTTTGTTTATAGTGTTTTTTTTCTCTCTCTCTTTATTTCTTGTGTAGCCTTACTTTGTATATACCTAGTGTTTTTTTTTCTGTTTATTTCTATTATTGTATTTGTATTCCTGGTGTTGTGGAAGAGAAGGCCTGATGGCCTTAACTACACCAGAATAAATAAATAAATAAATAAATAAATAAATAAATAAATAAATAAATCAATAAATAATAAATTAGATTCATAGGTATTAATTCTTTTTTTAAATTAATACTTGTATACTAGAATGTATTTTCCTGTTTGTGATTATGTATTCAGTCTCTTTTTTATTATATTATATATTTTTTATTATTGTTATTTTAAAGTTAATACTGATTGTGTATATGTATTCAATCTCTCTTTTTTACTTAATTATGTTTATTATTATTTTTAAGTTAATATTTGTATACCGGTATGTATTTTTCTGTATGTGATTTGATCCTGGTTGAGTGGAAGATAAGGTCTGATGGCCTTGGGCCGTATTCATAGACATTTTTAGCGCGGGCTTCCGGTGGATGATCAGCGTTTTTCGTATTCATAAACCAGTGTTAGAAATAGGATATGATTTGAATTCTGTACTAGTAACCAGTGGATAGCCGGGGCTAGCTTAGTACGCTCGTAGCGCGTGCTGCGAAATGTCTATGAATAGCACCCCTTAACTCTGCCAGGGAAAATAAAACTATTATTATTAATAAGTATATACCAGGATGTCAGTTCTGTTGCAACATTGAGAGTCATTCGTTTTCATTCACTTTGTTTATCGGAAAATGTGTATTTAAATATTTCATTTTAATATTACAACTTTTTTTTGCGAACTCTAGACTATAGTTGAATGTTGTTTTATTTAGTAAAAGTAACATGCTTTTTAATGGTGGTGTCTAATGCACTGTATGTGACGATGAAGCCATCAGCAGTCGGACCATCCAATATTTGAATAAAATGTCACTTTCCGATGAGAGAGCAGGACAGGAATGAAGATGTTCTCCGTCCATGATATCTTGGGAATCAAAGAGAGTGCAGGTTGGAGAACATATGATTTTTAGCTTGTGCAGATGGTGAGCAAGACAGTCGTGGCCAGTATTTATTCTAAACAAGGCTACAGCTGATCTTCTGGGAGCATTAGTGATCGATTCCAAACTCTCGCTGAGCAACTTCCAACTTTTGTTTGCAACAACTTTTTCTATACACTTTTCATTTAATATCCTCGTCTCATTTTCGGTGTAGTTTTTAATGAACTTTAGCGATATCAGTCGATACTTCGAGTATATATAACTATCTATACTTCAAGAATCGATACTATCCTTTCGATATTATGGGAGTACCGATACTGAATGTGAGATTCATTATCGATACCAAATATCGCTTAAAATGCAGTGTCGCAACATCCCTAACTACTTAAACAGACCTATGAGTGACCGCGTACTGTAGAGGGTGGGCACGAATCCCCGTTATCCCCTATAAATACTGGCTTTTAAGGAACCCGCAGGTTCATTGCCGCCCTCACATAAGCCCAGCATTGGTCCCTATCCTGAGCAAGATTAATCCAGTCTCTATCATCATATCCCACCTCCCTCAAATCCATTTTAATATTATCTTCCCATCTAAGTCTCGGCCTCCCCAAAGGTCTTTTTCCCTCCGGCCTCCCAACTAACACTCTATATGCATTTCTGGATTCGCCCATAGGTGCTACATGCCCTGCCCATCTCAAACGTCTGGATTTAATGTTCCTAATTATGTCAGGTGAAGAATACAATGCGTGCAGTTCTGCGTTGTGTAACTTTCTCCATTCTCCTGTAACTTCATCTCTCTTAGCCCCAAATATTTTCCTAAGTACCTTATTCTCAAACACCCTTAACCTATGTTCCTCTCTCAAAGTAAGAGTCCAAGTTTCACAACCATAAAGAACAACCGGTAATATAATTGTTTTATAAATTCTAACTTTCAGATTTTTGACAGCTGACTAGATGGTAAAAGATTATCAAATGAATAATAACAGGCATTTCCCATATTTATTCTGTGCTTAACTTCCTCCCGAGTATCATTTATATTTGTTACTGTTACTCCCAGGTATTTGAATTTTTCCACCTCTTCAAAGAATAAATTTCCGACTGGTATATTTCCATTTCGTACAAAATTCTCGTCACGAGACATAATCATATACTTTTTTTTTCGAGATTTACTTCCAAACCTATCTCTTTTCCTAATCTTTTGTGGGTTTTCTCCTAACATATTCACGTCATCCGCATAGACAAGCAGCTGATGTAACCCGTTCAATTCCAAACCCTCTCTGTTATCCTGGACTTTCCTCTAGAGCAAAGTTAAAAAGTAAAAGTGATAGTGCATCTCCTTGCTTTAGCCCACAGTGAATTGGAAACGCATCTGACAATTTATAATTCTGGTCATAATGCAGATCTACATCCACTTTACACTAACTGTGCGTCCTAAGTGTCCAAAGGTTAGTATGTCCCCAATCATTCTCCTCACACAGAATAATGCGTCGCCAGGTTTGGTGTGACATTCGCCTCAGCATTGCTGGTGTAATATGTTGGAAAGCGCGTCGCATGGTGTCCTTCAATTCAGAAATGGTGTCGTACCGTTCCTTGCAACAATTCTCTTGGTGAAACTCTACAGTGTATTGTTACAGGTTGTGAGGTCAGGGCTGCAAGATGGCCAGTCGAGTGAAGCTGGTAAGATGGGTCACTCACGGCCAATCCAGCGTAGTGAAAACCTGTGGCAATGCACTGTGGGGTTTCCTCAAGAGAATTGTTGCATAGGAACGATAAACACTATTGATGAATTTCAGGACGCCGTGCGACGCGCTTTTCAACAGATTACACCAGCAATTCACACCGAACCTGGCGACGCATTATTTTGTGTGAGGAGAATGCTGGGAATATACTATCTCTTTGGGCACTTAGGACACACAGTGTAAAGTGGATGTATGCCTGCATTGTGATCGGAATTACATAAATAGTGCGTATGTTTGAGGTATTATCGTGGGGGGGGGGGCGGAACTTTGGGTCCATTCTCTAGTTATACTAGATGATACGGAACAATTTTTTGATTTGATATTATTTTTTATTACGTTGATTATAACTTCACACCAATCAATCAATAAGTCAATCAATCAATCAATCAATCAATCAATCAATCAATCAATCAATCAATCAATCAATCAATCAATCAATCAATCAATCAATCAATCAATCAATCAACCAACCAACCAACCACTCAATCAATCAATTAATCAATCAGTCAATCAATCAATCAGTCAGTCTATCAATCAACCAATTAATCAGTTAATCAGTCAATCAATCAATCAGTCAATCAGTCAATCAATCGATCGATCAATCAATCAATCAATCAATCAATCAATCAATCAATCAATCAATCAATCAATCAATCAATCAATCAATCAATCAATCAATCAATCAATCAATCAATCAATCAATCAATCAATCAATCAATCAATCAATCAATCAATCAATCAATCAATCAATCAATCAATCAATCAATCAATCAGTCAATACATCAATCCCTTCTTTGATATTTTATGTCCATTGAATCAATTTGTAAGGTAATTTGCTAGGAGACGTCGTTGCATATAGACCATTTTTACACTAAACGTAAAATTTGTTTTTGCAAGATATACTAAAACCCTAAACTAACCTCACCTAACCGTTTCCTTAATCTGTGACAGTTACGTTAGTTTAGGTTAGTGTTTTAGTATACGTTGTATACACTAAGGTTAGGTATAGTGTAAAATTGGTCTATATGCAACGACGTCTCCTAGCAAATTAGCATTTGTAATGTTCATAATACTGTTGTGGTATTGCATTAGTAGTGATAATTGCGTTATTTGTAATTTGTCATATGGTTTGTAATGTATTGAGGGATGTTTTATAACGGATCTTTCATAATTATTGAATTTCAGATATAATTTTATAACGTGTAATTCATTGAGGTTTGAGTTACACATTGTAGTTACGTCACGGGATCCCATTGTCAGTAGCAAGGTTAGGTAGTAGGGTTTGATGAATTAGATTAGTGACGAGATAAAGATATTTTTAAAATTTGTGAGAAACCAGCGACGAGGTAGTTCCGCTGATTTTGGAAGTGGAAATGGTTGAATTTGTAAGAGATTTATTTATGGAGATGGATTTTATAAGTTAAGGATTGTGTAGGGAAATATTTGAAGGAAAGAAAATTGTTCGGAAATGTTGTAAATTATATGTGTAGAGACGTGCACGCATTGTAGTTTCTAATGAAGAAAAGGAAAGTAGGGATATAAAACACACGATATGATGTGATGTGAAGAAAACACAAATCTTTTATTAATTAAAAAACCACTGAAAAATACTGGAGAACAACAAATAATAGTGAAATAAACACACAAATTTCATAATGTAACTGCGTTTCTAAGTCCATCATTACGGTAGCTACTGACAGACTTCGAAATTAGAAAATTCGACTCATGCCTGTTTAAAAAAGAGCTGGCAGGTCGGGATATGACTTCATAGAAGTAATTTGGCATAGAGCTCATAGAAGGTCGTAGATTCCTGTAGGGTTGGCGATAATGTAAATTTGTCTAATTAAAGTTAGAAAACTTTTGTACTTTTATTGCACTATTTTAGTAAAATACAGTAGGTGGATGTTCAAAAGTTGTTCTTGACGTAGTTGCCGAACACACGGATAGCTGCAAAGAACCTCGTTACTGTCGTCTGGATCTGAGAAGCGGGCAGCTGGAATCCGTATGCAGTATTGGTGAGCTCCACTGTGTAGGACAGAGCTATTCCTCCAACACCTTTCATGTAATCATCGCTGCCACCAGCAGCTGCGTCTGTTGATGAAACGAAACAGTTTAGCCAGCCAATACCGAGCTTTGAAAACCACTTCATGCTTCTCTAGAATCGAGTTTATACGTTGAAGTGTTAGCCTACTTCTTCCACTTCCTGTAATCAAATTTCTTTAAAGAAGAATAGATTCAAGTTATATATTTTTCTAAATTATAGACATCAGCTCAAAGAATTTGAGTGACCACAAGGGTCCTGAATACAATAAACATGTACAATAATAATGTGATGTGATACATTAAAGAAAAAAAGTTAATTGTTGAAGCCAAATATAAGTGGATTAATTGAAATAGAGATGATGATGAAATATTTGAAGAGAATCCTTGATATTATTTATAAGAATACACATTACATAATCAAAAGGAATGTGAAGTTCCTTAAGATAATTCCATGTGAATTTTGTAATTGAACCTCTACTACCAAACAGCAAACAAATGACAGACCATTGTTTAAGAAGGACGTTGTACTTTTGAGAAAGATATGGCAGACAAGGTTCATATATAGACTTCTTCTCAATATCAACTTCGGTGGCCTGATTTAGGTTTCTTTCGAAACGGATAGTAGGGTCAAGAACAAGAGCCCGTTTTAAGCGTCCGTTAATAGCAATAATGTCTGCCTGTCTAAAAGAACCATCTGATGACACACAATGTACTTCCTCATGAATCGCCCAATTTAAAGTTTTTAACGATGTTGCCAAAGCATGTCGTACACGATGATGTCTAGCATTGATCAGCAGCTCGCCTTTAGGGCATTGTCCAAGCACGTGTCCAAGTGTTTCAAGCTCGCTACAGTCAGGATGACGGCAGCGGGTTGTGCTTAGAGTTCTGTCCGGTATTGCGCGAATAGAGAATGGAAAGAAACGTTTTACAGTCATCTTAAAAATGTTTTCTAGAAGTATGATGAACAGAAAATTATTCCATTTTATACCTTTCCTGATGGTTTTAGTAGAGTCCTACAGCTCCAAAACGTGTCTTATCCACTTTATGTTTTTTCAAAAACCAAAGAAAACATTTTTCCCATTTGTTATGTTAAAATAAGAATTTTTTCACCCTTTAAACATATATATTAATTATAATATGTAGGTCAGAAATATAAGGTCATTAGCAGGCAGAGCATTTCTGTTCCCAAACCTACATCGGATCGAGTAGTTTCTGCTGGAACATTCATTACGTCAAGTGTAAGCATAAGCAGGATAGTAGAATTGCAAGCAGGTACGCAAAGAGTCATTAAATAATAATGATATAATGTATTATAAATATGCCCCTGTAACGTTATATGAAATGAAATTGATAATATGAAATATTTTACATATGCGCCCTTGGTTTCAACACGCAGTTTTTCCGCACACAAGGTTATACTATCCGACACTCGGCAGTCATTTTCATTTGAAACTCTGAAAATGAATGTTGTTATTTCAGTGTACCGAAGTACATATGATATTTCCATGCAGATATTCTGCGTCATCATACGATGGAAGAGTGGCTTAGTGGATAAAGCATCAGCACGTAGAGCTGAAAACCCGGGTTCAAGTCCCGGCGCCGGAGAGAATTTTTCTCCGTTCCATTACTCTTTCATCGTATGATGACGCAGAATATCTGCATGGAAATATCATATGTACTTCGGTACGCTGAAATAATATATGATATGCGTAAATCACAAAGTGATTTAAGACGGCGCTTATTCCGTCGGATCCCGGCCAACTAGTCACTCACAACGAGTGCACCTCAGCACATGTGTGGACTTCGGTCTTATGTTCATAGACATCTATGACGTAGTGCAGAGGGCGGCCACTAGAGGGAACCCAAGAGTTGGAACTCAATCAGAGACAATTCTGTCCGACGTCGGGGTTGTATCCGGTGTGGCTTAGTGGATAAAGCATCAGCAATTAGAGCTGAAAACCCGGGTTCAAGTCCCGGCGCCGGAGAGAATTTTTCTCCGTTCCATTACTCTTTCATCGTATGAATGTTGTTGTTTATTGCAGCAGGAACCGAAACCAGGCGAACAACATGCAAGAAAAGTAAGGTACAGAACAGATGTGATAAATAAATTAATGCAACAGTTAAGTATAGGGAAAGCAAAATTGTGCGCCATATACGTTTTCGGCTTTCTAAAACTGTAATAGAAAACTCTAAATATATAAAAAAAAACATCTTTTCAGACTTATGTTTTACCACATTTGTGGCAATTTAAGTATGATTTCTTAACCTCACCAGTATTTTAGACCTTTCCGATATTAGCCCTTGTTATATAATAATTGTATCGTCTTGATTTTATAATAGGCCTACGCAATAATCGCATACAAAACACGGAACGTGCTTGTTTAGGTGTGTCAAATTCGCTTCCGCTGCCTGTACTTGAAACACTTTGACTACATTCTGTCCGGGGCATCGTATATTCACCTCAGGCTAATACAAATATACCAATGTCACTGCCCTGCTTATAACGAAATGAAGGGGTAAGAAGAGGGTGGGTGTTTGATGCTATCGTTAGGCTTGAGTAGAGGCAGGGACGTGTGTTGCGACACAGCTTTTGGCGATCACTGGAATAAGCTATTAAAATTTGCAGTTACATTACTTCCACTTTGTACAGGGACATCATTTTATTTTTACTAACATTTTTAATATTAACCTGGCTATACCTTTGAATTAACGGTTGAGAACCGGAAACCCGTATGCTACCTCCTTCGACGACTGGAGTTGGATGATACTGGCGTAAAATACAAACAAATCATTTTACTAGGTATAGTAGGAAGAAAAGTAGTTCATCCATTTATGTAAACTAGGAAATATCGCGATTTTGAGTTTGATAATTTTCATTAGGTTTTTGTTTAATCAAAATACAGTACAATATTAACAATAAGTGTGTTTTACTCACGAACTGAGTTATCCATGCGAACTTATTCATTATGCAGTGTATATTATACTGTCTACAGCACATTAGCGAACTGTACAATATAGAGAATGAAGTTAAGTTGAAAAATGAACATGTTATGGATATTTAAACACATTTTTGAAAATGGTGGCCGTTCATTTCGATACAGGCTTCAGTCCTTTTGTGCATATTATCGCACTATAGACTATTGCATCTAATTCCAATTACCAGTTTCGTCCTTAGTACTAGTAACTCACGTTGAAATAATTCTGTACCTACTCTATAAAAGAGTACCTTATGTATTCTAAATTCAATCTTCACTTCTGACCGACCCGCACAGATAAAATTACTCAGACATGCTATCTACTGTCCGTCCACTTGGTTTTGTCGCAGGGTTGCAGAAAGGGTGGAAATCACGTGACAGTTAATTACTTAACGAGGCCCATTTATTTAAGTTATTTTTAGACAGTTGTATAATATTACGTAGACGTCCAATTCTTAACAGAAATTAATGTTTTCAGAAAAGAGCTAAGACAGCTCAGCCAATAACCTTTACAGAGGGGCGAGTAGAAGCAGGTGGGGGAAATCGGGATGCGACGTAGGCAAACGGACGACAGTACCTGTGCGAAAATATGATTCAATATTGAAAGCTCTTTCGTCACTGTAAAACGCGAACATATTTCTGGAACGTACCATACTCACTCAGAACTGTTTACTATATGCGGCCTTGGTTCTGTGTGGAGGACAGTTGGAACTTCATTAGTAGAAGGGGTGGGAGTGAAGTACATTAAAAAACTCAGGTACAATAAAAATTGAAGTAAAAATAAAATGATGTCCCTGTATATAGAAGGTACACTTTTAAAAATGTTTCTTTGATGAATATTCATTACGGTAATTAATTTTTTTCAACTGGAAACTGTAAATTTTTAAAAGAAATGTGCGAGAATTACTTTGGAAAATTAAAACAACTCTAGATTCTTTGCCATTATATGAAAAACTGAAAATATTATTTTAGATAAGAAATATTACCGTATTTGCAAGAAATCGAGGCGCGCAGGTACTAGGGAAAGTCATCATGTTATCTTCTTTCTATTAGGTGTGTTGAGAATATCTCTCAGTATTGAAAGGAACTTTACAATGAAAACAAAATTGCGAGACTTACACAAGACGTTGGTGGAGCTACCTATGGAGTAACTGGAGCCTCCAGCGGACACGTGAGCAGCGTTTGCGTCTTCTGCCAAGGCTTGCTGTGAAATAAAAATGCAATTATCACCAGATTTAGTCCGTAGAAGCAGTGAATTTCAATGCATTTGTAGTAAATTAGTTGTAGAATAGGAAACAATATTCTGCCCGAATTTTGGCTTTTGTATTCGCGCTCATACAGCTTTCATTTTTGTATGTAGAAATACAGAGTGATTCACGAGGATTTACCGTCACTTACGTAGCTTATTTTCGAAGACATTCTGAGCAAAAAGTTTCATTTAAACATGTGTCCTACTCTCAATATTTTCAGAGTTACACTAATTTGAAATTGTTAATAAAAATACATTTTTTCTTTAGTTTTAAGAGTAAAAGAATACTACAAATAGAGATTGAACTATTCGGAAATATCATTTCTTTATTTGGATAGTGTTCTGAAGCTAAAAATATATTATATTTATTTTTTATTTTGATGTACCGAAGTACATATGATATTTCCATGCAGATATTCTGCGTCATCACATGATGAAAGAGTGATGGAACGGAGAAAAATTCTCTCCGGCGCCGGGATTTGAACCCGGGTTTTCAGCTCTACGTGCTGAAAACCCGGGTTCAAATCCCGGTGCCGGAGAGAATTTTTCTCCGTTCCATCACTCTTTCATCATGTGATGACGCAGAATATCTGCATGGAAATATCATATGTACTTCGGTACATCAAAATAAATATGATATGCGTAATAAATCACTTTGTGATTTAAGACGGCGCCCATACCGTCGGATCCCGGCCAATCAGTCACTCATCTGAGTGCACCTCAACACATGTATGGACTTCGGTCCTGCGTTCATAGACATCTATGACGTAGTGCAGAGGGCGGCCACCAGAGGGAACCCAAGAGATGGAGCTTAATCTGAGACGATTCTAAACGGCGTCGGGATTGTATCCGGCGTGGCTTAGTGGATAAAGCATCAGCACGTAGAGCTGAAAACCCGGGTTCAAATCCCGGCGCCGGAGAGAATTTTTCTCCGTTCCATCACTCTTTCATCATAAAAATATATTGTTAATTGCTTTGTATAGATTTTATTTTTCAATTTTTAACTAAAAATTACATTATTCTTACGCATTTATCACAAAAATTGTTAAAATCATACGACTTCAGGAACTTCATTCTTTGCAGTTTAATAATGTATAGTCTTAAAGATTTTACAAGAGTGCCTTGATTTTTAACAACTGTTGTGACAAATTTTATGAAAAAATGTAAGTTTGGAATTAAAAAATGAAAAAAAAAATTCTGTACGAAGCAACTATGGAATTCATAACACATTTTAAATTTGAGATTAGTTTTTTAAGTGCAACATAATAACAAATTTCTATTACAGGGGAAAGTTTCTTAATAGCTTAAAGAATGTGTGTTTTATATATCATGCGTTTAGGGATGCGTTTAAACAAACTTAATAACTTCTCTTTTACACAACAGGTGTTTATGAAACACTGTGTAGAAGTTGTTACTAGTAGCACATATTTTCGTGTACAAACTCTTGATTACGTTTATATGAGGAACTATTCTTTATAGGATGCATTTAGAAAATATTAATAACTTCTCTCCTATCTGACAGATTTTAATGTAACTTCGTACAGAAGTTACAGATAGCATGTTTATTATTTGTATACATACAATGATTACGTTTGTATAACAAGAACTATAGCTTTATAGAGACTGTATTTAAACAAAATCAATAACTTCTATCCTATTTAATAAATTTTTATGAAACTTTATGCAGATGTAACATATATTTTCATTACAAACTCTTGATTGTGTTTGTATAAGGAGAACTATTCCTTTATGGGGATTCATTTAGACACAAATTTTGACTTAATTATAACCATTCATTTATGAACATTGTCATCACCAGTTTTACGTGTAGGACTCTCTAATTTAAATATCATAGTGGAAGTAAATATACGAATAAGAATTAATTGTACTTTTATCTCAAGAATTAAAAGAAAACTTACCAAAGTTCTCCAGTCCGAAGGAAGCGAAGAAGTATATCCCCAAGGATACAGGAGATACTGCAAGCAATAATTTGATTTAGTTATTTAATTTTATTATTATTAATATAATTAATACAAATTATTTTGAAAATTTTTACACAAATTTTTAAATATTCTGTCATAATACAAGAAACTTTGTGACGAAGGGATGATGTAACGGTGGCAATTATTTGGTTGGAAAGTTGATATGAGTCGTTCAGAGCAGAAGTGGTGTAAGTCAAGAATGGGTAATGAGGGTTGAAGTAAACATTCTGTAAAATACAGCGCAAAGTAGCAATTAATATTCAATTTATTTAAACTATTAGTAATCAATGGATAGCAAGAACGACATATTAATTGCTACTTTGCGCTGTATTTTACAGAATTTTTACTTTAAACCTCATTATCCAATTTTGACTTACACCACTTTTGCTCTGAACGGCTCATATATAGGCTCCGTTCCAATAAAACACAAGTTTTTTTTAAAATTTGTTATTTTGTTACGCTTTCTAAACTGATATGGTTTTATAGCGTCCGAAAAAGATGAGAGTAAAAATACCAGTGAAATGAGCCCAGGATTCAACGCCGAAAGTTTGATCTTAATGGGTTGAGGGAAAACCCCGGAAAAAGCATCAACCAGGTAACTTGTCCCAACCAGGATTTGAATCCGGACCCGCTCGTTTCACGGTCAGACAAGCTAACCGTTACTCCACAGCGGTGGACCTAATCACAAGTTTACATCAGTAATTTATTTTTCATATAGGGGAAAAGTACGCCACGAAAAGTAAATAGAATAAAATAATTTTTAAAGTAGTGTATGACAAATTGAAATAAACCCAGGTTTGAATCTTGGAGGCTAGTTGTATAAAATTGAAAGTGAAAGGGGAAAGTCAGAGACAGACAGACAGACAGACAGAGACACATAGATTTACGAGTGCTGTGTTGCCCGATTTGTTGCAGCTCATAAGGTAAATATGTAAATACACAAGCCAATATGGGTTCTGAAATACAATACATTCGGTGTGAAAGATATAATTGACAATATTTCTGAAGTCATATTTCAGTGTAACACAAGGACACAACATAACTCAGCTACAGTGAAATCATCACCGGTAAACGTCGAGGTTACCGGCATATTATTCCATTAGTTCCACTTAACATTCCGTCGAACTGATGAGAGAAAATATTACGGGTTGGTTAGTCGCTTGCAATAATAATATTAAGGACCTTCCTAGCCGAGAGTCAGGGCAGATATGAAGAATTCGTTATTGTGGTAACACATGGTGGAAGATAACCACTGCATCAAAATGAAACTGGTAATAGATCAAGAGGAGAGGTTTGAAAAATATAAACAATTTTTTTTTTTACATTCACAGTTTTAGAGGAAATCGTTATGTTTCTATGAAACATATGACAACATCACGGCTACTGCAATAACTCTAGCAAGCACGGCCACTCATCCCTTACCTTCCCTTGCCCCTCTGCTGTACTCAGTCACACTCACGCAACACTGCGCTACGTTGCAAGATTTATTTTAACGATTTTCACAATTTCATTATTATTCTATTTAAATTCATGGCTAACGGTTTAATTAAAAAAAAAAGACTCAAGACACTAACTATTTAGATTATTTTTATCTATCTGCTTGTATAGCAATTAGCCATTTATGTCGGGTCGTTACCACAGAAGAGCGCTACACACATTGGCTAAAGACTATATTTTTTCCTGCTTAACGGCGCTTCATCGAAGAAAAAGTGTAATAAAAGTTTTGTTACATTTAACATGTAGAATCACCTCTTAAATTTTGTGCATCGGTCCTCTTTTATCCTGTATTGAAGGATTGTTTGTTTTATTAGCTGTGATGTCTACACATGCCTCTCAATCATGTCTGAAGGACGTGGAGAGAGGGAAAGAGAGACGACCAGTTGTTGTTGTTGTTGTTGTTGTTGTTGTTGTTGTTGTGATTTATTGGGTTTTATTTCAAGTTGTGAGGCTATGAATGAGACGTTTAATATATGTTTGTAAAACATAACAAAGTTATCAACACAAAAAAAAAATAATGAATTGACTTGTTGACAAGATGATGTTCCAAATAAAATTAATAATCCATTATATAATTTTGTAAGAAAAACGGTCGTGAGAATTAATGATTTCACTATACAGGAGATAAATTACGACAGTGACAATTATAGAGTAAATGAAAAATCATGGAAAAAGAATTACAAATTATGCATCACTGAAATTGATGGCTCTAAATACTTAAGTTCTTATCGTTTGCACTTTTTACAAGCTACAAAACAAACTCCGTAGTTCTTTGTAAATACTTACGTTGCCGTAGCTGTGGAAAGTTAGGTAGAGTTTGATTTTGCTTTTGTTGGCCAAGGCGAAATCCCTGATAGCCTGGGTTTCTGGTTCGGAGAAACCCTTGGAACCAGCGTACGTTTCGTCACAGGGATAGCTGCTAGCTCCAGTCTCTGAGAAAGAGAATGTTCTTGTCATCATACAAAGTGTGTAACAATAGCATTAATAATACTAAGATGTATATAAAAGGTAGTGAAGGGAATAGTTGACGCAGGGAAGTTACCGTAGACGAAATAATGTAATTAAATAGTTAAAATGAATTACTTTATTGGTCATGGATTTAAAATTAGTCATTGATTAAAGTCCTCGTTAACACTTTGTTAAAAACATAAAATTTACTCTGTCACACGTTAAAAGTGTTAAAATTGTTAAAAAGGTATTTACCTTCGACAGACGGCCCGTTTCGACGTTATTTGTCGTCGTCTTCAGTGTCTCTTGAACCACTGCTGATTTTGGCTCTGCGATGTGCAGTTGTCGATGGTAGGGGTGGGGGTGTGTTGCTCCTATAGTGGGGGTTGGTTGTCTGTATGCTATGACGTACTATGATGTCAAACAATGTGTGCGTATTGAACTGTAGTTGCGTATTAAGTATGTATTGTGGGTGTGCTATTGTATTCTTATATATTTCGTATTGTTCTAGGATGTTTAACTGTGAACTTTTTGGTGTGATGTGTAAAATTTCCATATCTGTTTCTATATTATTGTAGTCATGATTATTGTCGATAATGTGATCTGCGTAATTTGATGTAATGTAAGGTTTGGTTATAGCTTTAATATGTTCGTTGTATCTTGTATGAAAGGATCTTCCTGTCTGTCCTATGTAAAAATGTGGGCAACTATTGCATTTTAATTTGTAAACTCCAGTTGAATATATATATTTGAATGTTTAGTGTGGTTATTTAAGTATTTCTGTGTTGTATTATTTGTTTTGTATGCAATTTTGTACTTTAGTTTTCTGAATGAAGTTGCAATTTTGTGGGTATTGGTATTGTGATATGTTAATGTTATGTATTTATTCTCGCGTGCTGTTTGTGTTGGTTTGGTCTGTTTTTGTTTTGCCTTTTTTATTAGTGTGCCTATTATGTTAGGGTTGTATCCATTGTCTTGTGCTATATATTTTATTGTGTTTAATTCTTCAATGTAATTGTCATTGTTCATTGGTATATTAATTAATGTGTCATTGTACGGAAAGCTGCATGTTTATGTTGTATGGGATGATAACTACACTGAAGAATTAAACACAATAAAATATATAGCACAAGACAATGGATACAACCCTAACATAATAGGCACACTAATAAAAAAGGCAAAACAAAAATAGAACAAACCAACACAAACAGCACACGAGAATAAATACATAACATTAACATATCACAATACCAATACCCACAAAATTGCAACTTCATTCAGAAAACTAAAGTACAAAATTGCATACAAAACAAATAATACAACACAGAAATACTTAAATAACCACACTAAACATTCAAATATATATAATTCAACTGGAGTTTACAAATTAAAATGCAATAGTTGCCCACATTTTTACATAGGACAGACAGGAAGATCCTTTCATACAAGATACAACGAACATATTAAAGCTATAACCAAACCTTACATTACATCAAATTATGCAGATCACATTATCGACAATAATCATGACTACAATAATATAGAAACAGATATGGAAATTTTACACATCACACCAAAAAGTTCACAGTTAAACTTCCTAGAACAATACGAAATATATAAGAATACAATAGCACACCCACAATATATACTTAATACGCAACTACAGTTCAATACGCACACATTGTTTGACGTCATAGTACGTCATAGCATACAGACAACCAACCCCCACCATAGGAACAACACACCCCCACCCCTACCATCGACAACTGCACATCGCAGAGCCAAAATCAGCAGTGGTTCAGGAGACACTGAAGACGACGACAAATAACGTCGAAACGGGCCGTCTGTCGAAGGTAAATACCTTTTTAACAATTTTAACACTTTTAACGTGTGACAGAGCAAATTTTATGTTTTTAAAATTAGTTTGTTTAAATACTACTACTACTACTAATAATAATAATAATAATAATAATAATAATAATAATAATAATAATAATAATAACAACATTTATGAATCAATTTCAAACTCACCCATCCAGTGGAAATCAAAATTTCTGTTGCCATCAACACCTCGACAGCTGGATGAACTAGTTGGTGACCTCGTCTTCCTCCACATGCGACTCTGTTACGAATTAATCCATGTTTATAAAATGTTGTGATGCCCTTTATCTCCAGCTCTTTTGAGTATGCAATATATTGTTGACGTCATAGAATAATGATAGACTGTTTTTACGGGAGATATTAACATAACTATATACTGAATGCTATTTTATTCGCAGATGATCAAACAGTTTTCAGTGGTTCAGATGATAAATTGCAAATTACAATTAACAATTTAAAATTGAAGGAGTATAGTCTACAAATATCAGTAAGGAAGACAAAAATGCTGGCCTTTTATGGTAAGGGGCACTGAATGTGAGATAGTTGTTAGTAATGAAGTAGTTGAACAAGTGCCTCATTTTAATTATCTACGTTTAATGACTCTTACTGTCAACAGGAAGAAATTTGTTTGAAATTAAACAGGTTTAGACAAATCTTCGACAACGATAAGGAGAACACTAAAAACCAAAACTTTAAAAGAAACACTTAATTACATTTTGTAAAGTAAAAGCAGTGCCTGTGTATTAATAGCTGCGGGAAGTGGACAATGAACAAATTCGATAAAAGGAAAATAGAACCTGCAGACATGAGATTCCTTAGGTCAGGGACTGGTTTTATTCTGTTTGTATCATTTTCTTTTCATAAAGTTTTTTTTCTTTACTGTATTTTTCTGTTCCCTTTTTCTTAAATCCATACAAACACAAACACAACACCTACGTCCGAAGCGGGACTTGAACCCACGACTCTTCGGATCAAGTGGTAAAGACGTTCCGTGCCTTTACCGTTTGCGCCATCCTGATCGGCCAGATTTTTTTTCTGCTTTGTGTGTTGGAATTTTGTAATCATTTCTAATTGATGAGACTATCCATTCTCTTCGTGATCATGAGAAAAGTACTGATACAAAAACAATTAAATATGTTATTGTTTAATCAACCTGTCCGAAGAAGCTTTGAACTTCTTAAGTGACACAAATAAGGAGGTAATGGGATTGGGTGATCAGTTCTTTTCCCCCTCCATTGCATACATCGCTGACTAGTAACATATTACACTAATCAAATTTAAGATGTTTATTGTTCTTCCTCTGACACACATCGTCAAGTGAGATGTACTGCCTGAAAATAGAAAATTAAATATAGATATCTTTATTGTCTGTAGGCCGTATACTGTACTGACAGAATCGTGAATTGGACTAGGTCTATATATATATTTAGTAGGTTATTTTACGACGCTTTATCAACATCTGAGGTTATTTAGCGTCTTTATGAGATGAAGGTGATAATGCCGATGAAATGAGTCCGGGGTCCAACACCGAAAGTTACCCAGCATTTTGCTCATATTGGGTTGAGGGAAAACCCCGGAAAAAACCTCAACCAGCTAACTTGCCCCTACCGGGAGTCGAACCCGGGCCACCCGGTTTCGCGGCCAGACGCGCTGACCGTTACTCCACAGGTGTGGACGTCTATATATAAATGATTACAATATTCAGATGTACACAGAGCAGAAAAAGAATCTTAAAATCATCCATTAAATTAAACATTACATCGAAATTATAAAAGGGTACACATATAAGATGATTTAACTCTGGTCTTAAATAAGTTAATGATAAGTGTCCACAATATCAATTGGAAGATTATTGACAATTTTACTGACAATGCACATTGGATATTTTGAATATTAAATGTGTAATATCTATTAATAAATTTATTTCTTTGTCTTGTCTGTACCTGTAACTCAATTTCTATATACAGGATGGAAGGTAGACAGTAACAGAGTTTCAATATTTGGGTAGTTTGATGAGAATGGATAGTGAAGACAGTGCTGATGTTAGAAGCATTTGTACAGCTATACTTGATATGGAAGTCCCACGATATTTCTTTACGAACGAAAATCAGAATATTTCAGAGTAATGTAAAAGCAGTTATTCTATATGGAAGATAACTGTAGAGATCTCTAGAAGTCTTCAAGTCTTTATAAATCGCTACGTTAGAATATTAACACAATTTCAAATAGTTATGGTAAAGAACACAAGAAGAGCAAATAAATCTACAAATAAAACTAAGGAAATGGGGATGGATTGACTATACTCTTCGAAAAGAAAATTTTATTGAGAAAGAAGCTTTAAGATGGAACCCACAAGGTAGCAGAAAGAGAGGAAGATCAAAAGTTACCTGGAGAAGAACAGTAGAAGAAGAAATAGGGAAGGCAGGGACATCATGGCCCGAAATTGCCAATATCGTTCAGAATAGAAGACGGTGACGAAAGTTTGTTGAGGCCCTTTACCCCAGTGAGAGATATAGGATAAGATGATGATGATGACGATGATGGTGAATGGAAGGTAACCACTGCACCAAAATGAAACTGGTAGTTGATTATGAAGAGAGGTTTGAAGAATCGAAAGAAGTTTTCTTTTTTCTGACATTCACCGTTTTAGAGAAAATCATATCTATATGAAACATTTGGCAACATCACGGTTACTGCAATAACTCTATCATGCTCTGCCAACCATCTCTTACCTTCCCCTTTCCCTCTACTGTACTCAATCACACGCACGGGACACTGCGCTACGTTGCAAGATTTATTTTAACGATTTTCGCAATTGTTGAATTTAAATTCGTGGTTAAACGGTTTAATTTCCAAAAAAAGGACAAGGACAAGACAGTAACTATTCAGATTATTTTTTACCTATCTTCTTGTATAGCATCATCCATTTCTCTCGGACCGTTACCACAATAGAGCGCTGCAAACATTGGGCAAAGGCTGTTTTTTTTCCTGCTTAACGGTGCTTCATCGAAGGAAAAGTGTAATAAAAGTTTTGTTATACAGGGACATCATTTTATTTCTACTTGCATTTTTTATTGTACCTGCATTTCTGAATGTACTTCACTCTCACCCCTTCACTAATGTCCTTGCTCCCGTCAGACACACAAACTTACGGCCGCTGTTGCATTCGAAGTCTTCAAGCAGTGAAGTAAACACTGCAGTGTATAGTGTGTTTCATAAATATGATTGCGTTTTCTATAGAAGAAAGAACCTATATTAATAATATCGTACTAAAAATTATATTCAAGAAACGATAAATTCAATTTCGGAGAATATGCTTCAAAATGTTTTTAATAATATGCGTACTGAATTGAAGCCTGCATTGTAATGAACGGCAACCATTTTCAGCAACTTGTTTAAAAATTCAGATTAGCTTTTTTTGAATTGAGGTGGCTAGAAGCAAAGGAATGCTAGTGACATTTGTAATAACATGAGTTAAGTGCATCCAGTGTAAGCAAAAGTATCTAAAATTTTAGTGGCAAAGGGATATTTTAATCGCATCACACATTAAAATTTAAATAAAAAATTTCAACGATTTTACGAAAGCTTAAATATTTAAACCCCATTTTCTCAAAAGTAACTTAAGTGCACTTACAGCCCTTTACTTATGACCCCCTCAATTTAAATGCGCTCTCTATATTGTATGATAACATCAATAATTAATATGCTAAATAAAGTAGACATTACATAACGAACATAGCCTCCTGAAAAGTTGAGTTTTTGAAAAAAAAAAAATGTTACTACTCTACTGTATTTTGATAAATTCCGTAAGAGTGATGATCAAACTGAAAATCTTAATATCGTATTTCCCTAAAACATAAATGGATATACTAATTTTCTCTCCTCCTATACCTAGTAAAATGATTTGTTTACATATTGCACTAGTAACATCAAACTCCTGTAATGGAAGGGGGCAACAGTGTTTCCGAGTATAGCCAGGTTAATGTTAAAAATGTTGGTAAAAATAAAGTGATGTCCCTGTATTTAACATGTAGAATCACCTCTTAAATTTTGGTGCATTGGTTCCTTTCCACCCTGTATTTACTGATGATAGAGATGGACATGAGAAGTAAAGCGTGCAGCTCATCAGTTATTCATATATTTAACCGCAGATTATAATATAGAAAGCATTACAAACTTAATCAATTCCTAGTTCATCCCTAACGTTTTTAGGACTTGTCAACTTTGCTTGTTCATTAAACTTCAACAGTCATATTTGGCAACTCACCGAAGTGTGGGAATATTCGTATCCATCTGGGTTGAGCACTGGCAGGATGTACCAGTCCACGGCGTCTGTCAGTCCGCTGTTGGCAGCATTGTTCTCAACCAGCTGGTTGATGATGTACAGAGCCATTGCAGGCGCGATCCACTCTCGGGCGTGGATTCCAGCATCGATGAGTATGACGGGTCGTGTGCCAGAGCCCCCGGAGGAGATCTTTATGACAACCAAATCTCTGCCTTCGTAACTCTGGCCGATGGTTTCCAGGGTAACGAGATTGGGGTAACTAGACGCCAGGCTTTCGAGGTAGCTATTAATCTGTAATGGGTCGTATGCTTCTTACAATCACATGTAGCCTATTTTATATCGTATTTAAGGCCAAATGCAAACAAGTTTTTGTCAACGTTTAATTTAATTTTTTTTACAGTTCCAAAATTTGGCACTAAAAAGTATAATTTTTTAGGGAACAACACACTGATTGAAATTTTGATCGTGATACCTATCACGATTTTGAAGTATTATTTTATGGACATTTTAAAATGGATTGTAGGTCTGCACCATTTAGGCATTTAAATTTTGCGAAAGTTATCTGCAGTGACTCGTAAAATTGCAGTTTTGCACCTTTACGTAATTATTTAAAAACTACAGTAGATGCAAAATATTTTCTCAGTGATTTAATCTTTAGTATTTGGGCTTTGAGTGAGTATATGCTCAATATCAATCTCAAAATGAAATAGCTTAATGTAACATTTCTTTTGTATATGGAGCAGATTCGGATTCATAAATGTGTTCAGAGGAGAAAAAAAAATATATAGAAACAAAATTCGAAAAATCAAAAGATCTCTAATGAGGAATTGTATTTTCAATGCTTTACTTAGTTGAGCAATATTATGTTCGCATAAATAAATAAATAAATAAGCAAATAAATAAATGAATAAATAAATAAATAATTAAATAAATGAATGACTAAATAAATTAATAACTAAAAAAATAAATCAATGAATGACTAAATACATTAATAAATGAATGACTAAATAAATTAAGTGAATGAATAAATAAATAAATGAATCAATGAATGACTAAATACATTAATAAATGAATGGCTAAATAAATTAATAAGTGAATGAATAAATAAATAATTAAATGAATGAATAAATACATAAATGAATAAATGAATGAATAAATAAATAAATAAATGATAAATAAATGAATGACTAAATAAATAAATCAATCAATGACAAAATGCATTAATAAATGAATGACTAAATAAATTAATAAACGAACAAATTAATTAATTAATTAATGACTGAATAAATGAATAAGTGACTGAATAAATGAACAAATGACTGAATGAATAAATAAAGGAGTGAATAAATAAATATATATATATAAATAAATGAACGATTAAATAAATGAATCACTAAATAAATGAATGACTAAATACATAAATCAATGAATGATTAAATACGTTAATAAATGAATGACTAAATAAATTAATAAGTGAATAAATAAATAAATGAGTGAATAAATAAATACATACACAAATAAATGAATGACTGAATAAATAAATAGAAAAATAAATAAATAAATAAACGACTAAATAAATAAATAAACGACTAAATAAATAAATGAATGAATAAATAAATTTATATATGAATGAATGAATAAATTGGTATACGTATGACTAAATTAATTAATTAATATGAAAATGAATTAGTAGTTAAATTAATGAACTTATGAATGATTGAATGAATGAATGACTGAATCAATGATTGAGCAATGATTGAATTAGTGGTTGAACAAGTAACTGAGTTAATGATTGAATGTATGACTGAATTAGTGATTGAAGAAGTAACTGAGTTAATGATTGAATGTATGAATAATTGAATTAATGACTGAATTAACCTAAGTAGAAAGATGGGCCTAACTTATATGTATTGCGTATTTAATAAATTACGTATTTACCGACCTTTCTCTAGTGAGTCTGAATTTGGACTAGTTTCGGTAACTGACTTTCATCTCGCCGAGAAGTTAAGCTATAAACAAAAATTTAAGAGGTGCGTGCACTTACCACACTGTGCCTATTGTAGGTGGTGAACGAGATAGCACGAGGTGATTTGGGAACAGTTTCTTGATATCTGGCTTCAGCATCAATTAGTCTGTAATGAAGAATCGATTTTATTTTTATGATTTAATATTATGGAATAATAATAATAATAATAATAATAATAATAATAATAATAATAATAATAATAATAATAATAATAATAAACATGTTTTAAAATTCAATTCCATACAATAATAATCCCAATTTTTTAGACTAGCATCTTAAATATCGGTTATGCCGTTTCTCTATCATAAATGCTCACGCGATAAGTATCTTTAATGTTTTTCAACTACTCTTTAGCTATGTTCTGTACTTATTGTTTAAGGATTTAATTAGTTATGAACATTTGAAAGTTATAGGCATGTAAGCTACTTCATACGAAAGGCCACATATGTTTCTAAAATTTATATAAATCAAAATCAATTCCGTGACGCGACAGTCTTTGGAAGCCTATCAGCCGACTGCTGGCCTCACGTCCACACGTCTCAATCGAGGTAAACGATCATCCGATTAGTATAGGTAAACATGTGATTAGCATGATGCTTTCCTCAACCTTTATAGCGGACTTGCGAAACCGGATTTCGCTCCTCACTATAGCTCCCCAAACTCAGGACTAGGTGAGCACCGGTCCCATACACTAGTCGAAATTTCATGAGAGAATATCTCCCTTTCTGTCCCCTTGGAGACGTGAACCAGCGCTCATTTCGTAACGCCTTTAGACCAATGGTTCTCAACCTTTCAGAGATCGCAGCCCGGTAAATTATTTTTTTTTATAAGACAAGGGCCCGGTCCCAACAGATTTACTCGTAAATATCGTTACAATTTTTTTTTTTAATTCATACATTTAACTAACTTTCTCGATATCGCAAATGTTAAAATATTACACATTAAATATTAACAAAAATAAACCTTATATTCCTTGTGTGATTTTTTATAGTAACCTACACAGTGAATATAATTTTCAAATTTTTCATTCACGACACATTGTTACATGGAAGAAAAATGCTTGGGCCTACACATGGAAAAACTGCGTTCCACGTTGGCTGACACAGTTGCAACATACTTGAAATTAGGCACGTCACTTAAATGTACATCTTCGATGACGTCATTAGAATATATATTCTATAACACATTTGAAATTTCACTAAGTGTGCTATATCTATGTCCATAAGTTCGGTCCAGTATTATAAAAAGAAGGATGTACTATATGATGTGATCCCAGAACGACGACCGACACATTTTCAAACGAGTTTTTTCGTGCCTATAATTTTATTTCTGTACTACACAACAATCCTCTGGTTGAGGTTCTGGCTGATGTGTACGTCTATTATCAGGCAGTACATCTCACTTGGCGAATGTGTTAGAGGAAGAGCAATTGTTTGTATGCATCTGAAGTCTGACTAGTGTAATATGTAGCTAGTCGGTGATGTATGCAATGGAGGGGGAAAGGAACTGGCCATCCTACTCCATTATCTCCTGGCCTAGTTGCCTCATAAGTGGTGCCTTCTTGGTATCACTTGTGAGGTTCAGATCTGTCTTCGGACAGTTGACTAAAAAAACAAGCTACACAACAAATTCAAATGAAGTATAGGGTGATTGACAGACGAAGAATCAATGTATCAACCATAACCTTGAGTTGGAGCGAGTGACGCCATCTAGCGATACACGGGGGGGGAGGAGAATTTAAGGCACGAATTGGCGGGTCGCGCAGCAGCCGAGGCAGTGTAACTCAAGTCTCAGAAATCACGTGTGTTTAATAGTGTTTAATAGTAGTTACATAACGGTTTACGTTAAACTCTTAGAACTGTCACATAACTTTTACAAAATTTTCAAAATAGTTTATTGTTTTAAATAACAATCACACCATCAAATTCTGAAATATGTGCTCTTAATTTTGTATACACTGTACTTGTTCAATTTTTCGGCATGTCTCTGCAAGAAATGTGCACGAACTGCTGACTGACACACTTGAACACAACTGCACTGCTTAGTTGTTTATACTCTTACGGAGCAAGTACTGTGCCGATTCTGAAATAATTTTGTAACATGCTGCGTGTAATTTTCATTGACTGAACTGTACTACTCCTGCTGTACTCAAGTTCACACAACTTTGGCTGTATATAAAATATTTCACCATTACTTTATAGTAGGCCTACTCCAAATCCCTAGCCCTGGTTATCGGGTACGTCAAGTCTGATTGGACTGCAAACACACGTGAAGGATATAAGACGGGAAAGAAACAAAAAAATATAATTGAAATGGTTTGGGCGTTTATTTTGAGGGAAGACCAAAAGGTTTTAGAGTACACCACTTGAGCGACGAAAAGTAGGTCAGACAAAAGAACACGTGGAGTTGAGAGATCTGGGACGCAATGACAATCCGGGGATTAGAAGAAAAAGACGAGTCAGATAAGGATCGATGTTCAACGTGGAACTAATTTCATGGGTTTGTTCACCGTATCAGATGCAAAAACAAACATGTTTGAGTTGCGTATAGGATGTATGTTTATAAGAAGGCGAAATCACGGTGGCCAAGTTAATGAGAACCGGACCCAACTTGGAGTTTGTAAACCTGTGTAAGATATAAAAACCCGAAAGCTTTCAATGCCGATTTGTAGTTACAGCTAGTAGTAGGTATATGAAATTTATGGAATGTTGTTTGATTGAAATCTTAGATGCGAGTTTATCTTCAAGTAGTTTATCGGTTGACATAGTGCCGCAAAATATTTCTGTTACGATTAAGAAGCTGATACAAATTACAGTCACTTCCAAATATGAGTAATCTCTTTCAAGTACATTTACATGTTATAGTGCGACACAGCATGGAAGAGTTCTGACATCGGAGGCACTGTTGTTATGTTTATATACGCAGAGAAATACTGCACAGGTACACTCAGGCTATCAACCCCTGCGGTGGCTGAGTGGTCAAACCTTCAGCCTGTGATGCAGGCGGCCCGGCTTCGAGTCCCGGTTAATCTGAGATTTTTAAATGAAAAACCCATTGTAACACATGTGGTGGACAAGGTCACAGTTGGGGTTTTTCTCGAGGTTCTTACATTTAAATTTAAGATCTCTGATCTCTCTTCCCTGACTTACGAACGTACCTTGGAAATTAATATAGTATCTCTTTCAATTTTACTAACAACCTCTTCAACAGGAAGTCATGAAGAAAATGGAATTTGAGCTGTCTTAGTTATTGCTGCTATATGATCGGCACAAAACCGACTTGCGTACACTAGTTGTGGAGGCTATATTACGTCTGTAATAATAATAATAATAATAATAATAATAATAATAATAATAGTGTAATAAATAATAATATAGGCCTAATAATAAATTATTATTATTATTAGGCCTATTATTATTATTATTATTATTATTATTATTATTATTATTATTCCTGTGGAGTAACGGTCAGCGCGTCTGGCCGCGAAACCAGGTGGCCCGGGTTCGAATCCCGGTCGAGGCAAGTTACCTGGTTGAGGTTTTTTCCGGGGTTTTCCCTCAACCCAATACGAGCAAATGCTGGGTAACTTTCGGTGCTGGACCCCGGACTCGTTTCACCGGCATTATCACTTTCATTTCATTCAGACGCTAAATAACCTAGATGTTGATACAGCGTCGTAAAATAACCTAATAATAATAATAATAATAATTATTATTATTATTTCTGGTGGTGTGGAATAGATGGCTTGATGGCCTTGACTACACTAATATAAATAAATAAATAAATAAATGAATTAATGTATGAATAAATAAATAAAGTAGTAAATAAATAACTAAATAAATAAGTGAATGAATAAATAAATACATGGATGAATAATTGAATTACTATTATTATTATTATTATTATTATTATTATTATTATTATTGTTATTATTATTATTATTATTATTATTATTATTATTATTATTATTATTATTATTATTATTATTATTATTATTATTTCAAATAGAGTGGTTAGGAGGCCGAAGGGAAAAAGACATTTGGGGAGGTCGAGACGTAGATGGGAGGATAATATAAAAATAGATTTGGAGGTGGGATATGATGGTAGAGACTGGATTAATCTTGCTTGGGATAAGGAACGATAGCGGGCTTATGTGAGGGCTGCAATGAACCTCCGGGTTCCTTAAAAGCCATAAGTGCAGTATTAGGAACTATTTAATGCAGTCGGCGCTTGCTTCACATCATTGACCGCGAGAAACTCGTTTAGTTATAGTCTACTAAAAAGAAAATGGCTGTAAATTTAACTAACTCAAGAGATAGAACCAAATTTTCTTCGGGAGGTAATGCTTAGTGTCCTTTTTTATCTTTCAAACCTATGATTGTAGAAATCACACAGCAAATAGTGACACAGGTCTGAGTATGATTTTAACACAGGCTGTACTTTGAGTTTCAGGTATATTCGTGAACTTAAACTAAAACCAGACAACTGCATTGTTTACTCAAAACTACGTGGGAGAGACGTTTGGAAAGCGTACATTGCCTTCCAAGATGGAGGTTAAACTTAAAAATCTGTGGATCTGCCTGTAATAGTGGTGGAACAGTAGATTAAATAATTTCGTATTATAGTGACAACGATCTCCGTTTTTTATGTTCAAGTCTTACAGAAATGTATTCACTAAGAGATCTAAAATACTAATACTTTGATCTGTTTCGTGTTATACTCATATACATGCCAGTTATGTTAATAAAAATAGATGGGTAAGAGTAAAATTAGTTATGTCCATAAAACACAATTTATGGGAAGTGACAAATTATGTTTTTATGAGAGTAGTGAATCATGGGATTTTACGTTCTTGTCATAATAATTTTTATGGCATTTCCTTCAAGGAAGGACATATTTCCTTTGTCCAGGATGAAGATTACACCCTAGATCATAATATATATTATATACCCAGATTGCTCTATGTTATAGGCTTTGACGGTAACAACTTTGGCCAGGTTTACTATGCTGCCATCTAGTTGTTACATAAGGAGGCACTTCGTAACTCCCATTTGAATTGCATTAGCGACTGTACTGCCATCTCGTGTTCGTTTACGGCAGACGGGTGGCGATCCTGGCGGTTGTTCTCTTCAAAATGCAACCGATTTTAACATAGGAATGAGCAATCTAGGGGAGAGTCGGGTAGTATCGGACATCGGGTAATATCGGACAGTGAGGTTGTTTCATCTACCACACGATGATAGTACCTGATTGACATGGTTACGTTTCTGTGATGTCGCATAGAGAAACGTAACCATGTCATTCAGGTACTACAATACAGAGGTAGATGAAAGAAGCGCACTGTCCGATACTACCCGATGTCCGATACTACCCGACTCTCCCCTATATGTGATCTGGGATTACACTAAGGCATATCAACCAATACCAATAAGTCTTTTTTTTTCTTCAATTTTTTGAACTTATAATCCTTGTGCTCTTAGCCATTGAAATATAATAATTATATCGAAGTACAATAATTATATCATGTTATCTTTGAAGTTCAATATTATTTTAGGCAGTTTTGATCATGAATTGACACTCATTAACATGAGATGGGTACTTACTCTTGTACGTTCTCGAAAGTAACTGTGTAATTAACTTTAATTTTCGAGAGGAAGGCCAGGAAGTTAGGCTGTTGTTCTGGGGACACCATTACGTCCAGATAGTCACCAGCTCTGTGGGGTTCATTCCAGAAATCGAACCCTGGTACATGCTCGAACTGTTGCAGCAATTCAAGTTGCCCCAAGCAGGGGGTGCAGCGGAAGACTTTGTGCCTGTATGAAAGAATTCGTAATTAATATTTATCAATAAGTTCACTAAAATATTTTATTTAAAATAAGTTCACTTTTTATCGTTATCATCGTCATGGTCGTCAATAGATTCATTGCATTTTTTTAATGTATGTCTCATCCAATTCTATTTCCGTTTCTTTAATTCTAATGTAATTTCTTTTTGACTTGTTTCTTTCCTTCTAGTCATCCGATTATTAAAATTCCTCGTAAACATCTATCTAATCGTGGATACTTCCGAAGATCTTTTACGATGTTTGAAAATTAGCTATGTTTTTGAAACTAGGGTAAAGGTTGGTAATATTGTGATACGAGTAATATTGTGATAGTTCTTTTTGAGAATTCATTACAATTTTACTGAGAGAGAGAAGGATCGGTTTTGTGTAGCAATTTGTCCACGAACATTCCCTTAATACGTTGACGCAAAAATCCGATCTTCCTCTCGCTCAGTAAAATTGTAATAAATTCTCAAAAAGAGCTATCACAATATTACCAACCTTTACCCTATATATCATACGTCTGAAATTACACGTATTTATAAAAGTTTCGATATTCCTGTGTGTCTCTGACTTTCTTGAAATGACAAAAGAGCATGAATGTAAAAGAGAAGCGGTAGGATTTAAATTATAGAGCATTATATATCAGGACATACAATATAAATGAATGAAGATATCACATGAAAATTACGAGACTTTAAACTAATTTTCAAAATTAAAGCAGTCCCGAAAAAATTAGCTTCAGCATGTATGTAAATATACTGGAAAATCATCGGATACAATTAATACATTTAAATATAAACAAATAAGTGAGATTTTCACTGGTAGATAGAGGAATTTGTAATCAAGAGAACATAATTTATGGTTGATAAGAGAAACCTTGATGTTCTCTTGTTTTACAAATTTTCAAAGCCTGCTAACTTTTAAACATGATCCATTGATTAAGACATTTCTTCATTGTTTTTATAAAAGGTTTGTTACGGCAATATTAAATCCATATGTCCTATATCCAGAAGAACACACGGTATAAGTAAGTCTTCTTTAATGTGGGTCTTTCCATTATAATAAGAACTATTGAATTGAAGTTGTATGTAATGCTTAACTCGAATAAGCGTAACGTCATACAAGGAGAGCTACATTAAAACTGGCGATTGAGCTTTCAGTACACTGATCATGAGTTCGATACCCATTGGCTATTTTAATGTAGCCTACGCTGTAAACAAGATTCTATACCTGTACCTATTCGCATTAACTTTTTAATGGTTAAAAGTAGCACAATGACAATACCATGGCATATATTAAAGCAAACAAAATTATTTATTTTACCCCAACTCTCCAGTGTTACTTAGACCGATTAGCACACGCACCAAACTTGTAACTACCAAATGGAATGTTTCCAGAAATTGGTTTCTGTTTATTGTTGACGTGAATAACTACTCATAATCTTCACAATAAGTGAGATGGATAAGTTTCTCCGCAGTGCTTGTGTAGCCGAGAATCCGCTAGGCAGAGAATTCAAGTGTATTCGGTAGAGAATTCAAGTGGCAGCACTGACCGCTAAGCTTATGATGGACTGGGGATGTGAAGTTGTCAAACCGAAATGAATGGGGGGAGTGCCAACTTTTTACAGGGTTACTAGAACTAATAGAGCTGCGGAGAGACTTTTCGAGCGCAATAGAGATTTAAATGGCTGCAACATTTAGATAGGATGGATAACACAAGATTTCCAAAACAAATATGCAATTACAGACCTTTGGATGAAAGTGATATAGGGAGAGCATACATAAGATGGAAGGAAAAAATAATTATGGTTTATTTAACGACGCTCGCAACTGCAGAGGTTATATCAGCGTCATCGGTGTGCCGAAATTTTGTCCCGCAGGAGTTCTTTCACATGCCAATAAATCTACTGACATGAGCCTGTCGTATTTAAACACACTTAAATGCCATCGACCTCGGCCGGGATCGAACCCGCAACCTCGAGCATAGTAAGCGAGCGCTATACCAACTACGCTACCGAGGCCGACAAGATGGAAGGATTACCGTGAAGTCGGAATAGATAATGTCTAAACTATGGAGTGAAGATGATGATGATGATGATGAATGAAAATTGTTCATATTGATCACCTCTACAGTCTCAGAAACTTCGTAACAAAGTAAACGAAATATTGTGTATAAATTGAATTTCTTAACGATTTCAAACCACTGTTTTAACAGCCGGTCGTGCTAAGTGGTAACTTCACCACATTGAAAGGAAATCTCGTCTTTTTTAAGGTTCACAGTCAGCTCACAGTGGTCAGAAAAGTGAGGGTCTACTGGGACCAACGTACTTGATTGCTCTTATGTCTGTCTTGTGACACCTCTTCACCTTTACGTTTAATGCAGAGAGAAGCGTTCTTTAATCAGTTACTGTAAGTATTTTCATTTTCTTGAAGTGATTTCTTTTAAATTTTGACAAAGCTGTTTTGATTTTACCTACTTAACTTACTGGCATTCCTTGAATGTTTGTCTTTGTACACTTCATGTGATAACTGTTGTTTTGTTCTTGTTTGAACTTAAAATAGATTTTAAAATACATTAAAGCTCTTGATTTTTCAACTTGTAACTATTTTTCAATACGATGTATAGAGGAGGCTGTTGTACCTTTAAACACTTTTCATATTTTATTTATTTTTTAATTTTGGGAAATTAAATTTTTTAAATTAAAAAAATGCTTGAAATAATTATTGACGATTCCCTTACAACTTCCTGTAGGTTAAACTAGGGTCTGTCGGACAGTCGGGCATGTTGGACACAGAGTGTCCAACATGCCCGACTGTCCAACAGACCCTAGTTTACCCTATTTTTCTATTTTACAGATCTATTAAGGATGGAAAAAATAAAATGAAGGGATATGTAATGTGTTCAAGGGTACAATGGGTACCTTTGTGTACCTTGGAACATACCCTCTTGTAAGTTGGAACACATGGACTATAGGTGGGAATATAGCTGTAAAACTGACCATCATATTTAGAATGTATTTGCCATCATAAACCCGAGCAGGCTTCTCTGATTGAGATTTTATTTCCTGGAGGAGCAATAACTGCTTCAACAGCTTTCTTCAAGGTTTCCGGATCTATTGGGGACCTCTTAACTCCAGACTTACTTTGTGACATGATCTTACAATGAAAGAAAAATAAAAACCGATAGTATCATGTACCTTGGAACATGTTCCATGGTACAAGATGTTTTGTGTTCAGAGGTACAAGAGATTGCTTGTTTAAACAAATATGGCTCCCAAAACTAGAGATTCGAATAAATCATGGGAATTAAAATATGTTATTTACTCACCAGATGATAGGGAACACATTGTACTTGATTGATAGTAACAAATACAATCTGGTTTTATGTTAGAAAACATATATCAATGAACGAAGTGTTTACTTTTGGTACTAAAAAAAATTATTTTGTCCACAGAACTCACACTTTGCAATAAATCAAACTGAAACTATGACCAGAGCTACTTAACGGCTTTCTCTACAATCTACTTCACTTTGAGTCCTCTAGTTAGCAAAAAAAAAAAATGTTGAAAGATACTCTATGCTGAAGGTACAACAGTCTCCCCTACCTTTTCAGTCGGTACAACTTTACATGAAATGATATCCACTGGATTTGAAGTTTTGTAAATGGTTTGTCATTTTTTATATTGTCTTATGTCCGGGTTGTTGTGTAAGTGTTGTATTGAACTCTTGTCGTCTGTTAATATCCATTTTCCTAGAATTTATCTGGTTGTAGCTTTCAAAGCCTTCTTTCGCAGTAATCAGATTAGCTCTAGAGTCTGAGGAACGGTCTGGATTTTTAATTTGTAATTTTATTCTCTCGCTGCTTGATTATATTACGCAACTACTTGCTAACCCTTGAGGAAGAATGATTTATCTTCATTAACCTCGCTTATGTTACAAACTTAACACTAGTTTAAGTGAAGCTTACCCTTCGTAAGTCTCGGGGGTTGCGAGGGCGATGCCCAGCAGAGTTGTCAACAGTACCAGACGCATGGCTCAACAGTGAAGGTGACGAGAAGATGCTGTCATTTATACACGACATTGGCGGCGGGATCAAAGTCTTGTCGCACTTATCTGGCTTTACGCCTAGTCACTTACTGGCTTAGTTTCGAGGATTCAGCTTCAGCGGATGATTGAAGATGTTACATTTTTAAATTGTGATGAACGAAGGATTAAAGAATGGGATTGGGAGATATGGAGAAAAAAATGATTTCATACCTCAAAATCATTCGTTAATAATTATTAATTACATAATTAAAGAAACTTAAAAGTCACGTGTATTTGACAGCTACAAGAGACACAATAGATTTATATTAGATAGTCTACATGAAAAATGCAGTATCTTAGAGATAACATAGGCTTATACTTTCTCATTATATGACTTACACTTTTCGCTATAATTCAGTTCTTTATATATCATCAAAGATGTGAAATTATAGCATTGATTTTTAGTATTCATAGCAAAAATGGTTTGAAAAATAACATTTTATAGCAATAATTATTTGAAGAAATGGCGTTTTGCTATGTATGGATTTATGAAAGATATTCATTCATTCATTCATTCATTCATTCATTCATTCATTCATTCATTCATTCATTCATTCATTCATTCATTCATTCATTCATTCATTCATTCATTCATTCATTCATTCATTCAGTGTTCTGCCCAAGGGCAGGTCTTTCACTACAAACCCAGTTTTCTCCAATCTTTCCTATTTTCTGATTTCCTCTTTGTTTCCTCATGATCCATATATCTTAAACCAATTCCCTTTCCTCTTCCTGATCAGTTTCAGCATCATTCTTTCTTCACCCACTCTTTCCAACACTGCTTCATTTCTTATTCTGTCTTTCCACTTCACACGTTCCATTCTTCTCCATATCCACATTTCAAATGCTTCTATTCGGTTCTCTTCACTTCGTCGTAATGGCCATGTTTCTACCCCCATACAATTTAATTGT